>NW_026652287.1:97555933-97732806 GCF_009828535.3 Hylobates moloch | reverse complement strand
GTTCCACATGAACTTTAAAGTAGTTTTTTCCAATTCTGTGAAGAAAGTCATTGGTAGCTTGATGGGGATGGCATTGAATCCATAAATTACCTTGGGCAATTTGGCCATTTTCACGGTATTGATTCTTCCTACCCATGAGTGAATTTACGTATTTTTCTTAACTCTATAATGTATATTTTAATCATGAAAAATTAAAACTTAAAAATTACAACATTGAAATTTATAAATTTGTAAATGTTAAAAGTTGTAAATTGAGACATCTGATTATTAAAATATGTCTATCTTTATATTCAAGCAAGCCCAGCTGAGAATTTATCCTAAGGCAACAAATGGACAAATATATAAATATCTTTATGCAGGGATGTTAATTTTAGCTTTGCTTTTAACTATTAAAATGGAAACTATTGAAATTTCCATTAAAAGAAAGTTGATTCAATAAAGTATAATACATACTCAGAATGGAATGCTACACAATCTTTCAAAATGATCACTTGGATCTATATTTATTAATATGGAATGCACTTGCATTATACAATAGCATGTATAGTATCATATTTCATAATTATGATAAATACATGTGTATTATATTTAGGTATTGAGACAGAACAATATTGGTTGTCTGGGTAGTGAGACAGTGACTGGATAGTGACAATTACTTTTTTTTCACTATTTTCAGTATGTTTGATTTTTATTTTACAATAGTATGAATAACTTTTATAATGAAAAGAAATGACAAAGCTACTTTCATTTTGGGGGGAACAAAACTAAGAGAGAGTGGGGCATTATATGTGACAGAGAATGGTCATGTTTTGTATTAACTTTCTTTTCCATATAAGTCCTGTATTTGTTGTGGTAATCTTAGGACAGATTTGTCTTATAATAAGCATGGAGGAAAAAAGAACTGTCCTAAAGAAGATCTTTTATTTCTTGCCTATTTTTATTGCCATCCAATAGCTGGATGTTGGAGTAAAGACACAGTAGGTGTGAGTCATAGCTTGGCCACTCATCAGCTATGTGGTGATGTTAGGTAACCACATAACTTTTCTGAGACTGAGTTCCTTCTCTCTATAAAATTTGGATAATAGTATCTTTTCTACTTCTATTCCTAAGTAGTTGAGAAAATACAAGCTGTGTGTAATCAGGCCCTGTCAACCTTATTCACTGCTAAATCCACCTCCTACTCTCCTAATCTAGAACAGCTCCTGACACAGAATAGAAATTCCATAGATATTTGCTGATTGAATGAATGACTGGTCAACTGCAATTCCCTTGTAAACTCTAAAGTGTCAAAAATTTAGGTGCAGATTACATAGTCATAGTTTAATCATCATGTAGGTGTTGATTATGTTGTCCTAAAATGATCACTTGAATAATGTGGAACCAGTCTGGGTTATAGAATGGCATGTGTAATATGATCACTGACATTTACTTTAGTTTGTATATATTATTATAATATTCAAAATTACACTTGAATGCTGGGGAAAAGTCCAGGGTTCTATGGGATGTTTATTAGTAAAGCCATGGTCCTACAAAAATTGAAGATTTGTATGTATTTAAAATGAAGTTTTCTATCTGGTTCTGTTACTGTATAAATTGGGGTGGAAAAAAAAACCACTTTCTTCCAGAAATGACCCATCCACCAAAAAAAGTGGTATGGTAGGATATAAAATAATTTTATAGATAGCAGTAAATCTTTGTGGAATAAGTTCTTAATCTTTTTATGAAAACATAGGACATGCTTCTAGTTGCTGATTAGCTCCATGCAGAAACTACAGAGAGTGGTAAGTATTCTAGTCATCCATTCTAATTAAAATTTAAATTGAAATCTGGGTTCTAATGAAGAGAAGCTTAGTGCTGGTCCTGTGGGATCTCTTCAGAAGGTAAGACAAAAAATGCACAAAAGCAAAAAGAGATTTCACACAGTCATTTTCTTCTCCTGTGTTTTATTTGAACATCAAATTTATATTTTTTATAGGAGTACATCTTTCCCTGATGGAAGGCAGTCACTGTCCTTTTGACATGAACACTCTTAAAAATGTACCATATCCCAATAGAGCAGACCCAACTATGTCATTGTGGACATGTTGGCATTATCCCTGTGACACCATGTCTTGGGGAAATGAGGTGACAGCTCAGCTGTACCCGAGAATAGACTCATTACTACCAATCTTGGGCATGCGATCTGGCTCAGACAGGGTTCCGTGTCAAAGTTTACTTCTGTGTTGAAAAGAGAAAATGTTGGGTTGCTAAAGGATAATAAAGAAAGAATAGAACTGAAAACTGTCTATACGAATCTTATTGAGCAACTTTAAAAATTAACAATGAATTTCAAATTATTTTACAATGTTCCTTTAGGAGTTATTTGTTAAATATCACATATGTACACACTCAGAGAATACATTTAAAGAGATAACTTATTCAAGGCATTGACAAAAATATTAAATGTATGAAATAAAGGCATTTCAAAGGGATGTTGTCAAAGTGGTGGTTCCTTACTAAATGCATTATTTTGTCACAAACATAACATAAATATAGGAACTGAAAATTTTGAAAAATCCCTTATAGCATCTTAAAATACTTACATTCACACCACTTCAAAAAGACCTGATTTCAACAACACATTTGAATCAAATTCAACTATTTTTCCTAAACTATGAACTGCATTTATTGTCGAAACATGATGCTATAAACATGTCATCTCGCTGTCTTGTAGAATATTCCCTGCTATATTCTCCATATTTACTTTCTTGGGTTAATTGGGGAAGTAAAATTAATTCTTTATTTAGAATTACCTCTAAGTCAAGAATAAAGGCATTTCATCTGCAGGAAAATAATCTGAAGGCAGAAGTGGTTCTAGAAAAGTAATAAACACTGTGATAGGGCATCTTTCCTGGCTGCAAGCATTCCATAGATGAAAGTTAGCAACTGTCTGTTGGATACGATGAGTGGCAGGTTGCATAGGAGAGAGAGAGCTCATTGCTAATCTGCTGTGAACAATATGCAGCAGCAACTCCTGAACCTTCTTCCGTTACTATGCAGAGAGGGGGCAGGGGAGGAACATCTCCCCAGCAACACTTGAAGGAGGAGCAAGCTGAAAAAACAGCACACAAAATAACAAGGGCAGGCCAGGCGCGGTGGCTCATGCCCGTAATCCCAGCACTTTGGGAGGCCGAGGCAGGTGGATCACGAGGTCAGGAGTTCAAGACCAGCCTTGCCAAGATGGTGAAACCCCGTCTGTACTAAAAATACAAAAATTAGCCAGGTGTGGTGGCAGGTGCCTGTAATCCCAGCTACTCAGGAGGCTGAGGCAGATAATTGCTTGAACCCAGGAGGTGGAGGTTGCAGTAAGGCGAGATCGCTCCAGTGCACTCCAGCCTGGGCAACAGAGCGAGACTCTGTCTCAAAACAACAACAACAACAAAAAAAACACAAGGGCAGATCTGACACAGACTACCAGTAGAGTTTGATTAAAATGTTCCAAAAGTATAATTTTTCCTTCCCTATTTAACTGTAAGACAGTCGACGTTCCTTAATATCAATGCTGTTAATGAAGTTGTCAGGCTTGTCACTTTCATTGAATACCAACTTTACTGAGAAACTGGTACTACAATTACCTCCAGCTCTATACGATTAAATTCATCAAAGCATGCCCAGGCTTCAGACTGTGCCAGATCTTTGAAGAATGTCCCTGTGGTTTCAGAGTCTGCCCCATCATAGCAACTTAACATGCCTGGTGAAAGATGGAAGCTTAAAACAACATTGGAAAGATTTTATTTAGGACTTTCTCCTCCAAAGAGGGCCAACTGGAAATTTAAGAATTCCAATTCTCCATAAGAGAACCAGCATCATCCATAGGCTTTGAGGAACTTTTTGAGGCACTCCATGATTCCTTTTCACCAATATCCGTCTTCCCTATTCAGCTACAAGTGAAATCAAATTCCATCATGTTTTCTTTGTTCATAATTCGTTCCTTTGTTTTCTCACTCAAGAAATATTTGAGTGTCTATGTCAATATTGGGCTAAGCATTGTAGGTGATAAAAGGATAGATCTTCAAGATTGGAAATTCTAATAGGGTCGAAAAGTGTGCATACATAGCTAACATCCAAGACAGAAAGTGGTAACACTGCAAGGACAATAAAACATTATGGGCTGGAATTAAGCTGGAAGGATAAAAGAAGGTTTGAAGCTGAGGTTGCATCTGAACTAGGCCTTTGAGAGTGGATAGTATTTCAATATCAGGGGTACTTGCTCAGCTTTCTCCATGGAACTTTCTGATCTTTACATGGCTGAGTCTGTCTTGATTTTTAGTTTGAGATCAAAATTATCCACTCAGAAATCTCTTCCCTGGACACTCAATGAAATGACAGCTCCCCAACTCACTCTCCACCCCATCACCCTGTTTTATTGTATTCATAGCACTCACTGCTTTCTGAAATTCCTGTTGTTTGCCTACTCTTTTTACTCATTAGAATAAAAGTTCTGTAAAAGTAGATACTTTGTCCTGCAGATTAGTGCTGCATTCCCAGGACCTAGACTATTGACTGGTCTACAGCAAGTACTCAAAAAATGTAGGAGAATGAATTGAATGAAAGGAGGGAAAGGAGATTCTAGGTATATGGAAGAATATACAAAATGGTGAGGAGGTGGGATCACGTGGTCATGCCTAGGAAACAGTAAAACACGTGTAAGCTCATGGAGGGAAATGCATTCCAAAAGATCGATAGAGGCAAATTTTGAGGGTGTCAAATGCCCATTTACAAAATTTGGACTTTTTTTGTTGTTGTTAAGTATGCAGCCACAGATTTCGGAATAGAAGACTCACTCAAAAGCAGCATTAGAAAAGCTTACCCTTTCAGTTGTGTCCAAGGAAAAGGGAGAAGAAGCTGCAGTTTGGAAGATTAGGTAGGGAACTACTTCAATAGTGTAGGTGGTAGTTGGTCTGAGTGTTGTGGGTTGTTGTTGAGCTGATTAATAGTTTAGGTGGGAAGAAATGAGATTCATCCCTTTGATGAAAGACCATGGTACCATGAATAATCCTCCACACCTGTGTGAATTAGTTGTTTAGATAAAAACTATTCAAGGAATAATATTCATTAATTAAAAAACTTGTGATGGGAATAAGGATAAAGGGAAGAAGGAAGGAAGGCTCTAAGACCTTAAAGTCCAAGGAGGCCAGAGATGGTTGGAAAGGCCTTGCTTGGGCTGAAAAACATTCAGGTCCTAGGGCCTTAGGAGAGGAAGAGGTGACCTTGAAAACAGCTTCATATTGTTTTTAGATCTGGCCCTGACATTAAGCTGAGAAAATCTAATTTGAGTTCTGGGATACTTTTCCTTGTCTTGTTCATTCATTAGGACAAAGAAAATACCATTCTACAGCATACTAGGATCCTTGTATCTACTATTAAACCACATCTTCTAAAACCTGGTTCTCATATTCCCGTGGTTCTTCGAGAATATTTTAATATGTAGCAGACTGTGGGTCTTGGAGCCAGACCAACTGGGTTAAAAAATCTAGCTCCACTCAGTTGCTGTCCTTGGACAAGTTCTCTAAATGCCCTATGCTTCAGTCTCCTTCTTTGTAAAATTATGATGACAATAGTTTTACCAGCCACATGGAACGTTTTTGAGAATGATGAGCTAAAAACCAAAGTGCTCCAAGAAATACCTGGAAATGCTCCAGAAATCTTAGCTATTACTATCAATGGTAGTTATAATTGCTGATCCTCATGGTGTTCCTAGCATCTAGCATTGTACTCAGCACATGCTCACTATTGCTCAATAATATTAATGAATAAAGTACGGCTTTTATTCATGTGCTGGGGTTATAAAGAAATATCCTAGTAAGCCATGTATTTGTCTATCTCCATGATGTCAGGAGTCTACTTTGGATAGGGGAATAGCTTAAACCATTTTCCTATGAGCTTTGTTTCCCACAGGTGACAAAAGCTCACCAGCCATGTGTATGGCATCATCATCATCATCACCACCACCATACTAGTTACTCTGTATTGAACACTCATTGTGTACTAGACATTTCTGTTTGACACAAATAGTTAATAAACAACTAATAGCTTCCAGGCACTGTTTTAGAGCCTAGGGATAGAAAAGTGGAAAAAAACTAGATTATTTACCCTTAACAAGATAGAACTTTAAAAATATGATTCCATTTAATCTTCACATAAGCGAGGAAGCATTATCACTCCTGATTTATTGATGCAAAGTCTGAGGTGCAGTCTGGCTATGTAACTCTTAGGTGGTTGATGTGTGATATTACTCCAAGACTAACTTCTAAGTGTGTATTCTTTATAATAAACTACACTGTTTCCTCAACATTTTGAACCTATATGGACCAAGTATTTTCCTTTTTTTTTTTGTAAATGACTATAGCTTATATTGAGTAAAAGCTCCAATATTTAAAGTTCTGTCAAAAGTTCTTTTTCACTTCTGAAAAAGATATGATATAAAGATGACTAAAGGGCTGATTTAGATAGAATTCCAATTAGACATTTCTAAATACCTCTGGAAAAATATTTTATCAATACACAAGCATTTCTGTATTATTGAATACAAAAATCATGTCATCGTGTCAGGTTGCTTTTGGTTATGATTGAAAGCCTATGCAAAGATGCTTAAGCAAAAGAAAATCGACGGTATTAGTTCATATAACCCAACCGTTGGAGGGCTTGGTGGATTCAGGAATGTCTGAATCAGGTGCTCAAAGAATATAAACAGGACTTTGTCTTATCTTCTCTATTTCTCTACTCTGCTTTCCTTGGTCAGAAAACTCTTCTTGTGGTTGACTTGTTATTTCATCTCATAATCTCATAGATATGGAAGCCTCTTTTCTTATAGCTCTGGGAAAGCTCTTGAAAAAGATTCTGCTTGAACCAGCGTGGGTCATGTGTCTACCAAGTCTACAGTGGATGGAGCATTCTGATTCCAAATAATGCACGTACTTGAATCTTACGGGCCATGTTGCATTTTTATGAAAAGCTAGATTTCTAGACATCCTCAAAAGGAATGCTGGAAAAACGTGAATCCAACATAGCTAGGAAAGCTCAAAACACATGACAGAGAGCAAGAAATGGGTGACGAAAAGTCCAATGAAGTTCACGAAACAAAAGTCACAGTTAATCACTGGAATCAAAGATCAATGTGGTCACTATGGTAAATTTCACTATGCTGTCATTTTGCCACATGGTTTAAATTAGTCATCTGAAACTTAAAACTAAAAAATTTATGTGGGATTCACATTTCATTGGAGTGATAAATAAATGCTGGAAATCAGCCTTCAAATGTAAACATATGCTCTATCTAGGTTAGGCCATAAAACAGTTCTACTAGCGAACCTTTTTTTTTTTTTTTTTTTTTTGCAAGTTGCTAGAAACTTGTTCCCTTGTAAATTTTCAGTCTTCCCCAAAGAAAATCCTCTTCTTGTATAAATTTATGATCAAATCGAAGAAAGCATCTGAGTGATAAATTTTATGCATCCTCTATGCTTATGGATTTTTCTTTTATTTCCGTATTTTTCCATATCCCCCTGTCTTTGCTTCAGTTTCTTCCACTCTCCTCTCCCACCTAATGTCAATGTATCTGTCAATAGCACTTGATCTGCATAAGGCCCTGCCATTATGCAGGTATATATTGTGTTGAATAGAGCTAAAAGAGTTGCCCTGAAAGACTTCCAATAAAAGGTCATAACGAAATATGATTTTTCTGGAGAATTGGTACCAGTCCTGATGACAAAGTTTGCTCACACATGAAGGAGAGAAGAAAGGAAAAAGACTAATAATTTCTGAGCATATTCTATGTACTAAACACCGTGTGAAGCAGATTTGCCTACATTCACTTATTAAAGTGCACCCTTTCCCCATCTGTGTTAGTCTGTTCAGGCTGTCTGTCAACAAACTCTAATAGACAGATGGCTTATAAACAACAGAAATTTTTTTATTTCTCATAGTTCTGAAGACTAGGAAGACCAAGATCAAGGTGCTGGCAGATTCAGTGTCTGGTGAGCGCCCACTTCTTGGTTCACAGACAGCCATTTCTTTTTTCTATAACCTCACGTGGCGGAAGGAGAGAGGGATCTCTCTGGGGCCTCTTTATAAGGATCTAATTCCATTCATGAAGGTTCCCCCGTTATAACCTAATCATTTCTCAAAGACCTTTACCTCCTAGTGCCATCACCTTCGGGGTTATGATTTCAACATATGAGTTTTGGAACTAAAACACAAACGTTCAGACCATAGTACCAGCTTCTGAGATCCAGCAAAAATCACCATTTTATAGATAAGGAAACTGGCCTAGAAAGGAGTAAATAACTTTGCCAAATTGACCAGCAAGCAAGAGTAAAAACTTGAAGCAAGTCTGCCTGGTTGCAGAACACTTGTGTTTTCCAAGTCCAGTTACTGACTATGTGGTGTTTGTGTCCTGACACCACGTGTTCTCCATTCTTTCTCCTAAAATGTTCTTTAATTTCCACTTCAATTTCATCCACAGTAATCCACTTTAGACCGTCATCATCTTCCTCCTGGACTATAGCAAAAGCCTCCTAACTAATCTGCTTGACTCTTGTCTTCCTGTCTTCTATTCTGTTCTCCACTTCGCTTAAGCAAGCATTCTAAATACAGATCCACTTGCTTTAAGCCTCTCAAAGGCTCTTCAGTAAGTAGCCTTTGGGTCAAGTCCAAAGTCTTTAACATGATCTGACCCTTACCTGTTTAATTCACTTTCCCAGATTCATCTTTCATTCTCCTAATTTTATATTCCGGGCATATTAAACTTTTCCTAGGTCCTCAATTATGATATGCTTATCGCGCCCACAAGTCTTGGTGCTTGCTGTTCCCTCTGCCACCTGCCATTTTCCCTTTACTTTGCTGACTCCTATTAGCACTTAGGACTTATTTTAAATGTCACTGCCTCTGGGAAGCCTTTCCTGATTGTCTAGGCTATGTTAGATTCTGTTTGTCATGATGTGTTGCTTTAGCATAACATGTTTCTTAGATAGAGTATTTATTACATCACAGTGTGTATGCCCAAGGAGGTCAGACACCACGGCAGTCCTATCCAACAGAGACTACTCAATGCTTAGTGCAATGCCTGACACTCCACAGAAGGCACTCATTTTATGTTTCTTAAATGTTAAATGAATTCAAGGCATGTTCCTTGCCAGTGAGCCTCCCCGAGTCTCTCTTAGCAGATGGGTATATAACTGAGTAGTAGATATATAATAATTATGCAAACATTATCAAGTGGTACGCACCATGAATCAGTTACAAAATGCTAAATGAATAATGAAGAGCTATGTAAAGCATAGTTAAATAGTTCCTATAATTACTTATTCACTCTTCCAGTAAAAGAAGTTAATAAATATAATATGTCTAGATTATATGACATATGTAATGTTATGCTATGTACTGGAGATATAAAAAAATCATTTCTCCAGGTTCCAACAATCTACTTAGGGGTTTAGGACATACACACAGAATAGTTAAGCAAAATGGGAAGCATTATGGTCATTATGGCCTTAGAAGCTGGGAGAGAGGAAGATCAAGACGGGCTGGTATGTCAAGGGGGTCTGGAGGAAAAAGATGGGTCCTGATGAAAAGTTAGGACTGGAGAATCAGAAGGGAGTGGGAAAGAACATGATCAATAATAGAGTCAGAGATGGGAGATGAGTTAGCTGGAGTGAAGGGTTTCTGTATAAAAGTTAGAAACAGGATTAAGTTGGTTTTATAGACCCATGAAGCCAAACTGAGAGTTCTGTACTTTATGCTATAGAAACAAGTTAGAAATTTTCCTGATATAAATGTGACATAGAAATATTGTTATTTTAGATAGATGGAAACTTTCCTGAGTCTTTCCTAAAGATCTAGGTGTTTCCTGTTCTATGTTCCTACTGTAATTGTATATACCTCCACTGTAGCAAATAGTGATCATTTTATAATTGTTGGATCTGTATTCTTACCACTAGACTGTAACTTCCTTGGGTAAGGAAGGATGCAATTTTGTTTCATATCCCCAGTGCATGGCCCACAGTGGGCATGCAATACATTTGTTGAATGACCAACTGAAGAAACTGGACAAAATCAGGATTACAGTTAATCATTCAAATAGGTGCTTTGCAAACAGAATGAAAAATATTTTATAATGACTTTTATTTGGACCCTTATCAAAATTTTGCAGCAAAATAATCAAAGCAATATTATGGAATCATTATGTTATAGAAGAGAATATATTTAAAAATTTTCATGTTGTAATGTTAAATAAAATCTACCAGGCAGGCATGCTGGCTCATGTCTGCAATCCTAACACTTGGGAGGCCAAGGCGGGTGGATCTCCTTATCTCAGGAGTTTGAGAGCAGCTTGGGCAACATGGTGAAACTCAGTCTCTATAAAAAATACCAAAATTAGCTGGCTGTGGTGGCATGAATCTGTGCTCCCACCATTTGGGAGGCTGAGGTGGGAGGATGCTAGAGCCTGCGGGGTAGAGGTTGCAGTGAGCCTGGATCACACCATTGCATTATTGCATTCCAGCCTGAGTGATGGAGCAGGACCCTATCTCAAAAAAAAAAGGAAAAAAAAAAAAGAAAAAAAAAATCTACTGAGAGGTCAGATCCAAAAATCTGAGATTTTTTAATGACTTGGGAATGTAGGAGATTTTGGCTTTGGTTTTACTTATCTGAATTTTTTAAGTTCTCTAAAAAACTATGAACATCTCTCAAGTGATAATAATGAATCCTGATACTATTATAAAATTGTTAAAGGGATAATTTAGTATGTAGTCTACATTTTCTGAAATTGCCTTATCTATTAGGGCAAAATTCCAATTTTGGAATTACGCATGAGAACAAAACCATCTATTTGTGAAATGTGAAGACGAGAAACATGCTGAACTATCCATCCTTTATGACCATCAAGCTCCTTTACTTTACAATATGATTTTCAATTACACTCTCAAGTGGCACTTTTATTTTATAATTTAAAATAACATGCTCAATAATAGATATACCTGAGAGTAGCTTCACTACATCATCGTCAAAGGAAATAAATCCTGCCCCTTTCCACCCTAGCGTACTTATCTTGCAAATCTCCATTAACTACACTAAGGCATTATGCATATGAGAAGTGGCATTTTTTTTTTTTAACCACTTGGTTGGAGCTCACTCAGGTTTTCCCTGCATATCGGTTTCAGCAACACAATGTGTAAAATGGAATTTTTCCAAATCACATCCTATCTCTGCCTAAGTGTGGGCTTGCCTGTTGTTCACCCTGCAATTTCTCCTTGGTTTCCAAATACCTGTTCTCTGGCCCCTGGTAGAGCAGCTCCAGGAGAATAGTATCGGTCCCATCAGCCAAGCAAACAGCTGGATTTCCTCGACAGACCTTTTGGTTGGTGGGCAACCGTGTGGACCCCAGTGACTCACATGCTCATAATTACATGCACACAGGGGCTTCACATCCTGTGTTTGTCTTTTCACCTCCTGTAGTGCACAAGTAATAAAAAGAGGCCTTTTCTCCATTTTCTAAACCTAAACAACCTGCTTGGCTTCAGCCTCTGTGAGCCCTAATGCAGGTTTCTGTGTTCCTGTTCCTGCTGATCCCTCTGGCTTTCAACCAAGGTTTAACCATAAGACTCCCATCAGAGTCCTTAAAGAAGAAAGGTTTCCAGCATGAGTACACTATATTAATAAATGAAACCTAACCTTTTAAAAATTACACCATCAGAAAAACCCATTAGGCTGTAAAAGAGTTGAAGTAAACATTAGATTTTAATATCTACTGCTGCTTGGATTTTTCTGAACTGAAAAATCCCCAGTGAGCACTTAAAACTTCATTACTCCACTGAAAGGTTGTGAAAGGCTATTTAAAGGTTTTCAATTTTGTTGAAGTCTAGAGGTTATTACAACTGGAAAGAATACAAACCCTAATATTACAAGAAATGAAAGGAATGAAATTTATGTTCTCATCTTCCCTGCAGTTTAATCCAGGTCTATTAGATTCATTGGTAAAAATTAGGGCAGGTTGAAAACTATTCTACAGGTTTGATGAAAAATAATATTTGGACACTATGAAAAGTATTGCTGTCTGCATCACACTCAAAGAAATGTTTATCTCCCCATTCTCTGGTCAGAAGTCATTTCAAGATCAGCCTCTGCTTGAAATCCCTTAAATAGTTTTAAAGCTCAAAACAAAACTTAGTGCAATGCTGTGTCCTACCCAAAGAGCCAACATGAGAAATTGGACTTTCAACTCAAACTCACTAATGCAAAAAACTTGGAGGTTATGTTCTGTTTCCATGATTTTTTAATCCTATGTTTTTAATGGGAGAAACTTGTGTTCTTTTTAGTGTGCCAAACTTGGCATTGATATTATTTAATGAAGGAGTGTTAGATGCTTTGTATAGCCCTCATTCTTATTTCAAAGACTCCCCTTGACTTTTATTTCACCCAGCATCTGCACTGTATAGTGGCTTTGTGCTATTTAATATAATGTTATTGTCCATATGTCCTTTCATGTATTATCTACCTATCTGTATCTTTCTGTCTATTATCTATCATGTCTCTCTATCATCGATCTGTCTATCATCTATCTACTATCTATCATCCATCTATTATCTATCTATCATCTATCTATCTATCTATCTATCTATCTATCTATCTATCTATCATCTATCATCTATCATGTCTAATGCTGTGCTGCATGCTAGAGTCATAAGAGGATTGCAGACTATTGTGAGGTGGATAATTTAACAAATTATAGCATAGGATGGAGTGAAGAGTGTTATTCTGGAGGTGTATTCAAGGAGCAATGAGCTCTCAGAGGAAAAGCCTAGCCTCCTTGTCTGTAAGGAAGGTTTCTTTGAGAAGGAGATATTCAAGCTGGAATTCAAAGGATGAGTCATGGAGAGAATGGGACAAAGGGAATGTCACAAAAGAAATTTTATACTTAACAAATGCACAGCGGCATATAAGAGCACAGCATCTAATTCAGGATGGATTGGCGTAGAGGCTTGGCATGAGATGAGTCTGAAAAAAGAGTCTAGGATGAATGGCGAAGGACTGCTGTTGAGGGATGTATTCAGTTTGGTTAGGGAGTTTTACAATTTTTTTTTTCTATTTGTAAAAGTAATAATACATACTTACTGTAAAACATTGAAATTTTAGAAAAATATAAAGGAAAACATTAAAAAATAATCAATAATCCCATAATGTAGTGAAAATCATTACTAATATGTCAGTGTATTTCTTTCCAGCCTTTCCTGTACGCTTTCTTTTTTCTTGGTATAATTGAAATTAAATCATAGGTACAATTCTGCCCATTGCTTTTCTTAAAAAAATTGTAATCTAGTACATGATTCTATGTTATCTCTTCTTCATAATCATGATGATGTTTGCATCATAATCTGTCAATAAATGTAACCATTTTTAGTTGATGAATTTTTATGTTGTTTTTAAGTATTTGACATTGCAAACAATGCTATCATGGCCATTGTCTGCCTAAGTATTTTTCCAGTGTTTGGATTATTTCCTGGGTTGTATGTATCAGATAATGTGCGTCATGTGCTCAGCACAGTACTTGACCCAAATATTACCAATTGTTATTGTAAGAAGTTGAAACATTGGGTAAAAATAATAACTTTAAAGTTCCTGATATAGATTATTAATTTTTTCTGAATAGTTTTAATGATTTCTACTTCTGCAAGAGATAACATGACAGTCCCTCTTTCATTGTTTTGTCACCCACAGTATATATTAGCACAAAAATAGCTTTGCTAATTACATAGTAAACATAACATGCCATTGTTGTAATTTCTATTTCTTTGAGTTAAGTGATGCCAAATATTAATTTGATGTTTATTGACCTTTTGTTTTTCTTCTTCTGTCTTCATTTTCTTTGACCACTGTAATGGATTCTGAAAATCCTGCTAGAGAACTTGGACTTTAACCAATTGGCAATGGAGAGAGTTACTGAAGTATTAAGGTTTTTGCAGTTGCATAAAAATGATAATCTCAGTAACATCATTCACTGCTCTTTGATTATTAGCTCTATAATAACACTATTCACATATGGTTTTAAGAAGTATGATCATCATGATAGTATGATGACAAATAACAATAGTAGCTGCCATTTATTAAATGCCTCCTGTGTACCATTATCCTGGTAGTTCCAATATTATTTTAATTATTCTCACAACACTATTAGGTATTATAATCTCTGCAGCATAGCTTAAAGTTTAGGAGTGTCAAATGCTCATCCTTCCTCTCTCCTGGTTCTATCTAGTAGAGAACTAACACAAGGAACACAACTAACTACAATGAAAATTCCAGACATCGTCTAAGGCTACATTTGGGACTTGCTATGTGACTTATTCAACTGCTTAACCCTAATGCATTTAAAATATAAACAATTTGCATTCTGTTCATATCTAACTGCACTAATTGACTTCAAAAACATTATTATGGTTGAACCTATTTCATAAAGAGAGATGATTTAATGGATGACCTCTCTGAGAAGTGTCTCTTAGTAAAGTCATTAGGTAATTAGACTATTTAGGTGTAACTAGGCTATTTAGGTCCGCAATTTCCCCAAGAAATTTCTTCTCAGTTTTAAGAAAGATTTTTATGGCATATTCCAATGGTAAGAAACAGGATTATTTAAACCAAGAAATGCAAAAAACAAACAAACAAAAATGGATTCACAATGTTGGCTTTGAATTATGGGTCGCTCTTCCGCATCTATTTTTTTTATTCAAAAATATAATTGGTTCCTAATAGTAGTTGAAAATTGAAACTTGCCCTCATAGAGGAGGAGATAAACCCAAACAATCCAACAAATTCCTTTGGAATTTTAAATTGCAATAAATACTTTCAAGAAAAATTACAGGAAGACCTAAACAAGTGGTGGAGAAGACAGCTCTGAGGAAGTGGTGTTTAGCTTGAGATTTGAAGGATAAATTAGAAATAGCCTGGTGTATTAATAGGGAGAAGGTATTCTAGGGAAAGATCCTAAAGCAGGAAAGAGTGTGGGTGCTCTGAGGAACCGAAAAGACCAGTGTGGTGGGAACCCAGGTTTGGGTGGGGATGAAACAATTAGTTGGAGAGGAACTTGATGATGCAAGACCCTGAAGGATGTTAACATTTTTTGGATTTTATTCTAAGTGCGATGAGAAATCATGATTTTTTCTTTTTAACAAAAGGGTGACATGATCCTATTTACACTTAAAAAGTTGTATTTGGCTACTGTAAGCAGAAGGACCAGATGGAGAAAAAAGCAGCTGGAGAGAGGCCAGTTAGGAGATGAGGAAATAATATAGTATGTTATAATGATGTCTTGGATTAGGGTCAGAGAGATGAAAAACAAAACCTGTGTGTATTGATTCAAGATATATACTGGGGCCCAGTGCGGTGGCTCACGCCTATAATCCCAGCATTTTGGGAGGCCGAGGCGGGCGGATCACGAGGTCAGGAGATCGAGACCATCCTGGCTAACATGGTGAAACCCCGTCTCTACTAAAAATACAAAAAATTAGCCGGGTGTGGTGGCGGGTGCCTGTATTCCCAGCTACTTGGGAGGCTGAGGCAGGAGAATGGCATGAACCCGGGAGGCGGAGCTTGCAGTGAGCCGAGAGAGCATGACTGCACTACAGCTGGGGTGACAGAGCGAGACTGCATCTCAAAAAAAAAAAAGAATAAAATAAAATAAATAAATAAAGATATATACTGATGCTGGAAGTAAAAATCAAGATGCCTTGGTATAGGAGTTGAGTTGGAAGGTGTTTGCAAAGGAGATAGCTACGTCATGAACAACTGAGGTATCTGAGATACCATTTAACAGACAATGTAGATTGAAAGTGCAAGAGTTTGGGGGTAGAATGTATTTATGATAGAAAACGTCTTAGCACACAGGAATAAAAGGGGACTTCCTTATTCTGATAAAGGCTGTTTACTGGAAACCCACAGCAAACATTATTTCTAATGATAACATTTTAGAAGCATCTCTACAGCAAAACTATTTCTCATTAACTTGTTTAGCATTATACCAGAGTCCTTAGAAATACATAAGACTAAAAAGAAAGAAAGTGGGAGAGGGAGAGGGAGAGGAGTAAGAGGAAGACAGGAAGAAAGAAAGTAATAGAAAAAAAGATCAAATTAATTTTATTGGCATATAAAATACTTGTCTCTATTGAAAAATCTAAAAACTGTTCAAATTAGTAAGAGGGCTCAGAAAGGGGAAAGGCTATCAGATCTAACTCAATAAGTTCCTCAACACTAGCCATAAACATTAGAAAAAGACACCATTCATAATAGACCAATGGGGTATCTAAAAGTAAATGTAACAAAAATGTTCAAGATTTAAATGAAGAAAATTAGAAACATTAATAAAGACCATAAAATGGAACAAATAGAGATATATAACATCCTTATAGATGGGACTTTCTAATTTTATGTAGATATAAATTCTCCACAATTAATATATAAAGTCAAAGCCATTTCAATCAGAATGTTACCAGATTTTTTTCCCCTAGCACAGAAATAAATTGGTTCTGAAATACATCTGAAAATAACAGAAAAATTAAAAAGGGTAGATTGGTGTTACTAGACAATGTGGAACTGATGCAGTAATAGACAAATATACCAATGGAACTAAATAGAGAACCCATAAACTGATATGTTCTTGCTACAGAAGGGTAGTGGTACTACAAATCAGTTGAGAAAAGATAGACTAGTCTTTTAAAATGTTGGAACAATTGCCTTCCTAAAAAAATGACTAACTAAATAAATAAATTGTATCTGTACCTCACAGACACAGCAATTGTTTCTATAAGTATCAAAGTTTTAAATGTGAAAAGCGAACTTTAAAATTTATTTAAAAAAGACATTAATTTATGTGGATGACATAATAATATGTATTTTTTTAAAGAAAGAAAAACATAAAGCAAGAGAAAAATCTTGATAACTACATCAAAAAGAAAGCCTTTCACATAACAAAATAACTACAAATAATCTCAATAGACAGTCCAAGCAGATGGAGACTGGGTAAAAAGATTTGCAACGCATATTGCCAGAAGTCAGCAAGCCATGGGCCATGAGCCAAGTCTACTTTTATAAATAAAGTTTTATGGGAACAGAGCTGCATCCTGATGCTTCTGCACTACAACAGCAAAGTTCAGTAACTGTGAGACCCTATTGCCTGCAAAGCCTAAATTATTCACTGTCTAACTGTTCTTTAATCTCTTTATGTCCTTGTTCATTATTATTATTTAATATTAATTTACAAAGGTTTATTGAGTACCTACCATATGTACCTGATTAGATGTAAAGTTCAGAAAGTAGTTCATAGTTCTACAACTGGACATTTTTCTTTATCTGCCCTTACATTACTTAAATATTGAGCAAGTGCAATTGTGTGCCACTTTAATATATATTAACTCACACAATCATTCTACATATTATAAGTTTAAAGTGTAATTCAAACTGTGCATAAATAGCAGAGCTGTGAATTGAGCCAAAGTCCCCAAGTTCCGTGCTCTGTCATTATATCACAACCACCTTTTCTGTGATGGAAATTCTTAAGGAACTTATAAGCCAGGACAGAAAACAAATGTGTAAAAACTCAACATGTCATGTGATGAATATTACCAAGGAGGTATCAAAATGTCCTGGAAGTATAGCAGGAAAAGAAAAGAATTCTGCCTTTGAGAGGTCTCAAATGGAAGGTAATATTCGAATTGGGCTCTTAAGGATAAGTAGAAGTGTTCCAGATGGGATAAAAGCAAGTCTCATTCCATAGAGAAGGAACATAAATCCATAAAGTTATAGAAGCAAAAACTACATGGCTTATCCAAGGAAGAATGAAAGCTTGCCGTAGTTTCACCATTAGGTATATGTGTAGATGAAAGAAGTAATGTTTGTCAGGAAATGAGAAACAAATCAATTATAAAAGGCTTTTAAAAAACCTGTGATAATACTTTCCAAAAATAAAGGGGACCCATGGTTTAAGAAAAGATTTACAAAAACTTTTTTTTTTTTTTTTTTTTTTTTTTGCTGCTGCTGCTGAAGGAAGGAGAGTCCACTTGGTAGATGTTGACATTTCTGGGAGATTATAAAATGTTACAGGATAGAAAATAAGAAAGGTATGTTTAAATTGGGATTACTGAGAAAATATGACTTCTATGATAGCTTCATGTATCATAAAGATACATAGCAAGATACAGGGTCTTGATTCTGTTGGTCACTGGGAGACACTGGAGGTTTGTAAGTGGCAAAGTGGCCTGATCTGATGTGATCTAGGAAGGTGACTGGAGGCACTGAGGAAAATGGTTATCAGAGGAGGAGCCTGTTGTTTGGAGGTTACTTTAGGCATAGAGGCAAGAGATGATTAGATCAGAATCAAGAGACTGGGGAAACTTTCATTTACATTTTCGTGAGAGAACGTGTATTCTTCTCACATGTGATCATGATGTCTTTGCAAGTCTAACCATTTCTGTATGACTAGGAGAGATGATTTACAAAGAATTTAAATAGATGCTCTTTCTCCAAAAAGCTGGGCAGCTTTTGCATCACTCTCGTTAGTCAATTTTTATAGTATTTACTATTTGTGCGTAATACGTATTTTAAAAATTGACGTACTAGTCTGTTTTCACACTGGTATGAAGAGCTACCTGAGACTGGATAATTTATGAAGAAAAAAGTTTTAATTGACCCCCAGCTCCTCATGGGTGAGGAGGCCTCAGGAAACTGACAATCATGACAGAAGGTGAGGGGGAAGTAAGGGTCAAGTAAGGCATGTCTTACATGATGGCAGGAGAGAGAGGAGAGGAGAGCAGAGGGGAGGGGAGGGGAGGGGAGGAGAGGAGAGAGAGAAACTGACAAACACTTTTGAAGCATCAGATCTCGTCAGAACTCCCTCACTATCACGAGAACAGCATGGCGGACGCTGCTCTCATGATCCAGTCATCTCTCACCAGGTACCTCCCTCAACACATAGGGATTACAATTTGAGATGAGATTTGGGTGGGAACACAGAGCCAAATCATATCAATTGACTAACAAATATAAACCAAGTACAAACTGCCTATACAAGTGGATACTGGAGTCGTAATTATTTAACTGAAATAAGAAGCAGAAGAGGTAATCATGCTATAAACCCCATCTGCAAAAGTAAATTCAAAGTTCTCATCAGCCGTAGCTTCCCTATGACTGCCACATATTCTTTAGTTACTGACAAGGCAGATTTCAAGTGGGGATGAGAAACCACAAGTCTTGAGTGGTAGGAGGGAGGTATCTTGAAAGCAGAGCAACATCTCTAGCAGGCCATGCTCAGTGCATCCTTCATTCCTTTGCTTTAAGCACTGCATTTTCTCTATGGTCCTTTTAGAATCTGGTGGGGGAAATCACTGGTTTGAGTCCCAAGCCCATAAAGTCAATGAATTAATAAGATTTATTTTCTTTGTTGCTTTAAAGACAATGATTATTGTGATTATATTAACATTCGGCAGTGAAAGGGAGAATTGGTACGGAGAGGAAAGGGGATATTGAAATAAGAGAACTATTATGGAGTAAGGAAGATGTAGGGATTTTGAGAAAAAGCTGCCAGCTTATCTGTAGTTTTGACTAGGTCTAGTCCTGGTAACTAAGTGAATCAGTATTTTGTGCATGTTATAGCTCAGATAATCTCAGATTAAGAAATAATATTAGGCTGGGTGTGGTTGCTCACTCCTGTAATCCCAGCACTTTGGGAGGCTGAGGCAGGCCGATCATGAATTCAAGAGATCGAGACCATCCTGGTCAACATGGTGAAACCCCATCTCTACTAAAAATACAAAAATTAGCTGGGCGTGATGGTGCGCGCGTGTAGTCCCAGCTACTCAGGAGGCTGAGGCAGGAGAATCGCTTGAACCCGGGAAGTGGAGTTTGCAGTGAGCCGAGATTCTGCCACTGCACTCCAGCCTGGCAACAGAGCGAGACTCTGTCTCAAAAAAATAATAAAAAAAAAGAAATGACATTAAATATCATGTTGCCCGGCTGTCATCTATTGAATGAGTATTCCTCGTAACACTCATAACAAGTGACCATGTACCTTTTCCTTGAACCCTTCAAAGGACATGCATCTCTTGACTTCCCAAGGCAACCCCTTTATCATTCAGGCAAAGATTGAAATTTTGTTAACTTATTCCTTCCATGGAACCCAAATCTGTGTTCTTGAAACATTGTTTTTACCTCCATATCCACACTTTTCTCATTTATTCATTTTCATATTTTCTTCTTTTCTCCCTCCCTTTTTCCCTCTATCCTCCTTTTCCTCTTTCCTTCATTCATACAATAACCAAGCATCAAGCACAAAATGAGTCTAATCTTTCTACGTATGCAATTCAAATATTGGAGACCTCCAAGTTCTCTTAAGAGTCAAACTCCTTATTTTGGTTTGTTGGATTTTTTTTTTTTTTGAGTGATTTTTGTTTTCAGTCACAAATCCCTTTTCATTTCATATTATAAATGCAATATAATTGTTATGCCCACATTTCACACTAGGGGTGGCAGAGTCTAAAAGTATTCAGTGGGGAACTATTCATTTCAACCCAAACAAGATATGATGTAGGTTTTTGTGAGTTTCCTTTGCCTCCAAGTATTTAATTTTGCTCCACAGGTGATATGAAACTCCCTGTTTTGACAGCTTCTTACAGAAAATGACTACATCTCAGTTCCCAGCTATTGGAATTCCAATTATAAACTGTTCTTTTAATAACACTACACTTTTGACTTTGAATACTATTATCTGGTTCTCAGGGATATTACTATAATAAAACAAGTAACTTCGTTGTTTTGGTATGGATGTTCTATTATCAGAATAATAACCTTAAAGACATTGATTAAATTAAGGGTTTTATGAGTAGGCTGTTCCCTGCTGTGCTGATTATCACATGAAGGGCCCTCCCAAACTTTCTCCCTAGATGCCTATACAAATCAAATGCTTGGGGTGCTTCTACAGTATCAAATTCTTGACTCTGAGGCATGGGTCGGCTTTGTCTAGCAGGTGTAGAAATCCTCCTACCAGCAAATGTGTTCTTACTTTAAAAATAGATGCCAATTATATATAAAATTAAGTTCCACTTATCTCAGTTTCTTCGCTACTAGTCTTCTCAGTTGACTTTTGCTATATATAACTGTTCTTAAATGTATGATTCATTTGCTTAGATTGTGCATATTCTCACAGCCCATGTTTTTTCCCTGTAACATCAGAAAGCTTTCCTCTCACTGATAGTTTACTAAAGAACATTCTCTTCCTTGCTTCAAAACTCACTTTATCTTATAACTTTTCTATACTGAATTTGGCCCTATTCAGAAACTGGTAAGTTAAGACTGCTGCCAGAGACAAAATAATAATAATAATAAAGTCATGGTAATTCAAACACCTTATACATATGTAATAATGTTATGCATGCTCTATCATCTTTTGCCAGGGATTGCCTAGGGACTTCAAGTGAGTCAGTCACAGCCAGTGAGTCACAAAGTGAAGTCAGCTAGGAGCTGTCTGAGCGAGCTTATGCTCTTGGTGAAAGGCTGGAGCCATATGGAAAGCCTTTTTTCCCCTCCCTCTTTTTCCCTACTGTGGTGCTACGGTGTAAGGGTGTGAAGTTTGGAGCTTCAGTAGCCAACCCTCAACCATAATGAAGGCCATTGATAACACACTGTGGCTGGCAGGAGAGAACGGCAGAGAGATCCTAGTTCCTAGTGACATCACTGAGATGCTGTATCTGCTAACTTTGCTTAGTAACAAACCACCCCAAAAATTAGTTGCTTAAAACAATAACCTTATTTAGCTCATGATTGTATAGCTGGCAATTTGGGCTGAGCTCAGGTGGGTGGGTCTCCCAGACTCAACTGGTCTAACTCATGCATCTGTGATCAGCTGTCAGGTCAACTAACAGCTGGTGGGTCTGCAGGGGTGGGGAGCACACATAGCTGGGATGCCCATTCCTACTCCACATGGTCTCTAATCCTCCAGTAAGTTAGCCCAGGCTTAATCGCAAGGTAGTTAGGTAGGATTCAAGAATGAAAGTAGAAGTGAACAAAGTCTCTTGAAGCTTAAGCTCAAAACTTGTACAACATTGCTTCTGCTGCATTCTATTAGCTCAAGCAAGATGCAAGGCAGTCTAGACCCAAGGCATGGAAAATAGGTTCTGGCCTCTTGAGAGGAGGCATTACAAAGAAATTGTGGCTATTTTTTCTACTGTCACAAATGCCAAAAAATTCTGAGACCACCTACCTTCAGACTTCTTGCTATATAATCAATAAATACCCTTATGGATTAAACCATCACGAGGCACCTTTTCTGTAACTTTCTGTGAACACATTCTAACTGATCCTATCTTCCCTCTAGCATTCCAGCAGCTGACCCACAAGCTGAGGAAGTAGGCTTCACTACAGAAAGAATTAGAAGTTAAACTCTTTAATTTTCAGAGCAAAACACCCTATGTGCCACTTGGAGAGCTGGTATGCTGAGCAAATGATTCTCCTTTAAATGAACACCATAGAAAAATCTGCATTTTTGGTGTTTGTGAGTAGTTTCGACTTTTAATTGTCACGCAACTCCTGTCAAAGACGAGCTGAGAAAATGGTCATCCCACAGGTATTACCTGTTAAATCTTTTTCCTCTAGATTCTCTAAGCCTCACTTTCTTCTGCCTTGCTTTCCAAGTAGCTGGTTTTCTGTTGGGCTTCCCCATTAGATAGCAGGGTGCAGGATGCCAGACCTGCCTTGGTCCTCTTCTAGGTATGCCTTTCTCATCTCCAGCACTTACCATTTTGCCTTGCATGGAGCAGTACTCAGAATTTTGTTTAATTGAATAAGAAGATAAATGCTGATACAAGACAGCATTAAATACTCCACTGACTAAAGAGTCATTTGGCCTAAGAAGTATCTGCTCTTAAAATTCAGGTATTCCAAGGAAAGGTAAAGGGCTCTAAGCCATTTATATCTCATTATGAGTTTGTATTAACCATGTTTCTACCTTCTATCAGCTTGATGCTTTAACATCCGCCCTACAAGCATGTGCTAGACATGCCTCTTTCTGAACTACGTAATAATAGGACTGAGTCACTTTGCCTTGGCCTCCTGCTTCCCTCCTTCCCATCCCTCCACTTAGGAGGAGTTCTCTTCCTGGGGTGTCTTTTCAAGTACACGCCAGCCAATCCAGACTCCACATCCCAAACCAGCTTCCTACTGGGTTTTCACATTCTGGGTCATTATATACCTGTCGCTAGACCAGGCACAGCCCCTGTGCCCCAGATCCTGCTGAAATTTTTCAAACTACCCAATCCTAAATCTGCACATCTCCCTTGTCTTTTCCTTCCCATGAAAACCACCATGAAAGCTCCTGCCCACAGTTCCCCTCTCTTCCTCTATCTCCTAACTCACCCAGTGCTTTCCCATAGGGCTTCCCTGGAGCATGACTTGTACTCCTCTTGGGATCTACAAATTAATAAAATATCTTCTCAATGACAGTCAGCTTCTGATCTGCAGGTCTGACAATACCTATATACTAATAAAACCCATATATGAAGAGTTGATCACCACAACCTGAAGTGAAAAAAGAAAGGTTTTCTTTTTTCTTAGGGAAACTGGAAACAGAAAGGTTTAAGGAAAATAGAATTTATGGATTACTGGAAAAAGTAGAACAACCAATATTTGTCAGCAAAATGAGCTGGATGGAGAATTCTAGTCACTTGGAGTGAGAGTGGAAATATAAGGAGAATATAGCAAAAAGGAGGGGGAAATATAGAGCCATTCTGACCACTTTACTACTGTGTCTTAAAATCCTTGTTGAATATATGAATGGGGTTGGGAGGAAGTTTTCTTCATTTCTCCTTCCTGACTTTTAAATAAAATGCCTGCAGGTAACTCTCATGTGCAGTCAAGGTTGGGAACCACTGCACTAGTCGCTTCTATTCAAAGGTCCTTAAAGCAACAGGATGGGACAACACCTAGGAGATCTGGTGTCCTGGAGCCAGCTTGAACTGATCTGAAAGAGCTGATTGTGCACATCTTTGTCCAAATCCATGTTTATTGGCATTGTATTGATCACTTGAAATAGGCTGAGAAGGGAGTATTGATAACATCGGAACTGGTTTTTTTTTTTTTTTTTTGAGACGGAGTCTTGCTCTGTCGCCCAGGCTGGAGTGCAGTGGCACGATCTCGGCTCACTGCAAGCTCCACCTCCCGGGTTCATGCCATTCTTCTGCCTCAGCTTCCTGAGTAGCTAGGACTACAGGTGCCCGCCACTATGCCCAGGTAATTTTTTTGTTTTTTTAGTAGAGACGGGGTCTCACCGTATTAGCCAGGATGGTCTCGATCTCCTGACATGATCTGCTCTTCTTGGCCTCCCAAAGTGCTGGGATTACAGGCTTGAGCCACAGCGCTCGGCCACATCGGAACTGTTAAATGCTCTTCCGACCCCTGGTGCAAAGCTCTTGTTAAATATTTGCCAGCATACCTCTAATTAGGGGCTTCTTAGAAATGCAGCATCTCAGGCTCCACCAAAATCTACTGGGTGGATTTTAACAAGGTCAAAATCAAATTTTTTTTAAATTATACTTTAAGTTCTGGAATGCATGTGCAGAATGTGCAGGTGTGTTACATAGGTATACACATGCCATAGTGGTTTGCTGCACTCATCAACCCTTCATCTATATTAGGTATTTCTCCCAATGCTATCCTTCCCCTAGCCCCCTACCCCGACAGGCCTCAGTGTGTGATGGTCTCCCTGTGTCCATGTGTTCTCATTGTTCAACTCCCACTTATGGGTGAGAACATTCAGTGTTTGGTTTTCTGTTCCTGTGTTAGTTTGCTGAAAATGATGGTTTCTAGCTTCATCCATGTCCCTGCAAAGGACATGAACTCATTCTTTTTTATGGCTGCATCGTATTCTATGGTGTGTATGTGCCACATTTTCTTTCCAGTCTATCATTGATGTACATTTGGGTTGGTTCCAAGTCTTTGCTATTGTGAATAGTGCTGCAGTAAACATATGTGTGCATGTGTCTTTATAGTAGAATGATTTATAATCCTTTGGATATATACCCAGTAATGGGATTGTTGGGTCAAATGGTATTTCTAGTACTAGATCCTTGAGGAATCACAACACTGTCTTTCACAATGATTGAACTAAATTACACTATCACCAATAGTGTAAAAGTGTTCCTATTCATCCACATCCTCTCCAGCACCTGTTGTTTCCTGACTTTTTGATGACTGACATTCTAACTGGCGGGAGATGGTATCTCATTGTGGTTTGGTCTGCATTTCTCTAATGACCGGAGATAATGAGCTTTTAAGAAAAAAAGAAATGTCTGTTGGCCACCTAAATGTCCTCTTTTGAGAATTGTCTGTTCATATCCTTTGCCCACTTTTTGATGGGGTTGTTTGATTTTTTCTTGTAAATGTGTTTAAGTTCTTTTTAAATTATGGATATTAGCCCTTTGTCAGGTGGATAGATTGCAGCAATTTTCTCCCATTCTGTAGGTTGCCTATTCTCTCTGACAATAGTTTCTTTTGCTGTGCAGAAGCTCTTTAGTTTAATTAGATCCCATTTGTCAACTTTGGCTTTTGTTGCCATTGCTTTTGGTGTTTTAGCCATGAAGTCTTTGCCCATGCCTATGTCCTGAATGGTATTGCCTAGGTTTTCTTCTAGGGGTTTTCTGGTTTTAGGTTTTACATTTAAGTCTTTAATCCACCTTGAGTTAATTTTTGTATAAGGTATAAGGAAGGGGTCCAGTTTCGGCTTTCTACATACGGCCAGCCAGTTTTCCCAACACCATTTATTAAAGAGGAAATCCTTTCCCCATTGCTTGTTTTTCTCTGGTTTGTCAAAGATCAGATGGTTGTAGGATGTGTGGCATTATTTATGAGGACTCTGTTCTGTTCCATTGGTCTATATATCTGTTTTGGTACCAGTACCATGCTCTTTTGGTTACTGTAGCCTTGTAGTATAGATTGAAGTCAGGTAGCAAATGGGAAAAGAGGTAGTCAAATTGTCTCTCCCTCCAGCTTTATTCTTTTTGCTTAGGATTATCTTGGCTATACAGGCTCTTTTTTGGTTCTATATAAAATTTAAAGTAGTTTTTTCTAATTCTGTGAAGAAAGTCAATGGTAGCTTGATGGGGATAGCATTGAATCTATAAATTACTTTGGGCAGTATGGCCATTTTCACGACATTGATTCTTCCTATCCATGAGCGTGGGATGTTTTTCCATTTGTTTGTGTCCTCTCTGATTTCCCTGAGCAGTGGTTTGTAGTTCTCCTTGAAGAGGTCCTTCACATCCCTTGCAAATTGTATTCTTAGGTATTTTATTCTCTTTGTAGCAACTATGAATGGTAGTTCACTCACGATTTGGCTCTGTGTATGTCTATTATTGGTGTATAGGAATGTTTGTGATTTTTGCACATTGATTTTGTATTCTGAGACTTTGCTTAAGTTGCTTATCAGCTTAAGGAGATTTTTGGCTGAGATGATAGAGTTTTCTAAATATACAATCATGTCATCTGCAAACAGAGACAATTTGACTACCTCTTTTCCCATTTCAATGCCCTTTGTTTCTTTCTCTTGCCTGATTGCCCTGGCCAGAACTTCCAATATTAAGTTGAATAGGAGTGGTGAGAGAGGTCATTTTGTCTTTTGCCAGTTGTCAAAGGGAATGCTTCCAGCTTTTGCCCATTCAGTATGATATTGGCTGTGGGTTTGTCATAAATATCTCTTATTATTTTGAGATATGTTCCATCAATACCTAGTTTATTGAGAGTTTTTAGCATGAAGGGGTGTTGAATTTTATCAAAGGCCTTTTCTGCATCTGTTGAGATAATCATGGTTTTTGTCATTGGTTTTGTTTATGTAATGGATTCCGTTATTGATTTGTGTATGCTGAATCAGCCTTGCATCCCAGGGATGAAGTCAGCTTGATCATAGTGGATAGGCTCTTTGATGTGCTGCTGGATTCGGTTTACCAGTATTTTATTTAGGATTTTCACATCAGTGTTCATCAGGGATATTGGCCTGAAATTTTCTTTTTTTGTTGTTTCTCTGCAAGGATTTGGTATCAGGATGATGCTGGCCTCATAAAATGAGTTAGGGAGGAGTCCCTCTTTTTCTATTGTTTGGAATAGTTTCAGAAGGAATGCTACCAGCTCTTCTTTATACCTCCTGTAGAATTCAGCTGTGACTCCCTCTGGTCCTGAGCTTTTTTTAGTTAGTAGGCTATTATTTATTGCCTCAATTTCAGAACTTGTTATTGGTCTATCAAGGGATTCAATTTCTTCCTGATTTAGTCTTGGGAGGGTGTATGTGTCCAGGAATTTATCCATTTCTTCTAGATTTTCTAGTTTATTTGGGTAGAGGTGTTTGTAGTATTCTCTGAAGGTAGTTTGTATTTCTGTGGGATCAGTGGTGATATCCCATTTATCATTTTTTGTTGTGTCTATTTGATTCTTCTGTTTTTTCTTTTTCACTGGTCTGGCTAGTGTTCTATGTATTTTGTTAATCTTTTCAAAAAACCAGCTCCTGGATTCACTGATTTTTTTTTTTTTTTTTAAAGGTTTTTCGTGTCTCTATCTCCTTCAGTTCTGCTCTGATCTTAGTTATTTCTTGTCTTCGGCTAGCTTTTGAATGTGTTTGCTCTTTCTTCTCTAGTTCTTTTAATTGTGATGTTAGGGTGTCGATTTTAGATCTTTCCCACTTTCTCCTGTGGGCATTTAATATATAAATTTCTCTCTTAACTTTGCTTTAGCTGTCCCAGAGATTCTGGTACCTTGTGTCTTTGTTCTCATTGGTATTAAAGAGCTTACATATTTCTGCCTTAACTTCGTTATTTACCCAGTAGTCATTCAGGAGCCGTTTGTTCAGTTTCCATGCAGTTGTGTGGTTTTGAGTGAGTTTCTTAATCCTGAGTTCTAATTTGATTGCAGTGTGGTCTGAGAGACTGTTTGTTATGATCTCCGCTCTTTTGCATTTGCTGAGGAGTGTTTAACTTCCAATTATGTGGTCAATTTTAGAATAAGTGCGATGAGGTGCTGAGAAGAATACATGTTCCGTTAATTTGGGGTGGATAGTTCTGTAGATGTCTGTTAGGTCCACTTGGTCCAGAACTGAGTTCAAGTCCTGAATATCCTTGTTAATTTTCTGTCTCGTTGATCTGTCTAATATTGACAGTGAGCTGTTAAAGTCTCTCACTGTTATTGTGTGGGAGTCTAAGTCTCCTTGTATGTCTCTAAGAACTTGCTTTATGAATCTGGGTGCTCCTGTATTGGGTGCATATATATTTAGGATGGTTAGCTCTTTTGTTGCATTAATCCCTTTACCATTATGTAATGGCCTTGTCTCTTTTGATCTTTGTTGGTTTAAAGTCTGTTTTATCAGAGACTAGAATTATAACCCCTGCTTTTTTCTTGCTTTCCATTTGCTTGGTGAATCTTCCTCCATCCCTTTATTTTGAGCCTATGTGTGTCTTTGCACATGAGATGGGTTTCCTGAATATACAACACCGATGGGTCTTGACTCTTTATTCAATTTGCCAGTCTGTGTCTTTTATTTGGGGCATTTAAACCATTTACATTTAAGGTTAATATTGTTTTGTGTGAATTGGATCCTGTCATTATGATGCTAGCTAGTTATTTTGCCCATTAGTTGATGCAGTTTCTTCATCTTCATCAAAATTTGATGAGATCCTCAGGTGACCAATATGTATATTAAAGTTAGATACACATTGATAAAGTCCAAACTCTTGACATAGCATTCAAGGCCCCTTAAAATTCAACTTCATATCCTCCCACCATCTCTCTCTAGTTACATTGACACCCCTCACTAAATGCCTTTGAATAATTCTGTGTTCTCAAGCTTCCCTGTGTTTTTTCCTTAGCTTGAGAAGCCTATTTGTTTATTTCTTTGTTTTCACTGCTAAAAATCAAATATCTCTTCCAGCTGTGCAGGCAGAAATAATTATTCTGTGTTTTTGCTTCCTAACTGGTCACCTAGAGCTTTTTTAGGGTAATTCTTTTATTACTTAATTATTTTAGCACCAAGGTCATATTCCACTTACAAATCAATCTCCATGATTTACAATATCCCCCAAAGGCAGGAATCATGAATTCATCTGTGAATCTCCACAAACCAGCACATAGTAGGCACTCAGCAAATATTTGTTAAATCTATAAATCGTTTCATTGAGAAGATTTAATCCAAAAGTGCTAAAAGTCTGGTCAGTTCTGATAATATATGCATTTGGGACAAATGTGAAAGAAAACCTCGGAACAAGCATAAATGACAAAAAAAGTGCTTTTCTGGCTACAGTTTGTGCCTAAGTACTTAGGAATAAGTGAAAATTAAAGGCTATTGCTGCTTGTTTTGTTGAATAATGCATCTTCAAACTGGAAAACTGCATGTCTATTTTATTTACCAGCACAAATGCCCATTTGCTCACACACATAGCTGTTTGCAAGCAAATTTTGTTCCCATGCAAAACAAATGTAAATTTGGCATTAAACAAGTGCCAATTATTTTCTGAATGTAGAAGGGAAGGGAAGGGTGATTTAACAAACAGAGGCTCTGGACGAGGAAGCAGGGAAGGCGGCCTAGCTCAGCTGCACGGAGCTTTTTCATCACAAGGAGTGAATGTTTAATCTGCTTAATTGGGTGGGTATTCACTGCCGATGAGCAGGGACCCAGTGTTCCATGTCATTTTCTTTCCCTACAAGATGGCTGCTGTGACCTTCAGCAGTCTCCTCGGCTCGCTGCTGGAAAATAGCAAGCTAATTTGGGCTTGTTCTCATGTTTCTTTCATGCGGTAGAGAGAATTCGTTTGATAAGCCCTATGTCAGTTTTTATTGTGAGGCCTGATTACTGTGATTAATTTTAATATTACTAGTTACCATTTATTTAGGGCCCACTATGTGCCAGGCATTATACTGTGAAACTTGGACTCTCTGTTATGGTTGAAATTTTAACCCTCACAACAACCCTGTAAATGAGGCAATATTGGCCCTATTTTGCAGATCAGGAAACTGAGGCTCAGCTTCAAGTCACATTTTGATGAGCGGTGGAGGTGAAATTGCAAATATGGCCTGTTTGCTCCATAGCCCCCCCCCCATTCTTTCCACAATGGGACAGTCCTTCATTTTAATACAAACTACTTAATTAGTCTTTTTCACAGCTTGACAATGTCAGCAACTGTTCTGGAGAAGAATTTGATTCCTTTCTTATGGCTGCCTTAGAGGAAGGAGGCAAAGTCTGTTTTGTTGGCAACTCTACCTCCCCCTTTTCTAATCCTCCTCCTGGTGCCACACACTATCTGTCCCCAGAAGTTTGGTGTCTCCTGGGCTCCCATTGTGCTGTCCAATAACAAGCAGCCTGCAGCCCTTCTGCTCTGGGCATGTTCTGGGCCCCTCCTTCAGTCACTGAATGCTTACCTGTCTCATACTTTGAGCATTCCAGGTGTTAAAGCGAACTAAATATGGCCTGAGAACGACTCAGTACTTCTATATTGGAGTCCTTGTGGATGAGCTGCAACCTAGCTTAATAGGTAGACAAGATTGAAAACCCAACTTCGGAGTATGCAACTATAACAATAGCTGAGTCTTGGCCAATCCCAGTGGCTGTACTTCAATCATTCATACACTCCTGAGAGTTCAAATTGTGTTCAAATAAGGCAAATGCCTGGCTGTAACCAACTCAGCCATTCTGTACCTCACTTCCAATTTCTGTACATCGTTTCATTTTTTGTTGCCTATAAATCTTCTTCCACCACGTGGCTGCATTGGAGTCTCTGTGAATCTGCTGTGATTCTGGGGGCTGCCCAGTTTGTGAATAGTTCATTGCTCAATTAAACTCCTTTAAATTTAATTTGGCTGAAGTTTTTCTTTTAACACAGGCAACAATAGCAAACATACAGAACTATTTCCTGCTGTTGCCCTAATGGGTTTCAAATGACTTGCTTTAGTTCTATTAAGAGTTATACATTCAACAAAAATGTAATGAGTGCTAACTGGGTGTCCAGTGCTGCTACAGGTGCTAGATACTGAACAGTCCACAAAACTGTCAGTCCCTGACCTCAAGAAGCCTACCTGCCCACCTGTGAATCTACCTGGCACTGTTCTGGGGTGTGAAGGTATGGATACAACCAAGGCTTAGCATCTGCACATGGAATTTACAAACAACTGGAAGCTCATAATTTAACCCCCATAGGTAGGAAATAGTAATGGTGTTTATTGGGTATTTATTATGTAAAATGCCTTATACATATACATAGCAGGCATTTTCCTAAGCCCTTTTTAGGTATTATCTTACATAAGTTTTATAACCTAACCCATGGCGTAGACCAACATTAGCCCAGTTTTGTAAAGGAGGAAACCTGTGACAGAGAGGAGTCAACTGACTTATCTATGGCTACACAGCTAGTGAATGGTGGAGCTAAAATGTGAAAGCAGGAAATCTGAGTCCAGAGGTGAAGTTCCTCATTCTACCAGGAATCTCTGTCAAAGAAAATATCTTAGTGTGGAAAACCTTTCATGAGTAAAGATGTTCTCTGTAGATGTATTTATGGCAGCAGGAAGTTGGAAGTCACCAAAATGTCTGACCTTAGGAGGACACTAAGAAAATGTGAGTGCACTAAAATCTTGAGGAAGATCAATAACCATTAGAAACTCCAATAGCAATGACCCCATTTCCTCAGCACCAGCGTCTGCATGTACTGGCAAAATCTTCTCAAGACAGAGCAGCAGTGGGGGTCCAGTTTTTATAATACCTTTCTGCTCTTACTTTTGTTCCTTCAGTTGTCTCAGCTATTTTCCCATTCTTATTTTTTCTCAGTAAACATTCTCAGTGGCATATAAATTGTACATAATTTGAGATTCTCAAGACACAAAGCTGAACATGTCAATCACATTATACATTTTGGAATCACAAAGAAAGGGCTCGGGTGCCAGAACAAGATGGTGTCTTTCCTCCATTTAATTGCATGGATTTCCATGGTAATGGAAAGGGAAGAAGCAGGGAAGAAACTATGGAAGACTCTATTATTGGTGCTTACACAGCCTTGGTGAATGTTTCTTTGAATCAGGCTTGAACTGGACATTGCCTTGATACCAAGGGCTAAGATTATTCCAGTTGAACAATCTCTTTTGTATTATTCCTTGGATAACTAAGAGCAAGAAAAAGTAAGCAATAAAAAGTGAGAGATGTCACTTTTTTTTTGGCCAGTAACACTGTAAACTGGAACATGGTGGGTCATTTAACAATTTTATTAGGTGGCAATGTAGTTAAATGCTAAATTTCTAATGATGTAAATTAAAGTGAGAAAAAAAAGAAAAAACTGTACATATAGTAGGATAAGCTTAAGCCTATATTTGTTCTTAACTTCCAACAAGTGTATTGGATTTTTACCCTTTGCATATCATTCTAAGTGATAATCTGATCCAAGTTTTCTAACCGGCTTTTTTTTTTCTGCCTGTTTTTCTAACCTTGTTAGAAAGGCTCTTTTTGTGTCTGAAAATGACCTTAAGTCTATTTTTTAAAAATAGAGTATAAATAAAATATTATTTTTATATATCTTACTTCCTCCCTTATATTCTTTTATCTATTCTGGGCTCAGTCGTTTCCCTCTTCTAAGTTCTGCCTTCTCAGGCCTGAAGATTATTTTTCTTGACAGTAAGTAAACAATTAGGGGCTGAGAGAAAGAAAATGCTTAAATGACTTGCCTTTGGTGTTAAGCTCCAGCTGAAATGTAAGTTGGGGAAAGAGCAGTGTGGGAGAGCTGATGGCCTGAAACAGGCAAAGACTGGAGAGGTGAACACAGCATCTGATTTCTTTTTTTTTTCTTTTTTTTTTTTTTTTTTTGAGACGGAGTCTCGCTCTGTCGCCCAGGCTGGAGTGCAGTGGCTCAGTCTCGGCTCACTGCAAGCTCTGCCTCCCGAGTTCACTCCATTCTCCTGCCTCAGCCTCTCCGAGTAGCTGGGACTACAGGCGCCCGCCACCACGCCCGGCTAATTTTTTGTATTTTTTCAGTAGAGACAGGGTTTCACCGTGGTCTCGATCTCCTGACCTCGTGATCCGCCCACCTCGGCCTCCCAAAGTGCTGGGATTACAAGCGTGAGCCACCGGGCCCGGCCAGCATCTGATTTCTAAGAGCAAGGACCAATTAGCCAGAAACTGGCTGAGGCTAGAGTCTTAGGTCAAGATGGGAATTGCAAAATTGAGAGTCGGGTAGTCAAATTGGGTAAAGAGAGAAAAAATAAAGAAAATGAATTCTAAAGGGAAGACCCTGAGCATCAGAGAGAACGCGTGAGAAAGGCAAAGGCAAGATTTTCTGGGTCCTGGATGGCTGCAACTGCCTACATTTTGACCTACAGTTTCCCTTTATTACAGAGGCCCACCTTTTCCTATTTCTTGGGTTCTCATGGGCAACTTGGTGACATCATGCAGCTCTGCTATATTCTCCTGTGACTGAGGCTTCTCTTGTCTTCCTGTGGCTTCTTCCATAGATTCCTCTTTCTGATGCATTGTAAGTTTTGGCCATTGCAGGTGATACATTGTGGAAGTGTGTCCTTTGCGTGGTCAATTCCAAGCCTCAAGGCTTTTAAGGAAAGAAACTGGAGTATCTAATAATGTACCAGTCCTTCCTAACAGGATCTGAGTTAGCTCTTTGTCTCTGCTTTGTCTCTGGGAATGGCGCATGAAAGCACACAGGGAAAATGAACACTTTTCATCCCCTAAACTGGCCCCAAGCAATTTCTGTGAAAATGGTTGTCATTTTACAACAAATGGGCCCAGTATTCCTTACAACATTAATAACATTATTATGCAAAGTAGTTGCTTTTCAAGTCGACTGATTATTTTCTCTTTTCTTTTAAACATTAAAAAAAAAAAACAAAAACACCCAGTTTCTTCTACTGATTTTAAAGAATACCACCCACCAGGTCTTCCTTGGACATACTAACAGCTCTTGCATTTTAGTCCCTGATGGAAATATCTAGCATCTATTTTTGTTTATTCATTCATTTGTTCATTCATTTATTCATACACTCAAGAGACACTACTTAGTGAGAACTATGACGTGATGGGTACTATATCGGTTTCTTTATAATTTATTAAATGTTAAGAAATGGCTATGTGCCAGTTGCCATTCTAGGTTCCAAGGATCAAAAGACCACCCTGGGGAAGGAGAAGAATAAGTTCATAGGGGAAGAAGAAGTAAGTTGAATAAAGAATACAGTGCAAACTTCAATGTGGAAGCAGACAGCATAATTCCTGGAGTGTGGAAAAACACCAGGGCAGGTTTCATAAAGGAGTTTTGAGAGGATTAGGTGTTGGTTTCACTCCTGATAAATAAGAAAAACTAAAGTTTAAGACTTTAGCAGGGGAGGATCAAAAGCTCAAAGAGAACTTGTCCTTGAGCAACTAAGCTATTATTGCAATAGAAAACTGAAGCCATTTGCTGGAGCGGAAGTGTTATTAGATAAAAGGTACAGGAAGTGGTGCAATACAGAGAGAGAATCTATCTCCAGGCATGGTCAGGGAAGCAAGTTTTCTGAGGGTTGACCCTAGTCACAACTGCCTGTGACTGTCCCCATATAGCTAGGAACCATTGAGAATACATGCTCTTGTCTAAGGTAACAAATGTTAGCAAAATTGCCAATTGCCAATAGCCAATGGCATCTGGAAACCACTCTCATACCAAATCAACTACCACTCCAGTACAGCTTCTTTGGAGGATTCCACCACCCAAAATGTTTTTTGACAGGTGAAAAAAAAGAAAAACAGCTTCCTTGAATAGGAAGGTTGGCCATCCTTGGACATGATGGCATGTTCTTGACATGATGGTGTGTTCTTCACATGTTGCCCACACTGGATGACATAGAAAGTAAAAAAGAGTAGATTAAGGCCTTTAAGTCAGGTCTATTTTTAAAGTTTTGGTGTCTGCAAGATATGTCATTGTCTTTTTTCTTTTCTTTATATTTTTTGAAATTGAGTCTTGCCCTGTTGCCCAGGCTGGAATGCAGTGGTGCAATCTCGGCTCACTGCAACCTCCGCATCCCAGGTTCAAGTGATTCTCCTGCCTCAGCCTCCTGAGTAGCTGAGATTACAGGTGCCCACCACCACGCCTGGCTAATTTTTGTATTTTTAGTAGAGACAGGGTTTCACCACGTTGGCCAGACTTGTCTTGAACTCCTGACCTCGTGATCTGCCCGCCTCAGCCTCCCAAAGTGCTGGGATTACAGGCGTGAGCCACCGCACCTTGCTATCTTTTTTATTTTCCAATACATCCCCAAGAGCCTTTAGCAGTACCTGGCACTAGACAGACATTTAAAAATTATTTGTTAAATTGAATTGAATTAAGGGCTGTAACATATGAACAGACACAGTATGTCTGAAGCCAGATTAATTGGTTCTAAATCCTAACTCTATCAGGCAGTGGCTCATGCCTGGCTATATTCCTGTGGCTTACACCTGTAATCCCAACACTTTGGGAGGCCTGGGCGAGAGGATCACCTGAGGTCAGGAGTTCAAGTCCAGCCGGGCCAACATAGTGAAACCCCATCTCTACTCAAAATACAAAAATTAGCTGGGCATGGTGGCACATGCCTATAATCCCAGCTACTCAAGAGGCTGAGGCAGGAGAATTACTTGAACCCAGGAGGTGGAGGTTTCAGTAAGTGAGATCACACCATTGCACTCCAACCTGGGTGACAGAGCAAGACTCCCTCTCCAAACAAACAAACAAACAAACAAACAAACAAACAACCACACACACACACACACACACACAAACACAAAACAGGAATAGCAGGGTTGTGAAGACTGGATTATTAGGATATACTGAAAGCACTTAAACCAAAGGCTGACACACAGTAATGCTAGACCTGGCATGTGTTTGTTAGGATTCATATTGCTCATTTCTTAGTCAGTGGCAAATCTTGAGCCTGAGATTTGAGGACTCAACTTTTATATACATCTGTTTTTCCAGAAGTTGTAGACGCTGAAAAGAATCTCAGGAAAACCTGGCTTCCAAGCAACTTTTTTCTAACACATTACTGTGACACTTCCATTTCCCTGAGCCATTGAAATTACTTTCCCTCTGCATTAAGTTTCCAACACTGTTCTTGTTGAGGTCCTTACTCTTCCTATTTCAAATCTAAGACTTCTTTTGAAATTTCACTCAGCTGGATTATTCTGGAACATTTAAAGCTTTCAACCATATTGTTCTTCAAATTATTTTTATTTGGCATTTGGAAGAATAGTCCTTCCTGTTTCTCCTCCTAATTCTTAGGCATCTCCTTCTTGATCACCTTTGCCAACCTTTCCTTCTGCGTTAAACTTATCAAAATAATTCATTGGCCAGGTGCAGTGGCTTATGCCTGTAATTCCAGCACTTTGGGAGGCCAAGGCGGGTGGATCACAAGGTCAGGAGTTCAAGACCAGCCTGGCCAAGATGATGAAATCCCATCTCTACTAAAAATACAAAAAAATTAGCCAGGCTTGGTGATGGTCGCCTGTAATCCCAGCTACTTGGGAGCCTGAGGCAGAGAATTGTGTGAACCCAGGAGACAGAGGTAGCAGTGAGCTGAGATTGCACCACTGCACTCCAGCCTGGGTGACAGAGACAGACTCCATCTCAAAACAAGAAAACAAAACAAAACAAAAAATCCATTAAGGTGGAAACTACTATAATTCCTGTCTTACATATGAGAAAATTGAGACTTAGGTATCTTGCCTAATATCACGCAGCTAGTGTCTTCCTAGATTTGAATCCAGACTAGTGAGTCCAGTGTTTGCACTGATATATATTTTATTGTTTATCCAATGAGATTGGACCAGATCGTAAGAAATCTTGGAGAAAATCCTGATAAAAAATAATCCTATTGATAATAACTAACATTATAGTCCTTGCTCCATGCTGGACACAATTCTTAAGCTTCATGTACATTAAACCCTTTAGTCCTCAAAGAGTTCTATGAGGTAGGTACTGTTTTCCTATTTTACAAATGAGAAAACCACCATTCAATTTCTTAAGAATGCTAAACAATAGGCCTTTATTCATAGGCAATTAGAGATGCAAAATTATCCTTAAAAAGGAAGGAGACATGACTCTGTTTAACTTCTACAGAAATATAAATTCCAGGAGTATGGAGGATAGATTAAAGGAATTTTTTGGTGCATGGAAACCCATTAGTAGGCTGTTAAGGATAGTCTAGATTTAAATGATAAAGGATGGGGAAAAGAATGATGGAAAGAGCAGAAATCTTTAGACATATATTAGATGCTATCATCAAGGTTTGGTGACTGGCTGGATGTAGGTGGTGGGAAGCAAAGGAAAGATGTTTTTCAGGTTTCTTGCCTGGGAGATTTTATAAACAGTGTGTTTGTTTAGCTACATTCTAAATTTTGGGTATTTAGCCTCTCAGACTGGCCTCATGCCCTATTAGTCTTAATTACAGTGTTCGCCTGGGTAAGCAGTTCCCCGCCAGGAGCCACCATAGCCTCTGCTGCTTTCTCCAGCTGATGCTTACTGAGCTACCACCTTTTCCCTACAGCCCTGTTCTGGCTCAGGGAAGAGTATTTAGGCTGCTGGCTCTGTGGCCACTCCACGATTGCTGTTCAGTGACATGGCAACACCATTCCCCTTCTGCCAGGCACCAGCTGCTGCCTTGCTGGGAAAATAAGAACCTAAAATTGTTCTTGGCAGAGTCTTCAGCTCCTTGGCAGCCTTGAACTCATAGACTTTTTATACGCAACCCCACCCTGTGCACCCCACCTGCCCTTTCTTGAATGATAGCACAGGGTTGCAACTATCGGGTTTTTGCAAACATGAGTTTTCTAGTGAATTTTTTCACCTTGCCTTTTGTGATGGGTATCCTATTTTGAAAGTTAACTATTTATTGAGTGTCCATTAGCACTGTGCCAGATATATATGAGATTCTGTGGGTACAAAGATGAATGAGGCTATCCTGGTCTTAAGAACCTCTCGGGCTGTTGGGGCAATAGAGTAATAAGCAACAATTAAGACAGAGTATGATACATGCCACAGAGGGAAGTACAGAGTACAATAGGAGCCTGGAGGCAGTAGGTACTAACGAATAGCCAATATTGGTTCGGCAGTGGGGATCCTGCCAACACAAGCTCCTCAGAGCAACTCCCACAGTGAGTCCTCAATGACAAGGAAGAGTTTCTTGGGTAAGAGCATCAGACTTGTGGGTCAGGGCCAATAGTGGAAGATAACTTACATTCAGAATTAGGAGGAAGCACTGCTAGTTGAGGGATCAACAAGCAGTTCCATATGCCTATAAGGGAAAGGTTTGGGGGTATGCTGAAAGATGGTGCTGGAGGTGGGGCAAAGAGATAAATCATTAGTGGCCTTAACTATCACCATTTATAGTGTGAAACTTATCCCCAAGATAGTAGATCTGAACAGGTTTAAGCAGGGGTATGATGTGTCAGATTTGCTCCTTAGAATTTATTCTGCTGCAATGTGGAGGTTAGACTGAAAGATTCTAACTGAAGAGAGGGAATCCACTTAGGAGCCCTGGCAGCTGGGCAGGTAAGAACTATGGAGAATTATACAGAGGAAATAGGAATGAGAAGGGTGGAGAGTGAGAAGATTCCAGGGATTTATCAGAAGATGGATTTGATGACAGTTGGTGATTGACTGGATTGAAAGGAAAAAAGGAGAAAAACAGTGTCTCTATGTTGTTTCTTGAGCAAGAGAGCTTGACCTTCTCTTTGAAGATAATTTCAATTAAATACACTCAATCACATTGCCATGTTATCTCCTGAGATACTGGTTTCCCCCAAACTCCTTGTTTTGAAGTCATGAAGTTTTTTTTTTAAACAGATGTCCTCCAATAATATTGTCTATCTTTGAGCCCTGAAGGAGGTTCTGTCATTGGCTAAAAATATCAACTGTCCTGATGGGTATTTATGGATTATCAGTGGCCACAGGAGCCTTTCTTCTCTCCCAATTTGGGAAACTCTTCAATGTACAGCTGATATGATTTGGCTCTGTGTCCTCACCCAAATCTCACATTAAATTGTAATAATCCCCATGTGTCAAGGCCAAGACCAGGTGGAGATAGTTGAATTACAGAAGTGGTTTCCCTCATGCTGTTCTCATGATAGTGAGTTCTCACAAGATCTGATGGTTTTAAAAGGGACTTCCCCCTTTGCTTGGCACTCATTCTCTCTCCTGCCACATTGTGAAGCAGTGACTTCTGCCATGATTGTAAGTTTCCTGAGGCCTCCCCAGCAATACAGAACTGTGAGTCAATTAAACCTCTTTCCTTTTTAAATTACCCAGTCTTGGGTATTCCTTTATAGCAGTGTGAGAATAGACTAATACAATGGTGCTTTGAAAAGCACAGCTCTCCCTTTTGGGAGTGAATCACGTTGTTTTTGACACATCTCTACAGTGAGTGAGAAGAAATAATTCTAAAAGCTTACTAAATCTTCTCTCTTGTAAGACACCTACCAGCTAACTGGATAATCAGTCAGTGTCCTTCCTTTTTTTTTCTCCACTGAAATGTCACCTTCATTTCTCACTTTCATAATATCTGAAATGTAATCTTCAGATATGATATTACCTAACGTCTTACCACATCCTTGAAGCCACACCAGAAACCCCAGCAGCTTTTGATTCCTCTTCATCTTTTTAGTAAGAGTTGGTCCCACCCATTTTGTCCATTTTTTGCGCTAATTAAATGACTTATTGAGGTCCTACCGTGAACCAGGCACTGGTATAACTTATATGCAGTTGACTTATTTTATTCTAGACTTTTTCATATTGGAACTCCGTGGGTTTCCAGGCTAATTGGATTATTTGCATACATATTGTTTCTTGCTAGAATCCTATACTCCTTGAGGGCAAGGGTATATCATATACTTCATCTGTTTTCCCCACAACTTCTAGCACACTGCTAGGAACCTTACTAGGTGCTCAATAAATTGTTGCTAAATTCAATTGAATTTGCAGTAATAGAATTGTTTTTCCTAATATAAAGAGCGAACAAAAGAAATATCTACTAAAAACACAGTGACACTATAAAAAGACTTCAAAACAGATAAGTTGCTTCACAAAGACTGGAAGGGTACACTTTCATTTTCATGATTGTCATACCCCAATTTGTTAAAGAGTCATCTTACTTTAGATAGTCATTTTCTATGACAGCTGTCCACATTTTTGCGAGAGAGGAATTTGCCAACATGCAGCTTTGGTAATTACAAATGATTCCATTTGCTAATGAAAGACAAGAGCAGGGAAAAAAATAAAACTTATTTTCTGTATCCAAGAGCCAACCCTCTGGGCAAAAAGCAGGGAGAGGGGCAGCTTCCAGAACTCTGGGTCCAAGAGGGAAGGAGAGAGGGTGAATATGAACAACAATAGGGAGAAGGAGTGGAGAGACAGGTGAGGGAGTGCATCCAAGGGCAGAAGAGTTAATAAACTAAGGTAGCCAAGCCAGAGACAGAATGAAAAATAACAGGAGAGTGAGAGGATGAGGAGTGCAGTTAGACCCAAAGCAGGAAGGATTGGGTGCCCAGGGGATCATCTTGGGTGAAGTCAATGGGACGCCCGATTATAATGACAACGTCATTTTTACCTGCATCCTTTGCGGGCTCATAGATGCCCATTCTGCCCAGAACAGCTCACAGTGTGACGTTTTATTTCATGTCCTCATCTATGCTGATGACCTGTCTCATCCCTTAGTGTCATGTTTCTCTGTTATAAGGATCTTTGTTGCTATGACCTCTGCTGCCATGGCAACACCTAAAAAAGCACATCATTATTTCAAACTTCTCCACCACCACAACAATGATCTTAAAGTTTTCCCATCCTGCTTCCACCTCTTCTTTCCTTTACCTCTTTAGCCTAGCATTTCACCCTTGTCATAGCCATTTATTCAGCAAATATTTAACAAGCTCACTATAGATTAGGTACCTTCCTAAATGCTGAGAATACAGTGGGGAAAATAGACAGTCTTTTTCATAAAAGAAAAGGGCAGTTTCTAGAAATGAAAAATGCATGTAAATATATAAAAGCTCTTTATATAAGGAAGAAATCTCTGCCTCACTCATACTTACAAAATACAAACAAAACACTATACTAAGATGTCATTTTTTTTTTTAACTTTCAGACTGGCAAAAATTCACTGATTGACAAGACCCTTGTTTTGCAGCTTTGTTTAGCAAGGCTGTGAGGAAACAGGAACTTTTACACATGGCTGGTGGGAGTATAAATTGGTAGAATCCCGATGGGGAGCAATTTGGCATTATCTACCAAATTTCACATGTATGTAGCCTTTTTCTCACTTTAGGGAATTTCTTCTGCAGCTATATTTGTACATAGACAAAATAATGTATACATAAGGTTATTCATTGAATAAAGAGATATAAATTAGAAAATGCCCAAATGCTCATTAGTGGAGGTCTAGTTAAACAAACTGTGGTATTTAGTGAAACATTATGCCACTGTAAATTGAACAATCCACAACCTCCAAATCCCCAAAACAAAAACAAACTGAAGACTCTCTGTATGCACTGATGGGAGAAAACTGCAATATGGAGAAAGCCAGTAGCCCAGTGATATGTTTAATGAATTCTCTATTCTGCAAAAAAAAGAATAAAGCTAAGAGCATATATCCATATTTGCTTATACTTCTATAGGGAAACTGAAAAGACAGACAAGAATTTAATAAATGTGGCTATCTTCTAGGGAAGAGGGACCAAACAGATGAGTCACTACGAGAATTTTCACTGCACATTAAAATCATTTGGTTTTTTAATGAAATGCAAGACTTACTTAATCAAAGGTATTGTAAAGTTGTTATTCTGTCTGCCCTAACAGCCTAGTGGGAGAGATTGAAAATAAAAAGACAATAAGTACATAACATATGAAACCACTTTTGCAAAATTACAACAGTAAGAGAAATTTGACAGTCGACTTCATCTTGCTTCTGACCTCCAAGCTTTCCTTGGTCATTCCTGGGCATAGGCCTAATTAACTTTGGGAGGAATTTAGTTCATAGCTTAACCTTAAAGTGTAGATGATAATACTCTTCCCAAAATTAAACTACCATTGTAAAACTAATGAAAGGCCACAAGGTTAGGATTATGAGAAGGGCCTAAACTCTGATAAACCATAGGCATAGTTTCTATAATCCCTTACTGTTCAGGGGTCATGTGGTCAGAGGTCACAAGATTTGTGACATTCCCAAGTGATCTCATAGATAACATCACTATTGTAGAATCTAATATTGGTTTGTCTGAAATGTTTTTCAGACTGACCCCATCTGGACTCATGAACCATGACTCAACTGATCACGTGGCCCCACCCAGAGATGGCCTCATCATATGAGGACCATTTATACACCCATATGATTCATTTCCCAAACAATCAGCAGCACCCATTCCCTAGCCCCTGCCCACCAAATTGTCCATAAAGACCCCTAACCTCTGATCCTTCAGGGAGATTGATTTGAGTGATAGTTCTAGTTCTCTCACAAGGGCTGGCCTCAAGTCAACTAATGCTGTAGTCTCAGTGGATTGATTTTATCTGTGTAATGGGCAGAAGGAACCCATTGGGCAATTACACATAGTGGCTAATAGTGATCATTGCTAAAAATAAAAAATAAAATTCAGCAAGGGGATGGGTAGTGAAAAGAGGTGCTATTTTAAATAAGGGGTCAAGCAAGGACACTTTGAGGAGGCAAAATAGAAAGAGAATTCTGAAGGAAGTTGGTGGGGCCATGGGGATATCTTGGGAAAGAGTAATCTGGGTAGAGGCAACAGCTGTTGCAAACACCATACAGTAGGAACATACTTATTATACTAGTCAGTGAATAAGCTGGGGCTTTTGGAGAGATGACCGTGGCCAAAATTGTGTAGAACCTGTATGTCATGGTGAGGGCTTTAGATTTTGTTTTCTATGTGAACTTTCCATTCTCTGTCAATACTTTGCCAGTTCTTCTAGTCCCTTCACTGTTCTGGCTTTATTTTCCTCTCATTCAGCCAAGATGCCATGATCAACCTCTCCAACCTCCCTAGGCTCTACATGTACAGCCACGACTTTATTTACCTTTGATTAAATTACTATCATGTGCATCACAGTGACAGTTCCAGATGCCCTCCACTCTTGCTACTGTCCCCTAATCACCCCACATTAGCTGATGACCTTACTTCCTACCTTAACAAGAATTGAATTCACTAAAGTTTCCTTAACTGAACCCACTATCTCCTCTTTCTTCCAAACTCACTCCTCCATCTGTTAACCTGTCTTTGTGAGTGGCACAATCATTCACTCAATTGCTCCATCAGAATCCTAGGAATCATACCTAATCCCTTCTGCACCCACATCAGACTAGTGCCTTGATACTGAACCTTCTAAATATCTCTTAATTCTAGTGCATCTCCTCCAAGCTCACTGCCTCTGACTCAGACCAGTCCCTCAGCATTTATTTAGATTACTGCAATATCTTAAAAATCGAGCTGCACTGTTTCCGATCCTAATTCACTGACCACTCCCAAACACATGCACACCCCCCCGAATCTCCAACAAATCTCCAATAAATATATGAGTATCATCAAGATAAAATAAAAAGTCCTTGACAAGTGATATGAGGTTATTTATAACCTGGTCTATGTTTACCTCCCTTGGGAAACATGTCTTAACTTCTTTCTACTTCTATTTATCTCCAAAATGGGGATAATAATAGAAGTAACCTCATGGGGTTATTATGATAATTAAGGGAAAACAAGATATGTAAATTTCTCTGAAAGGAACTTGACCATGGTAAATGTTCTTCAACACTGGTCATTATGATTACCATCCATTTCCAACCCAGCCTCACCTCCTCCCCATCACGTAACAGTCCAAGGACTATTTAAATTTCTCTAACTAGTCTTTGCTGTCTTACTCTGAGTATATGCATTCTGTTTGGAATGTTCGTCCTGCTCATCCATGTTTTCAGGCATCAGCTAGCACCCAGGGCCAGATTAGGATATCTATGTCAGACAGAATCTTAAACTTGCCCCCATTATGTAGCGTTCATGCTCTGATGTGATCTTCCACCAGTACCTGAGTATGGCTGGAATCTGTGAGTTGCTTCTAGACATACAGAACAAGTGGTTATATGCACTCAATTATGTCACTAGGTTGCAGTCGCTATCTTGCTGGGGTCTCTCTTTTCCTTGCTGACTTTGAAGAAGCAAGCTGTAATGTTGGAAAGTGCCACATAGCAAGGAACTGGAGACATCCTTCAGTTGTCACCTGGCAAGAAAATGAGGCCTTAATTATAGCATCTACAAAGGACTGATGCTACCAACAACTATGTGAACTTGGAAATGGATACTTCCCCAGTCAAACCTCAGAGGAGAGCACAGCCCAAGCCAACACCTTGATTGTAGCCCTGTAAGATTTTGGAGAGGACACAGTCAAAACATGCCCCCAAACCTGATCCCTTAGTATTGAAAGATAATATATCTGTGTTGCTTTTAAGTTGCTAAATTTGTAGTAATATCTATGCAGTAATAGATATTTAATACATTATCTAACTGTACTTTCTAACCATCCAACGGGCCTTGATTACAGTACTTATATCTTGCTGTTGGAAGGCTCTGCTCAATTCATGTCTCTTCTCTGGCTTTGGAGACAAGTGAGGGAGATGATTGCATTTTTCTCTGTATCATGAGTGTCTTGCACAACACCTATGGCCCAGTTGGTATCTCATAAATGTTTGTTGAATATATTTCTCTCCTATAATACTTTCCAAATACTTGATGACAAAGGGATTAGAATCCCGATTGAGTGCAAGAGGATAAAACTTGTTTTGCAAGTGCCTGAAAGTGAAATAGATCCCAAGGCGGTAAAAATGACAACTGCATGGTGATGTGTGTCTAAAGCCAACTTTTTAATGGAGTCATCTTGATTAATGAGGTTCTTTATTTGTGCGGTCACTAGAAAAATTTTTTAAAGTTCTATTTCCTCTAATAGTCTACTTTCAAATGTGCTGCCTTCTCATTATGAATAATCAAATACAACCCTGAAAGATGAGCAAACTTGAAATGACTAACTTTTAGCTTTTAAGGTCTATTATTCAAGTGAAAAGTAAAACATTCCTTTTATAAAACATGTTACACTTTCACTTGGGTAATTTAATACTTTGAAAAATGGCAGTGTTCTTGTTTCATCTTCTGGTTAACTAATCTGTTTGAGGAGTTTCCTAGCTGAGAATATTCCAAGAATTTGGGTTTTTAATTTTTTTTGAGGAATTGATGAGATGAAGTACTGTATTATATTATTCTCATTTTTTATGAGTGTAATTATACTACAATGAAATTATAATGCAAATTTTAGACAAACCAAAAGTGACTTAGAATAATATTTATTTTTACCAGTAAATAATCAATAAATATTTATTGAAGTGAATTAAGTCTAGTGTTTATTGTAGTAAGTACAATACATCTGCATGAAGATCAAGCAAAGTCTTTGGGATGAAATGATGCAGGCTTGTGTCACAGCTCCAACTACTACAAGCTATATGACCTTAAAGAGACCTGTTGATGTTCTGTGTGTTATTTCTACTCCTTCTCCTGTAACTCAAGTTCAGAGAAAAGGGTTTTGATAGGAGTAGGAGTGCTTGATGTGATACCAATATTGTTGCTACTAATTAACATGGTACTTGAGTTCTTGTTGATGTGTGAGGAAAGAAAAAGAAATAAAGACTAGAAGAAAAGAAAGACAATAAAGTAAAATAACCTGAAAAACTATTAGGACTAATATGATATTTTCACAAGGTGGCTAAATATAGGACCAAAACACAAAAATTAATAGCTGTTTCTACAAAAAATATAAGCAACCAGAAAATTTAATAAAAATTAAATACCATCTGTTGGGAAAACTGGTTAGCCACATGCAGAAAGCTGAAACTGGATCCCTTCCTTACACCTTATACAAAAATTAACTCAAGATGGATTAAAGACTTAAACGTAAGACCTAAAACCATAAAAACTCTAGGAAAAAACCTAGGCAATACCATTCAGGACATAAGCATGGGGAAAGACTTCATGACTAAAACACGAAAAGCAATGGCAACAAAAGCCAAAATTGACAAATGGGAACTAATTAAACTAAAGAGCTTCTGCACAGCAAAAGAAACTATCATCAGAGTGAACAGGCAACCTACAGAATGGGAGAAAATTTTTGCAATCTATCCATCTGACAAAGGGCTAATATCCAGAATCTACAAAGAACTTAAACAAATTTACAAGAAAAAAACAACCCCATCAAAAAGTGGGCAAAGGATATGAACAGACACTTCTCAAAAAAGACATTTATGTGGCCAACAAACATGAAAAAAAGCTCATCATCAATGGTCATTAGAGAAATGCAAATCAAAACCATAATGAGATACCATCTCACTCCAGTTAGAATGGAGATCATTAAAAGTCAGGAAACAACAGATGCTGGAGAGGATGTGGAGAAATAGGAATGCCTTTACACTGTTGGTGGGAGTGTAAATTAGTTCAATCATTGTGGAATACAGTGTGGCAATTCCTCAGGGATCTAGAACTAGAAATACCATTTGACCCAACAATCCCATTACTGGGTATATACCCAAAGGATTATAAATCATTCTGCTATAAAGACACAGGCACACATATGTTTATTGCGGCACTGTTCACAATAGCAAAGACCTGGAACCAACCCGAATGTCCATCAATGATAGACTGGATAAAGAAAATATGGCACATATACACCATGGAATACTATGCAGCCATAAAAAAGGATGAGTTCCTGTCCTTTGCAGAGACATGGATGAAGCTGGAAACCATCATTCTCAGCAAACTAACACAAGAACAGAAAGCCAAACACCACATGTTCTCACTCATAAGTGGGAGCCAAACAATGAGAACACATGGACACAGGGAGGGGAACATCATATACTGGGGCCTGTTGGGGTGTGGGGGCTAGGGGAGGGACAACATTAGGAGATATACCTAATGCAGATGACAGGTTGATGGGTGCAGCAAACCACCATGGCACGTGTATACCTGTGTAACAAACCTGCATGTTCTGCACATGGACCCCAGATCTTAGGTATAATAAAAAAATTAAATGCCATCAACAGCAACAAGCATTCCTTAAACAGGAACACATAAAATCTATGGAGAAGATCTTAGACCTTAAATTAAAAATAGAAAGATAGTCTAAGTAAATAAAAAGACATTTATGCTCTTGGATGATACCACCTAATATAAAGGTGTAAATTCTCCTCTAAATTTACCCACAATTTTGCAATCCCAATAAAATCTTAGTTGAATTTTTTTTCCAGGAACTCAACACTCTAAAATTTGGAATTAATGGAAATTTTTTTCATAATGGAATATTATGGAAAAGTTAATAACCCCATCGAATCGAGCCAACACCAAAAACCACAGTTAAGAAAGAAGGACTTGCCCCGTTGTGTTGATATTGATAAGAAGACATGTCATAAAGGCAAGGTGAGGACGTCACTCTGTCAGGACTGTGATTGCAGTTATCTTAAATCCACAGATCCCATGATTTAATCATGGAATTAATAATTCTGTGATAATATTAATAATTTTACCATTAATAATAAAATGGATAGATTGCAACGTGAAATCTATGGATTTAAAATAATCACAATCACAGTCCTGACAGGGTGTTTTATTTTGTTTAGTTTCATTCTGTGTATGTGGGAGCTGTGACACATTGGTTCTAAAATTAAGATGGAAAAGCAAAGATCCAGGAATGTCCAAACTATTCCTGAAGGAGAAACTCTTTGTGGCTGAATGGCATACAAAATGTCTAAACTTATTTTTAAGCTATGATAATTATGACAATGTATCATTATTGCAAGGACAGACAAATTGATCAATGGAGCAGAATATAGAACTCCCCAAGCTGACTCACAATATGTTGAAATCTAATGACAGATCTGGCTTTACAAAACAGTGAGGAAAGGATGGATCTTACAATAAATGGTTTTGGGAGAGTCATTCATATGGATAAAATGACACCGAGCTTTTATATCACACCTTACACAAAAATCAATTGCAGTTGGATTATAGACTTAAATATGAAAGGCAAAGCTGTAAAACTTTTAGAAGGCAATATAAGAAAGTATATTTACAATCTTGGGATAAAGAAGAATTGTTAAACAAAACAAAAATGCAAAGCAGAAAGAAAATTATTGATATATTTGATTGCATTAAGTTTAAGACCTCTTTATTAAAAATGATCATAAGGAAAATAAAAAGACAAGCTATGCATTGACATAAAATATCAATAGCCATAATTGTGAATGGGTTAAGGACCAGGAAATACACACACACACACACACACACACACACACACACAGAGAGAGAGAGAGAGAAAGAACCAAAAATCAATCTGATAAAAAAATACACAAAAGACAGAGAAGGAGGTAATAAGAATGAAACATAAATATGTGAAACGATGCTCAATCTCATCAATAATCATGAAAATGCAATTTAACAGTACAATGTCCAGTAGCAGTAAAATAGAGAAATTATAGTAAGTTCATACAATAAAATGTAGAGATAATGCATGAACTACAGATATCCATCACAAAGATGCATTACCATAATGGCACTAGGAGGGGCACACAGAATGTTCTATTTCTTACACTAATGTTGTATACATAGGAGCTTTTTGTCCTGTTAGTCATTATACCTTAGCTTACCTTATAAATATACTTTTTGTATCTACTAAATATTGGATCTAAGCTACTTTTTGTAAGTTATGAGTGTTTTCAGACATAGTGGTTTACTCGGATCCTATCCTATAAGAATGACCAGATGGGCAAGTAGCTCTGGGTTGGAATGCTAAATGTAAATTATGAGATTTTTTGGACTCAGAAGAAAGTAGTTTTTACTTCAAATATTCCTTATAAACTAGATACTAAAATTGAGCTTATATTTTGTGGCTTAAAGTGACTGTAGCAGTTCTGCTTCCTTAAGAGAAGTCAGAAGAAAATATGGGGCCTGATTACATTTCCATGAAGAGTCCTAAGAACTTTCTCACTATGCTACGGTTTGAATGTTTCAATCTCTCCAAAATTTATGTTAAAACTTAATCCCCAATTCAACAATATTAAGAGGTAGGTTTTTAGGAGGTGATTAGGTCATAAGGGCTCTGCTCTCATGGATGAGAGTCATAAAAGGGCTGGAGGAGGATAGCAAGGCCCTTGTGCCCTTCCATCCTTCTGCTGTGTGAGAACACAGCAGTTATCCTCTCAGAGGATGCAGCAACAAGTCACATCTTGGAAACAGAAAGCAACTCTTATCAGACACCAAACCTGCTGGGGCCTTGAACTTGGACTTCCCAGCCTCCAGAACTGTGACAAAAAAAATCTGTTGTTTATAAATTACCCTGTCTCAAGTATTTTTATAGCAGCACAAATGGACTAAGACACTGCACAAATTCTAAAGGAACATGGGGAGAGAAATAAAGATGCTCATGATTATATCCCAAAGTCCTATTCATTCAACCCACTTCATAGGGTAGTTAAGAAAATCAGACGAGATAATGAATATAAAATGGCCTGCCACATGATCAGTGCAACAAATATTAGGACATATCATTATCATTACCTTATCATAGGGTAAAATTATGAAATGATTTCATCTTTTTCTATTATGGAAGTTTTCACATACATAGATCTGCTAAAATATAATCATTGAGCTTGGGAGAATTAACTTTAGCACATTTGTGATCCAAGAAAAATTGTGGGTATTGAATTTTTTAATATTTGATGTGTTCAGACAATTTGCTTAATTCAGAACAGCCATCAGAGGCCATAAATCTCCCCCAGGAAGAGGACTGTGGAAACAATATGTACATATATGTGCACATTGTCACTGTAAACCAAGAGCTGACCTTGATTCTTAAATGCACCCATCATTTCATTTTAACATGTCTTCCTAGCTTATGTCTTCATTTATTTACTTTCTTAGGGGGACAGACAAAGACTTCTTGTGAAGTTAAGAATTTGAAACTTTGTCCCTAAGTTTAATCCCTTGTTTTGCTAAATTAGGTTTGGCCATAACACATTCAGGCAAACAAAAACAAAACAGGAATCTGGGTCAAATGCTGAGCCCCCAGCGTGAGCCCAATGCAGGTGATAAATGGATTACTGAGTAGTCATGGGCTTAATGAGAAGAATTAAATATAAGCAATTTTAAAAAATAAATTGAAGTAGAAATCTGGGGCATTAAATTGTATCTGTCTGTACTTCATAGGATTATATTTGGACCATTTGAGGGGCAATGTAAAGATTTGGCATAACTTAGGTAATAAGTAATTTCAAAATAGAAAAACAGACAGCCTTTTAAAATGTAATAAAAACAGAGATATGTTTTATGTAGACTTCCCCCATACTCTCATTTGGCAGCTTAATATCTCTACAGGGAAAACAAATGCATGATATCCAAACATCAGAAACTAAATATGGAAAAACGTGCATTTGTTTGTGCTATCTTCTTACCTTCTCCCTATAATCACACTTTTATGCTGGATGCTCTTTGATTATATTCATTTTGAATTTTTACAACATTGTGTATAGAATAGACAAAAGATAAAAACCACATGTTTGTTGATGACCTCGTTCAAAGATGAATAGAGAAATGATGTTTCTATATGTTTTATGTATTTCCTAAGACCAAAAATGGGACTTTCCAGCTGTTATTGTCTCTCAGAAGTATATATTCCCTATGGAGCAAATATGCTTCCATTCTCTTCCCACTGAGATGATTTGCTGATTCTGATCAACCCCCAGTCCTGAGTCAGGCAGAGAATTATTCAGACGATTGCCCTAATTTCAGGCTGTTCCTAGCCTAGGAAAACTCGACTTTAAGTGATCTTCCTGCAAATTATTCGCCTCCAACTTATTCACCAGCTCAGTGGTCCCTAATCCACCGTTCTTTGTCATTGCATAATCGAAGCATATTCTTCTCCATTACTGTCATACAATATCAATGTTGTAATCTGTTTGTAATTAAGACCACTCGAAAAATCCATCTTTTCTTTATCCCCTTCCCCCATGAACTTTATAGAAGAATAAACATGCCAGTATTATTCTCTCCCACAAACAGAAATCAATCCATACCAAATTCTCTGGTGTGATGTGTATTAGCTTGTCACCGAAGATGAATTTATATTTACTTACAGACATGTCACTCCACACAAACTTTCTTAGACCTGCAGTAAATTAAAATGCATGCTTGCTTAGGCATTAAAAAAAAGGAATCATGCTGAGAAATGTAATCCACTGACTCAAGAAAGTCATGGAATGAACATACCATACGCCAATAGCGTTGTGCCTCAAAGAATAATGAGTCTTATTGTATTGAGCTTGCTTTAAAGTTCTTTGACGTCATTGCCAATGTATTTACTGCTGGCCTATGAACAAAGTCCTAGTCCCAGTTTTCTGAATAATGATGTAAAGGAAAGATGCTGCGTGCAATTTAGTGGATTTGGGGGTTTTTGTTTTTTAACTGTGGCACGCTGCCTGGCTAATTTTATTTCTTCTTTCCATTTGCTTTCGAGTAATGTAACTTAGAAAAATTCATAAATAAAAGGTTGTTTTAATAATTAATCCTGGCATATCAACTTCAAGGCAAGTCAGTCCATTTATAAGAAACCCCTTTATGTTTTCAATTCAAATTAGATAAGCTCTTCTTTGGGGGTAATCTCTTTGAAGATGCCTATTAAAAAAATAGCAGGATATATCAGACACTATTTCCCTACAGCCATTTGCATTATTTTTGCTCTTTGCTAGAACTGTGCATATAGTAGGAACAGGATAAATGCCTGCTGCTGAGAATAAAGTACTAAACTTCCAACATGTTGTATTTTCTTTCTTAAAGAGTTTACATAGTCTGGTAGCTGGATTTTTATCCATAGTGTAAATCAAAATTTGAAACAACTGAAAGCAGAAGTAGTTAGCATAGGGTAACAAAGACTCACGACAGCAAAGTTAAATTTAGAGTAAGATACAAGAGATTGTGTACTGTCTGCCATATGTACTCTGAAATGTAATTAACTCTTCAGAAAAAGCAAACAAACCAATAATAAACAAAAAACAAAACTAATTAGAAAACTGAAAGATTTCCTAACCACAAGCTTCCAGAAACTCTGAAAAGAAAAAGAAAAAAAAATCATTATATGAATGTTAATAATATCCTTTTAAGCAAGGTATCTTTTTAAAAGTGGCATTCACTACAATTATAGCAATTGAATGAACATCAGATTTCCTGGTGAATGAGATTGACCACAATTTTGTTTTTCTTTGAATATTTCATGAGTCTGTGTTCATAAGCCTGGTTTTGGAGGACAATGGAATGCTACCTTATCTCAAGGCTCGTGATTTGCCTTCTGTATTACTGAAACTCGCAAGAGAAATTAGAACTATGTGAAAGAATGGGTGTCTGAAGATTTCTGTCCAGCCTTCATGTGTTTATCATGCAAAAAAAAGTATTAATTCCCTCAGTTTTTAGTGAGGGCTCACTGTGGTCCAAATAATGTGCCTGGAACATGGTTTACCATGATGAGTGAGTTGGCAATTCCCTACTCCTATTGAACATAAGTTCTAGTAGTGGAAGAGAGACAGCAAATGAGTAAACAAAGGCATAAAAGTATTGCTGGTTGCATAATATTTGAGAAAGGAAATAAATAGAGTGCCTTGGGAAAGAACGAAAGGCTGGGTCCTACTTAGATTTAGTGCTTAAAGAAGGCCTCTCTAAGTTATGGCAGTTAATTTTTAATTTTTATTTTTTTGTTGAGACAAGGTCTCACTCTGTGGCCCACTCTGGAGTGCAGTGATGCAATCATGGCTCACTGCAGCTGCGACCTCCTAGGCTCAAGCAATCCTGTCACCTCAGCCTCCTGAGTAGCTGGGACCACAGGCACACCACCACCCATGCCTGGCTAATTTTTTTATTTTTACTTTTGGTAGAGACAGGGCCTTGATATGTTGCCTAGGCTAGTCTCAAACTCCAGAGCTCAAGCAATCTTCCTGTCTTGGCCTCCCAAAGTGCTGGCATTACAGGTGTGAGCCACCGCGCCTGGCCAGTTATAGCAGTTAAGATGAGACTTGAAGCATGAGAAGCTGGTTGCTGAGAAGTAAGTCAGGTGGAGGGATGTATTAGTATGATTTCATGCTGCTGATAAAGACATACCCAAGACAGGGCAGTTTACAAAAGAAAGAGGTTTAATTGGACTTACAGTTCCACGTGGCTGGGGAAGCCTCACAATTATGGCAGAAGGCAAGAAGCAGCAAGTCCCATCTTACATGGATGGCAGCAGGCAAAGAGAGAATGAGGAAGATGAAAAAGTGGAAATCCCTGATAAAACCATCAGATCTCGTGAGACTTATTCACTACCACGAGACAGTATGGGGAAAACTGCAACCACGATTCAATTATCTCCCACCAGGTCCCTCCCACAACACGTGGGAATTATGGGAGTACAATTCGAGTTGAGTTTGGGTGGAGACACAGAACCAAACCATATCCAAGGAACACCAAGTAAGATATTCCTGAGGCAGACAAGAGCTTGTGGTGTTCTGAGCACCAGCAGAAGACCACGTGGCTGAAGAGTAGAGAGTGAGGAGCAGGCAGGCAGCACAAATGAAGGTTGAACAAGCTAGCTCAGGGCCTGGTCATACAGGGCATTGCAAGCAGGGCAAAGAGCTTGGATGTGACTGTCTTATTTTAAGAGCACTAGGATGCCAAGGAGACAATCCCCAGGTTTCACTTGCAAAGGAGAAAAATCAACTTTCCCTTCCCAGGGATATAAATTATGTGACATTCTTGTTTGTTGAATGTAAGTGCCTGAAAATGTCGAGATAACTAACACACTGATAACTTTGGAAGAAATATTGAAAAATTCAGAGGAAATATCACAGATATGAATGTGTTATATGATGGAAAACAAAAGTACTGTGCATTATAATGAGCAGGCATTGAGGCTAGATCCTTCTACTATTTTCTTTGTTGCTTGGCAAATTACTTAATATCTTTGTGTTAAAATTTCTTTTTCTGTAATATTGCAACAGTAACATCAAACTCACTAAACTATTGTAAAATTCCTAGAATACTATATATGAAAGTGTAACATGGAGATCGAGAACTAACAGAGAAACAAGCTTTATTAAAATAAGATGTTTACTTGGCTTCCAAATATGAATATTTTATTATGACAACATATAGAGGAAGCTTTTGTATACATGACCAACATGGATTTTTCCACCTTTTTCTATCAAAATACTGTCAACCTTAATGCTTTGCATTATGAAATAAAGCACTTATTGAAACCCAAGTGATAGTAATTAGCATCATTTTTTGTATTGTGAAAAGGTTTTGATAGATTCTCTATAAGAATATCACAATATATCTATATAAATAAAACATATATTAGAAAATATAAAAGTGTATTTCTTTTCATTTAATTTCTTAAATTTCTAAACCTCATCTCACTGCCAATATTTCTAAACCTCACCCGACTTTCAATCTTTTGACATTTTTCTACTATAAGGTAGAAAGAAAAATTAAAATGAAAAGCACTCTCTGAAAGCCACAAATGATGATCATCTGAATAAAAAGGTGTCTGTGTATATGTCTGTGTGTGTGTGTATGAGTGTGTGATTGATCCAGGCACGGCAGAGTGGACAAATTCAAATGGAAAAGGTCTTAAAGGGAACACAATTCTATGTTGGACCATGTCTTTATGAATATAACCCCATCAACTAATTATAGTGAGTGCTGAAACACATTACGGAAATCTATTATGTGAATTAAAACTTAGTATCAAAGCATAATTTCCACATACTGTGGAGAGTTAATTATTAAATATATTATCCATTGCACAAAAAACTGTGGATAATGATGTTTTTGCTGGGCCCAAGTGTGATTGACAGAAAACAATGTCAATGTCATCATCAACAGTGTGCCTATTTCACACTGATAAAATTAATAGATTTACTTCTGTGGCATACCTTTTTTAAAAATACAGAAAGTAATACATTCTCATTGTGTAAAACTGAAAAAAAATACAGAAAATTAGTACCAGGAATCCCAGTCCTTACTATCCCATAATTTGGGAGTATTTTTTTTTTTTTCAAGACAGAGTCTCACTCTGTCATCCGAGGTAGAGTGCAGTGGCTCAATCTTGGCTCACTGCAACCTCCGCCTCCAGGGTTCAAGTGATTCTTTCCCCTCAGCCTCCCAAGTAGCTGGGATTACAGGTGCGTTCCATCACCCCGGCTAATTTTTGTATTTTTAGCAGAGACAGGGTCTTTGCCGTGTTGCCCAGGCTGGTCCTGAACTCCTGGCCTGATCTGCCCACCTCGGCCTCCCAAAGTGCTGGGATTACAGACATGAGCCACCGCACCAGTCAGTTTGGGAGTAATTTTTCCAGATATTTTATAATTATTGCCCCTAGATTTTAATTTATAAAATGGAATGACATAAGCATGTAATTTTCCATCTGACTTTCCTCACTTCATATTGTATTTGGAAAATTTCCCCACACAGTATCATATTATTTTAATTATAATTTTATTTGGTACATAAGTTCCTCAGAAATTTTGTCAGAATTTTATTAAAGTTATTATTTGCATAAAACTAACATCTTCATAAGGTACCTTATTCCTCTGAAGGCAGATGATATTTTTCTTCATCTGTTTAAATCTTCTTTTTTAATCTTGATTGCAATGTGTCCTTTGTTTCTCACAGGCCATACACATTGCTTGTTCAGTTCATTGCTAGGGTTTTTCCTCGCTCCATAGAGAACTCTTACTCTATTCTAATTTTAAACTGGTGATTGCTGAAAGATAGGAAAAACTATTGATTTGTTTATTTATTTTATCAGTAATGAACTTATTAAATTTACTTACCAGTTGACTTTTTTGGTGGAAAAATGTATCACAGGCAAAAAATGAATTGTTTCACTCTTTTTGGCTATTTTTATCTTATATGCATTTCTTGACTTATTAAATTAGCAACAGTTCCTAGAATAATGTTAAATTACAGCTGTCACAGCAAGTATCCTTGAGATTAATGATAATCTGGTTAATGTCTCATCATTGAATATGATATTGACTGCTATTCCTGTGCAACTATTTTTTATCTTATTAATTTTTCTCTACTTAATTTATAATAATTTCTACATTTAATTCAACAAGAGTTCTTATGTTTTATCAAAAGATCACCATTCTCTGGATGTTCATATATTATCTATGATATAATAATATTATGAACAAAAAGAGCTAAAATATATCAAAAGTTACTATTTGTCATTACATAAAATATCTCATTTAATCCTTACAAGAACTCAGGTAAGTACTATTATAATGCCCAAATTATAGTGATTGTATCCACATTATGGGCCTAAATTTCTGATAATGAAGTATCCCTGCATTTTGGGAGCAAACCCTACTTCACAGGAAATTATTTGTTTATTATACTGCTGGACTCTATTTACTAGCATATTATCTGGGGTTTTTACATCTATAGAAATACAGCACAATTATTGAACACATTTAATTCTAATCACACCCTTTTGAGGGAAATATATAATCCTCAATTTCCAAGAAAGGCAACAGGAACAAAATGAGGGCATAAAAGGTGTTAACGAGTTTAGCTTAAAGCTGCTTCCTTATATATTCTAAGTTCGGCTTAAAAGTTTCTCTGTGTACAGTGAACTGTAACCTAATTGGCTATGTAAATAGACTGTAATCTACACTTGTGCCAATCACTGAATTTTGACAAATCAACGGTGGCCAACTGTTCAAACTGGGTTCAAATAAGACAAATGCTGAGCTACAACCAATCCAGCTGTTTCTGTGCCTCCCTCCTGTTTTCTGTATGTCACTTCCCTTTTTCTGTCCATACATCTTCCATTATGTAGCTGTGCTGGTTCTCTTTGAATCTGCTGGGATACTGGGGGCTGCCCAATTTGCGACTCACCCTTTGCTCAGTTTAACTCTATTAAATTTAATTTGTTGAAGGTTTTTCTTTTAACAAAAAATAAATAAATTTTTCTGAAGTTGAATGGCTAGTAAGTGGCAAAGCTGACATTTGAACCCAGGCAGTGGAAAGAAAGGAAAGGAAGAAAGAAGGAAGGAAGAAAACAAGTAGAGATGGAGAGAGGATGAAAGAGAGGAAAAGAAAGAAGGAAGGAAGGAGGAAAAGAAAGAAGAATATGGAAGAAGAAAAAGAAAGAGAACAAAGAAGGAGAGAAAGAAAGGGAGAGAGAGGAGAGAGAGAGAGAGAAAGAGAGAAAGAAAGAAGGAAAAGTGAGACCCAAATAATACATGGTGGTCACAGGAGAATAAAGAATTCCAGACAACAGTTTCAAATGACTAGCAGCTGTGGTCTAATGATGTTAACAGCAGGGAATCCTTACGGGTCTTCAGCAACTCAATTATTGCCTCCTCAGAGGAAACAATTTGTCTCAGGGGCATAAGGCAGAGTGAGAGACTGAGGCAAGTTTTAGAGCAGGAGTGAAAGTTTATTAGAAAGTTTTAGAGCAGGAATGAAAGGAAGTAAAGTACTCTTGGAAGAGGGTCAAGCAGGTGACTTGAGAGATCCAAGGGTCCAGTTTGACCTTTGACTTGGGGTTTTATATGTTGGCGTGCTTTTGGGGTTTTGTGTCTCTCATAGCTTGATTTTTCCTTGGGGTGAGCTGTTCACATGTGCAGTGGCCCGACAGCACTTGGGAAGGGCGGCATGCACAAGGTGTTTACTGAAGTCATGCACGTGCTCACATGAGGTGTTTTTCTCTTATTAGCCAAGAGTTCCTAGAGGAAGGTCATACACCAGTTAAACTCTGCCATTCTGCCTCTTATTGTACACGCTTGAGCCCACTCACCCAACTCCGGAGACCTTATCAGGAAGCTGCTCATCACCAGCTTCAGGTGTTTTATCTATTTGGGAGACTGCCTTTTCCTGGCACCAGCTGTGAGCAATTATTATTTTAGCGAGACAGTTTAACAATCACCTGACCATCAGCCGATGGTCACCTGACATTCTAAGGTGGGTGGAGGGTGCTCTCCTGCCCTGCTTATGTCAGTCTAGTTACCTACTTTAATAAGACCGTGAAAAACCGAGTGTGGATCAAGCTGGCTAAGATCGACTGGACCCAACATGGTGCTGGATTTGACCTAGGTTTCGCCTAGGACCTCATTATATGCTCATTAACATACAAATCCCACACCCACTGGTGCCATGACAGTTCCAAGAACACCTATAGTTAGTGTAAAAATGGGTAGCACCACAATTCTGAGAAATCTCCACTTTTTCCATGAATATTCCACGCCTTGGATAAAGAAGTGTATAAAAGTAGGACTCTGGCTGGGGTGGAGGTCCCACCAGCTTTTGGGGGCTTCCCCAAGCCCACCAGTGCCAAAAGAAAGGAAAAAACTAAACAGTAAACTCCTATGAAATAAATGCTCAGGAAGAAAAAATGCAAAAAGGAACAAACCAGGATGGTTGAAAGTAAAAACTGCAGAACTTCTGCCTTTTCTTATGGATTTGAGGGACTTATTTTACACATTTTTGGTGCTGTTCTTAATTGGGTTTATGAATTGCAAATACATTCTTCCACTCTGGGCTTGCCTTTTTACTGTCTTCGTGATGTCCTTTGGCAAATGTAAGTTTAGATTAGCTGTATTTTGTGTCCTACCTTTTGCTGATTTCGAGGTCATGAAAGATGTTCTCCTATGTTTTATTTTAAAAGCTTCATCTTACCTCTTACATTTAGATCTATACTCCGTCTAGAACTGCTTTTGTGTGCCTGGTATGAAATAGGGATAAAGATTCATATTTTTTTTCCATGTGGATATTCAATTGATCCAGCCTCAGTTACTAAAAAAAAAAATCATCCTGTCTCCACTGCATTATGGTGTTAACCATCTCGTTAATCAAATGACGTTATCTTAACTGATCTCTTTTTGGATTCTTTTCTCTATCAGTATCCTTTCAACAACCTACACTATATTAATTTTCATGTGCGTCCGTGTGAAGAGACCACCAAACAGGCTTTGTGTGAGCAACATGGCTGTTTACTTCACCTGGGTGCAGGCGGGCTGAGTCCGAAAAGAGAGTCAGTGAAGGGAGATAGGGGTGTGGGCGTTTTAGAAGATTTGGGCAGGTAAAGGAATATTACAGTCAAAGGGGGTTTGTTCTCTGGCGGGCAGGAGTGGGGGTCGCAAGGTGCTCAGTGGGGGAGCTTTTTGAGCCAGGATGAGCCCGGAGAAGGAATTTCACAAGACAATGTCATCAGTTAAGGCAGGAACCGGCCATCTGGATGTGTACGTGCAGGTCACAGGGGATATGATGGCTTAGCTTGGGCTCAGAGGCCTGACATTCCTGTCTTCTTATATTAATAAGAAAAATAAAATGAAATAGTGGTAAAGTGTTGGGACAGCGAAAATTTTGGGGGATGGTATGGAGAGATAATGGGCGATGTTTCTCAGGGCTGCTTCGAGCGGGATTAGGGGTGGCGTGGGAACCTAGAGTGGGAGAGATGAAGCTGAAGGAAGATTTTGTGGTAAGGGGTGATATTATGGGACTGTTAGAAGAAACATTTGTCATTTAGAATGATTGGTGATGGCCTGGATACGGTTTTGTATGAATTGAAAAACTAAATGGAATAAGAAGGAGAAAAACAGGTATCAAAGGTCTAAGAATTGGGAGGACCTAGGACATCTGATTAGAGAGCGCCTAAGGAGAGTCAGCATAGTCCTGCCAGCAAAGATTATTGATTTACTTCAAGAGTTAAGAGTGGCAGTTTGGGGATAGCACCAGGAGATATCAGCTGTGATGGCTTGGAGAAACAGTGTAAACCGGCAGTGTAAACAAGAGCAGGGCATGTATGAGTAGTTGAGAACGGTGAATAGGAGTATGACTAGACACAAGATAGTAGGGATGACAAATTTTTTTTGGGCACAGTCTAAGTTAGTCTGGTGTCTGGAATGAGACTGGGGCCTAATAAAAAGGAGCATCTATACAGGAGCTCAAATGGGATGTACCCTGTAGCATTCTGAGGACAGGCCTGACTTCTGAGAAGGGAAAGTGGTAGAAGTATTGTCCAGTCCTTTTTAAGTTGGTGGCTGAGCTTGGTGAGGTGTGTTTTTAAAAGACCTTTAGTCCGTTCTACTTTTCCTGAAGATGGAGGACCATAAGGGATATAAAGGTTTCACTGAATACTAAGAGCCTGAAAAACTGCTTGGCTGATTTGACTAATAAAGGCTGGTCTGTTATCAGACCGTATAGAGGTGGGAAGGCTAAACTGAGGAATTATGTCTGACAGAAGGGAAGAAATGACTGCGGTGGCCTTCTCAGACCTTGTAGGAAAGGCCTCTACTTATCTAGTGAAAGTATCTACTAAGAGGTATTTTAGTTATCTGACTTGGGGCATGTTGAGTACAGCTAATTTGCCAGTCCTGGGTGGGGGCAAATCTTCAAGCTTGATGTGTAGGGAAGGGAGGGGGCCTGAATAATTCCTGAGGAGCAGCAGAATAGCAGATGGAACACTGAGAAGTGATCTCCTTGAGGATAGATTTCCATGATGGAAAGGAAATGAGAGGTTCTAAGAGGCGGGCTAGTGGCTTGTACTATTGCATAGCCTGCCCTTGCTGGTGTGTGGCAATTAGGCCTGGTGGAACTGCCATCAATAAACCAAGTGTGATCAGGGTGAGAAACAGGGAAGAATGAAACGTGGGGAAATGAGGTGAACGTCAGGTGGATCAGAGAGCTACAGTAATGGGGGTCAGGTGTGGTATCAGGACTAATGTAGGAGGCCAGATTGAGGTTGGGGCCAGGAACAATGGTAATTGTGGGACTTAACAAAGAGTGAGTACAGCTGAAGGAGCCGGGGAGCAGGAAGTATATGCGTCAGGTATGAGGAAGAAAATAGATTTTGGAAGTTATGAGAAATGTAGAGAGTGAGTTGAGCATAGTTTGTGATTTTTAGGGCCTCTAAAAGTATTAAAGCAGTGGCAGCCGCTGCACGCAGACCTGAGGGCTAGGCTAAAACAGTAAGGTCAAGTTGTTTGCACAGAAAGGCTACAGGGTGCCGTCCTGGCTCTTGTGTAAGAATTCTGACTGCACTAACCATGCCTAGGAAGGAAAGGAGTTGTTGTTTTGTAAGGGATTCAGGTTTGGGAGATTAATCAGACATGATCAGCAGGGAGAGCACGTGTGTTTTTATGAGAATTATGCTGAGATAGGTAACAGATAAGGAAGAAATTTGGGCTTGACTGAAGTAATGGGGCTGTCTGTGAAGCTTTGTGGCAGTACAGCCCAGGTAATTTGCTGAGCCTGATGGGTGTCGGGGTCAGTCCAAGTGAAAGTGAAGAGAGGCTGGAATGATGGGTGCAAAGGAATAGTAAAGAAAGCATGTTTGAGATCCAGAACAGAATAGCAGGTAGTAGAGGGAGGTATTGAGGATAGGAGAGTATATGGGTTTGGCACCATGGGGTGGATAGGCAAAACAATTTGGTTGATAAGGCATAGATCCTGAACTAACTTGTGAGGCTTGTCTGGTTTTAAGACAGGTAAAATGGGGGAATTGTAAGGGGAGTTTATAGGCTTTAAAAGGCCATGCTGTAGCAGGCAAGTGATAACAGGCTTTAATCCTTTTGAAGCATGCTGTGGGATGGGATATTGATATTGAGCGGGGTAAGGGTGATTAGGTTTTAATGAGATGGTAAGGAGTGCATGATCGGTCGCCAAGGAGGGAGTAGAAGTATCTTATACTTGTGGGCTAAGGTGGGGGAATACAAGAGGAGGACACAAAGGAGGCTTTGGATTGGGAAAAAGGGTGGCAATGAGATGTCCCTGTAGTCCAGGAATTGTCAGGGAAGCAGATAATTTAGTTAAAGTGTCTCAGCCTAATAAGGGAACTGGGCAGGTGGGGATAACTAAAAAGGAGTGCTTAAAAGAGTATTGTCTAAGTTGGAACCAGAGTTGGGGACTTTTAAGAGGTTTAGAAGCCTGGCTGTCAATACCCACAGCAGTTATGGAGGCAAGGGAAACAGGCCCTTGAAAAGAAGGTAATGTGGAGTGGGTAGCCTCCATATTGATTAAGAAGGGGAGGGACTTACCCTCCACTGTGAGAATTACCTAAAGCTCGGCATCTGTGATGGTCTACAGGGCTTCCGAGGAGATCGGGCAGCATCAGTCTTCAGCCGCTAAGCCGAGAAGGAGTCAGTCAGAGAGCCTTGGGCCAGCGTTCCAGGGGCTCTGGGAGTGGCTGCCAGGTAAGTTGAACAGTCCAATTTCCAGTGGGGTCCCGCACAGATGGGACACGGCTTAGGAGGAATCCTGGGCTGCAGACATTCCTTGGCCTGGTGGTCAGATTTCTGGCGCTTGTAGGAAGCTCCTGGGGGAGGAGGTTCTGGAGGAACGCCTGGCTGCTGCGGTTCAGGTGTTTGGAAGTTCTTGTGTGCTGGAGATGTGGCTGGGGTTTGTCTCACAGTGGAGGCAAGGAATTGCAACTTTTTTCTATTATTGTACACCTTGAAGGCGAGGTTAATTAAATCCTGTTGTGGGGTTTGAGGGCCAGAATTTAATTTTTGGAGTTTTGTTTAATGTCCGGAGCAGATTGGGTAATAAAATGTATACTGAGAATAAGACGGCCTTTTGACCTTTCAGGGTCTAGGGCTGCAAAGTGTCTCAGGGTTGCTGCTGAACGAGCCATGAACTGGGCTGGGTTATTCATATTTGATGAAAGAGCCTAAACGCTCACTGACTTGGGAGAGGTCTGATAAAGAAAAAGGAGCATTAACCTTGACTATGCCTTTAGCTTCAGCCACCTTTTTAAGAGGAAATTGCTGAGCAGGTGGGGGAGGGCTACTCACGGAATGAAATTGTAAACCGGACCAGGTGTGAGGAGGGGAGGTGATAAAAAGATTATAGGGTGGAGGAGCAGAGGCTGAGGAAGAATTGGGACCTAGCTTGGCCTGGCGAGGAGCAGCCTGGGGAGGAGGGGAGAAGTCAGATGGGTCTGTAGAAAAGGAGGATTAGAAAGACTCAGCGATGCTTGGGGTTGGGACTGAGGGGACAGGTGGGAGAGAAAGAAGGAGGATTTGGGACAAGTTGCATTGCAGAGAGGCGTCCCTGCAATGATTAAACACCAAGGGAAGGCTGCCTTCCCTAGTCCATGACTGGTGCCAGAGTTTTGGGTCCACAGATAAAACGTGTCTCCTTTGTCTCTACCAGAAAATGAAAGGAATTGAAATTAAAAGAAGGGAGAGATTGAAGAGTGGCACCAAGATTGAAAGGAGAAAGAGGTTGAGGGGTAGTGAGGGAGGTTGGAGAAGAGAGTGAAAAGGGGCCACTTACTGGATTTGAAATTGGTGAGATGTTTCTTGGGCTGGTTGGTCTGAGGACCTGAGGTAGTAGGTGGATCTTTCTCATGGAGCAAAGAGCAGGAGGACAGGGGATTGATCTCCCAAGGGAGGTCCCCCGATCCGAGTCACGACACCAAATTTCATGCGCATCCGTGTGAACAGACCACCAAACAGGCTTTGTGTGAGCAACATGGCTGTTTATTTCACCTGGGTGCAGGCGGGCTGAGTCCGAAAAGAGAGTCAGCGAAGGGAGATAGGGGTGGGGCAGTTTTAGAAGATTTGGGCAGGTAAAGGAAAATTACAGTCAAAGGGGGTTTGTTCTCTGGCGGGCAGGAGTGGGGTTGCAAGGTGCTCAGTGGGGGAGCTTTTTGAGCCAGGATGAGCCCCGAGAAGGAATTTCACAAGACAATGTCATCAGTTAAGGCAGGAACAGGCCATTTTCACTTCTTTTGTGGTGGAATGTCATCAGTTAAGGCAGGAACCAGCCATCTGGATGTGTACGTGCAGGTCACAGGGGAGATGATGGCTTAGCTTGGGCTCAGAGGCCTGACATTAATTACTATAACTTCAGGGGAAGGCATAATTTCAGCTAAAGTAAATTCTCTGCTCTGCTTTTCTTCTTCAAGATTGCTTTGGCTATTCTTAACTCTGCATTTCTATAAAAATGTTAAGATCAGCTTGTCAACTTTCACACACACACAAATACCTTCCTGCATTTCACTTGGCATTAACTGATTTGACAGATTGATCTGAGAATTGATATCTTTAAAATACTGAGTCATCCCATTTATGATGAATGTAGTATATATATTTCCATTTCTTTGGTGTTTAAAAGTTTCTCTCAACTTTGTTTTGTCATTTTCAGAACAGGAGTCTTGTATAATTGATTTTCTCACATCCAGTGACCTTGCTAAGTTTACTTTTTAAATTCCAGTGGCTTATCTATAGATTCTTAAGGTTTTTCTCCACATATATAATTGTATCACTTGCAAATATTATATAATTTTATTTTTCTTTTCAATTCTTATGCATGTCATTGCTCTTTCTTGCCTTATCAACTAAGACATCTAATACAATGTTGAAAAGAAATGATATTCTTGTCTTTTTTCAGTTATCAGGGAAAAATTTTCAATAATTCATTAAGTACTATGTTTAGTGATGATGTGTTGTAGATACTATTTATCAGACCTTTGCCCCCATTACAGGATTTGAAGGAGAGTTGCTCAGAGAAGATTAGCACAGAGTAGGCAGCTCTTGAACCCAAAAGGGAAATTTATAATTTTACTCACAGCCTCCAGAGTTGCCCTTGGCTTTGTCTTGTTGATGATGATATCTCATCTGGGAGCTGGCTGGTGTGGAGGGCCCCTTCAGCTCAAGGCCTTTATTGGATTGGAGTTTGGCCTGGGGGCCTTTTTGGCTCTTGGGACGTCTTTTTTCCAATAGCAAGCTCCAAAAGAGGAGGCAGGTCTGTTGAGGCTTTTTCCCATTTAACCCATTGGGGCAGTTTGCCTTCCAGTGGCCTAGATTCCATTACTGATTGGCAGTTCTCTGGAGGGTTGTCCTGAGGGCAACCCAAAGGGGAGGGTTGGGTGATGGGCTTGATAGTACCCTTTTATTCCTAATTTGGTAATAACTGATTAATGTTGAGTTATACAGAATGCTTTGTTTGTGTCTACTGACACAATCATATATATTTTCTCCTTTTCCTGTTAATGTGGTCAATTATACTAATTAGTTTTTGAATTTTAAACACCTCTTGCATAGCTGAAATAAGTATCTCTTGGTCATGATGCATTTTCCTTTTTATATATTACTAGATTTAATTTGCAAATATTTGTTTACCATTTTTTCACTGATATTCATAGACATAGTCTGCTCCTTTCCTGTATCAAGGTTATGCTGGCCTCATAAAATGACTTGAGAAATTCTTTTCTTTATGCTATTCTCTGAATAGAAGAGTTTTTAATAAGATTGTTGTTATTTTTCCTTACTTGTTTGAAATAATTAATTGGTGAAACTATCTGAACCAGTTCTTTGGTTTATTTAGTTTTTCTGTGGGAAAACCTTTAATGATGGGTTTAATTTATTCAATAGCTATTGGAATGCTTAAAATTTCTCTTTTATCCATTTTGGTAAGTTGTATTTTCTAAGGAATTTGTACATTACATTTAAGTTTTCAATTTTTATTTTTAAAATTCTATTAATTATTTTATTTTCTTTTTAATCTGTGTATATGTAGACAGATAGTTCCTATTTCATTGCTGACAATTTGTTTTTTTAGTTTTCTTTCCCCTTAATTAGTCTTGTTGGGGGAGTTATAAATTTCATTAATATTTACAAAAATACAACTTTGGCTTTATTGTATGTTTACTTTTACTGTATGGCTCTGTTAAAAATTGTTTCATTTTGCTTGCTTAATTTTGAAATGTAATTATCACAAATTCTTTCCCCGAACTCTGATAAGAAATGTAAAATTCTCTTCAATATGGTAAAATACTTCAGGTAATCTATTAGTTTTTTTTTTTTTACCTTGGAAATTCTTCTCCTAGGCCTCTATATACTGCAGTATGGATCAGTTGACCGTTAGAACTGCTGCCTACCCTTATTCTGGTAATTCCATTCCTTACTGTGACACTGTGAAATATATATTTGGTCTTTGATTCTGTTTCCTGGTAAACAACTCCTAAAGTCTGTGGAAACTTCAAAATGATGTCTTTGTATGCCAATGAGTTGATGATGGTTGGTAGCCCCTAGGTAGCTTTGGGATGAGGCTGGTCCCTGGAAAGACCATGGCAGGTCTGATGGGAAGGAGAGGGTGGTCTTACGTGACTGAGCCCTCAGCTTGTGGTTTCTGAAGCTATCTCCAGGTAGATAGCATCAGGGTTGAATTGAATTGAGGGATACCCAGATGTTGTCCCCTACAAAATTGATTGCTTGCTTGGTGGTGTGGGAAGAAACCCTCCCACATTTGGTACAGAAGTCTTTTGCATTGATTGTTGTGGTGTGAGAGCCAAGGAAAAAACAGTTTGAGTTGGTTTTCCCACAGACACTCATCATCTTAGGAGTGCTCATCACACCTCTTCTATGTTGAACTCATTTTGGCTTGGATTTCACATATTATTTTTTATTTGTTTACTTATTCAAGTTCATAGGGACAGGAGGCAGGGAAATTCTAGGCAGAAAAGGGCAGGGTCCCTGTTGAAGCCCCACCCTCAAGCCTGGAACTGTGGCCCAAAATGAGAACATGCATTCCTGTTTTCCCACTCGAATGTTGCCTTTTTCAAGACCACCCGTGGCCCACTCTGTGCCCCCATCCTGTACCCATAAAAACCACAGGCTTCACTGGCAGAGAGCAGAGAAGGGGAGAAGAGAAGAAGCAGCTGAATGTCAGAGAGAAGCAGCTTGACTTCAGAGGGATGGCTTGACTGCAACACTTTAGGGGAAGAATACCTTCCCACTGCATCCCCTTTCCAGCTCCCCTTCCCACTGAGAGCCACTTCCATTGCCAATAAAATCCTCTGCATTCACCACTCTTCAATTCTTTTGTGTGACCTGAATTTTCCTGGACACTGAACAAGAGCACAAGTGCCACAAGTGCAGATGTTAAAAGCTTGTCACACTGACCCTTTGCCCTTGCTGGTGGAGAGTAACCACCTCATGCAAAAAAACAGAGGGCCCACTGAGTTGCCTAACACTTAAGCCATCCATGGATAGCAAAGCTAAAAGAGTGCACTGTAACACACGCCCTCTGGGGCTTTGGGGGCTGTGGGTACTCCCCCACTAGACACTACTTTGGGGTCTGATAGAGTTTTGCTCCTGCTGGCACCCAGATGCACTCATCCTGGCTCCTGCACCTGCTCATCTGCATGCTCCCCCTCCTGCAAGGGGTTGAGAGCTGCAGGATGTGTAAGCAAGGTACCCCTGTTGTGAGGCCAGCAAAGGGGTCAGGGAAGATTTCCTATTGCAATATTTGGAGAATATTTTCTGGTAGCTTCCTAAAAGTAGGGGACTTAAAGGTAAATTTTTTTCTTCTTTTTCTTTTTCTTTCTTTTTTTTTTTTTTTTGAGACAAGAGTCTTGCTCTGTCACCTAGGCTGGAGTGCATTGGTGCAATCTCAGCTCACTGCAGCCTCTGCCTCCTGGGTTCAAGCGATTCTCCTGCCTTAGTCTCCTGAGTAGCTGGGACTACAGGTGCATGGCACCATGCCCAGCTAATTTTTGTATTTTTAGTAGAGACGGAATTTCACCATGTTGGCCAGGATGGTCTTGATCTCCTGACCTCGTGATCCACCCACCTCAGCCTCCCAAAGTGCTGGGATTACAGGCGTGAGCCACCTCGCCCAGCTGAGGTGAAATTGTTTTGGAGAGAATTCATGCCTGAAAATATATTAATTCCACCCTCAGACTTAAAATAACATGAATATGTCTGTTAGTAGCCAAAAAGAAAAAAGACGTCTGAGTACATGCTTTGGTGTTCCATTGACTTTGAGCAAGTAAACTTTAAGTGGCATAATTGACTGAAGTTAAAATACATGTGATACTGTTAGAAAACATTATAAAATATTTAATGGAAGAGGGTTTTGGCTACATATGTAAAGGACTCCTATAAATCAATAGGAGAAAAAATGAACAAACCAAAAAAAAAAAAAAAAAAAACCAAAGAGACAGAAAAGACAGAAAAAGGACAACTGTTTTTGATAAAAAACAAAAAATTATTTGCGAATTACTCAACATCTCTAATAAGCAAAGAAATACAAATGAAGCCAAAAACAAGATGTTTCATTCTTATAATTAGTAGAATCTGTATAAAAATTGGCAATACCATACTTGCAAGGGTGTGTGGAAACAGGCATACACTTTCAGAAAGCAGTAGTAGATTAACTGATAATTTTTTAAAGAGATCAAGCATTTAAGAAACTTTTTCCTACAGAAATACTTCCAGAATTTATACATATAAATGCATACAAAAATATCCATTGCAGTATCGTTTGTATTAACACACAAATAGAAATAATTTAAAAAATTATCACTGGGAAAATGTTTTAAAAAATATAAGAACATTATTATAATGGACTACTAATATGCCACAATTAAAAAAAGGAAAAATTAAGAAATGAAAATGGAGAAAAAAGAAATATTATCAATATAAAAAGACACTTAAGATAATTAATAGATATATAATTAAGTTGCAGAACTACCCAGGCTTTGAGAGTAGTTATCTTTTGGAGTGATATTCACTTTTCATGGTATTAGTTCCACAACGTGTAATTTTATAAAACTGTGCAACATTTGTGATCTGAAAAAAGTATATAGTGATAATAAAAACAACAACAAAAATGATTTCTAGGTTTTTAAAATTACTATTATTACTGTTCCTAGTATTTCAATCACTCCTGAGAATATCTTTTCTTTTTCACTGCCTTATCTCAGGATAAGTATGCATTCTCTTATTTGTTTTCTATGGAGTTGAGATAAAAACAGCTGGTTGTGTTCTCATTAGATATTTGAAGACAAATATGTTTCTTCTTAAATATTTACTATCTCATTGATTCAAAGAAAGGGAACAAGAAAACGTATTTTAAATAATTGTAAGAGTCAGCAAATTAACTTATTTCAGATATCAAATTATCGCTTTAATCTCATGTAACTCTCAAGGACTTGAATAAGAAATACTTTAAGCTGCGGTCTAACTTTCCACATTAATTAATTTTGTTCTTTGAGCAACATTGGCCCAAACCTAGCTGTAAGGGAAGACTGGGCAGAAAAGTCCCTTCCTCAGGAAAGAAACCCTTTAATCCTTTGAGAGCCGGAATTATAATATATACCTTGAAATGTATACTTCATAGATACTTTGAAAAATTATCAATAGCAAGTAAAAGGAACTTGTATTATAAATCGTGTTTACTATATCTCAGTGTACAAACACAGTGTTACAGAGCTAGTGTGTGTACTTCCTAAAGGCCTTGTCCTGGTTGTTTCATTTTGGTGAAATTATAATATTTTTGGTATTTTTCCAGTAGACCAAGAAATCTGGTTGCATTGCTAATGTAGTCTTTTTTCCCCATTGTAAAAATCTGGTTATCCTTGTTCAGAAATAACTGCTGCTAGACTTCAAATTTTAATATTTATGAGGGCAGAAATGTAAAATGTGTCCTGTTGTGGAAGGAAACACATTCTCTTGATTTTTCTCATGGGATCTAGGAAGCCCTTTTCTCTCCTTGTTTTCTCATCTAATTTGTATAGATACAAATTTCATCAATATTTAAACCTAAATATTAAACAAAATTCCAAACACAAAGCCTTTGATGTGGGGTGTCTCTTTGTAGATCTGTGCTTGCCAGGCCTGCTGTCAGCACTGTAACTTGACAAAACATCAATTCTGACCAGAAAGTCTTCAACTAAAATTCAACATAGGACTCTGGGGGATAGTGTGATACACACATGGGGGAGCAACTGGGAGGCCAACCATTCGAAAGAGAGTCTCCGTTCCAAATTGAGAAGATTCGTTTAGACTCCAAGTGCCCCTTTGAGGTCAAGAGAACTAATTCGGGTGCACCCCACAGGCTAGCAGTTTAGGACCAGTTTCTAGATGACAAGAGATGAGTAGACAAGGAGCTGAGCAAGCTATGGGTGAAGTCCGGAATCCAATAGAAATGGGTAAGTTCCAAGGAAACAGGAAGTTCACAATTGCGCAGATTTCTTCTAATGCTCTCCTCCCAGGGCCTACTGCTATGGGAATCTCTGCTGTCGATGTTGGGTACAGCATGAAATGGAAGACTGATACAGACTCTGCCTTTGTGCTACTTCTGCACAAGCAGGAAAGAAATAATTCTAAGGCACTGTGATTTTAAATAAACAAAGAAAGTATGGGGGCTGTGGAGACCACGCGGGTAGACCTAGACTTGGCTGCAGGGTTAGAGAAAGTGTCTTAAGAAAAGTATTGTTTAAACTGAGATTGAAAGTAGGGTTAATGCTGGTTCAGAAAAGAAGGGGACAGATACTCCAGGAATAGAATGTTCTGGCGCTCCCCATATGGATAGGTAAGAGTTGGGACCCGGTGCGGTGGCTCACGCCTGTAATCCCAGCACTTTGGGAGGCCGAGGTGGGCAGATCACGAGGTCAGGAGATCGAGACCATCCTGGCTAACACAGTGAAACCCCCGTCTCTAATAAAAATACAAAAAATTAGTCAGACGTGGTGGCGGGCACCTGTGGTCCCCACTACTCGGGAGGCTGAGGCAGGAGAATGGTGTGCTCCTGGGAGGCAGAGCTTGCAGTGAGCCGAGATCGTGCCACTGCACTCCAGCCTGGGTGAAAGAGTGAGACTCCGTCTCAAAAAAAAAAAAAAAAAAAAAAAAAAAAAGAGTTGGTCCAAAGTCTCATGGAGCTGTAAATGCTCCACTGGTCTTGGTCATACTATGCTTTTGTGTGTCTTCCTGGACAAACAGTGTACCCAAAAGGGCAGTGTGTCATGTCTTAGTCTCTGTGATACTTCCATCCCTTGGAACAGGGCCTGCATAATACAGGCCTTCAATAGATGTTTCCTCAGTGAATATATAAAATGTTTCTATTCATCGAGATGGCTATAAGAATGTTCATTTTCTCCCTAGTACTAGAACTAAATTTTGATAAAGTGTCCATTAAAAACAATAGAGTCTCAACTTTGTTCTCATGATCTTTATTGCTAGGTATTCCGAAGGTGTGATTACTGATAAAGACACATTAGGCAGTATAATTTTTCTATTCATTTTTCATCTTTTCATTATTGCAAATTAGACCTATAGTACAGTATCTATGAACAAGATATATTAATTTAAAATAAATTATCATTTTGAATTGTTATAGACATTTCAAAGAAACATTTTAAAAATAGAAATGTAAAACAATACAAAATCCATTAAAAATAGGTTTTTATTTATTGATCATTGTTTCAACATTTTCTTAATTTAAATTAGGCCTACATAGAGAGCAACCTTTTGACAGTGCTGTAAATTAAGGATAAAAGTCCAAAAGTCTTGAGGAAGTAAACACACACAAAAAAACACACACAATACCTACATACCCACAGTTACATGCATATACCCCCCAATTTGTCTGTATGTATGTATGTATGTACATATATTTCTAGTACTTTGGGGTCTCAGAGCTTTATGAGAGTAAAAACTTTTAACTAAATTCTCTCTCTCTGGCAGTAGAAACCTAATTACTTATACGTTTATCAGAAAAAAAAAAGATTATGTGTTTTAATAGTCTTTTGACTATGTTGCCTTTCCTCTGAGCTGAAATAAATGACAACATATATGGTTTAAATCACTAGTCGAAATATAAACCTTATGTTGGTCTTTGTTTTTTGAGCATAATATTATTTTATTTTATTTTATTATTATTATACTTTAGGTTTTAGGGTACATGTGCACAATGTGCAGGTTTGTTACATATGTATCCATGTGTCATATTGGTGTGCTGCACCCATTAACTCGTCATTTAGCATTAGGTATATCTCCTAATGCTATCCCTCCCCCATCCCCCCACCCCACAACTGTCCCCGGTGTGTGATGTTCCCCTTCCTGTGTCCATGTGTTCTCATTGTTCAATTCCCACCTATGAGTGAGAACATGCGGTGTTTGGTTTTTTGTCCTTGAGATAGTTTGCTGAGAATGATGGTTTCCAGTTTCATCCACGTCCCTACAAAGGACATGAACTCATCATTTTTTATGGCTGCATAGTATTCCATGGTGTATATGTGCCACATTTTCTTAATCCAGTCTATCGTTATTGGACATTTGGGTTGGTTCCAAGTCTTTGCTATTTGAATAGTGCCGCAATAAACATACATGTGCATGTGTCTTTATAGCAGCATGATTTATAGACCTTTGGGTATATACCCAGTAATGGGATGGCTGGGTCAAATGGTATTTCTAGTTCTTGATCCCTGAGGAATCGCCACACTGACTTCCACAGTGGTTGAATTAGTTTACAGTCCCACCAACAGTGTAAAAGTGTTCCTCTTTCTCCACATCCCCTCCAGCACCTGTTGTTTCCTGACATTTTAATGATGGCCATTCTAACTGGTGTGAGATGGTATCTCATTGTGGTTTTGATTTGCATTTCTCTGATGGCCAGTGATGGTGAGCATTTTTTCATGTGTCTGTTGACTGCATAAATGTCTTCTTTTGAGAAGTGTCTGTTCATGTCCTTTGCCCACTTTTTGATGGGATTGTATGTTTTCTTCTTGTAAATTTGTTTAAGTTCATTGTAGATTCTGGATATTAGCCCTTTGTCAGATGAGTAGGTTACAAAAATTTTCTCCCATTTTGTAGGTTGCATGTTCACTCTGATGGTAGTTTCTTTTGCTGTGCAGAAGCTCTTTAGTTTAATTAGATCCCATTTGTCAATTTTGGCTTTTGTTGCCATTGCTTTTGGTGTTTTAGACATGAAGTCCTTGCCCATGCCTATGTCCTGAATGGTATTGCCTAGGTTTTCTTCCAGGGTTTTTTGGTTTTAGGTCTAACATGTAAGTCTTTAATCCATCTTGAATTAATTTTTGTATAAGGTATAAGGAAGGGATCCAGTTTCAGCTTTCTACATATGGCTAGCCAGTTTTTCCAGCACCATTTATTAAATAGGGAATCCTTTCCCCATTTCTTGTTTTTGTCAGGTTTGACAAAGATCAGATGGTTGTAGATATGCAGCATTATTTCTGAGGGCTCTGTTCTGTTCCATTGATCTATATCTCTGTTTTGGTACAAGTACCATGCTGTTTTGGTTACTGTAGCCTTGTAGTATAGTTTGAAGTCAGGTAGCGTGATGCCTCCGGCTTTGTTCTTTTGGCTTAGGATTGACTTGGTGATGCAGGCTCTTTTTTGGTTCCATATGAACTTTAAAGTAGTTTTTTCCAATTCTGTGAAGAAAGCCATTGGTAGTTTGATGGGGATGGCATTGAATCTATAAATTACCTTGGGCAGTATGGCCATTTTCACGATATTGATTCTTCCAACCCATGAGCATGGAATGTTCTTCCATTTGTTTGTATCCTCTTTGATTTCATTGAGCAGTGGTTTGTAGTTCTCCTTGAAGAGGTCCTTCACATCCCTTGTAAGTTGGATTCCTAGGTATTTTATTCTCTTTGAAGCAATTATGAATGGGAGTTCACTCATGATTTGGCTCTCTGTCTGTTATTGGTGTATAAGAATGCTTGTGATTTTATATTCTTGAAAGCTTTTAAGAGAACCCCTCCCTGAAAATCCCATTTGGCTTTTGTCCAACTTTCTCCCATTTTTACCTTAAACCAAAAATATATTTAAGCAGAATATAGCAAGATTTTGAATGGTCTCTTGGTTTCTTCCAAATGACATGGTTTTCAGAAATCATCTTTGCTTTTTTATTTTGAAATCTGCATCCCAACAGCTTCCATTTTTAATTCCACAAGAGAGGGAGGGTTTTTAGTGTACAGAGATTACTCCGGAGGTTAAAGTAAACCAGACATTAAAACAGTTTCTAATTAGATTTGTGTAAATACTAGTTGATTTGCATAAGGCTTTGTCTTGGTCTTCTTTATTTTTGAATTCCCAGGGCTGAGGACTCTATCTAGCACATAGTAGATGCTCAGTACATTTTTGTTAAGTAAATAAAAGCATGAACTGTGAATATAAAAATCCTTTAGAATCCCTGCATTATTGAAATTTTATATAGTTCAATTATAATGTTATTTGAGATTCTCAGATAAGAGGTTCTATAAAGACATATAATCAATAATGGTAACAAGCCTTATTATTTGGAAGTGACAACATATCTGCTGTTCCTCTAATGACTCATATGCCACAGTACATAATGTTTCTGTTTGATAATGAAACATTGCGTCTTCTAGACAGTATGCTAGACATGATGATTTAAATGGCTGAGTTTAAAAATAACTTCCAAGCAGCCTCACTAAATGAACATACTGTACAATGAGGGCTAAGTGAAATGTTTGGTTTTCAGGTTGAAATTATTGGTAGCAAGCCTAACCTATTTTTATTGTGTGTAAGGCATTTATATGCTTAAAATTTCACTAACTACTTTAAAACAAAAGTTTTATTATAATAAAGTAATTAGGATAAATGGCTGTTCCTTGTTTTCTTATTTTAAAATATGTGGTATTTAATCCTGCAGCCAGACTGGATAAAAACTGTCGGCTTTTGGTAAGCAAAAAATTGGATCCAAGGGAAAGCACCAGATACTATACTCAAATAATGTTTATTCACTTGAGTAGCACACAGCTATATATAAGTGTGTGTATATATGTGTTTAGGAATTGTGTTTAGGAATGGCAAATTTCCTTCCCCTTCCCCTTCTTTGTTGACAATGCACTAGTGTCTTGTGACTATGTGTGTGTGTATATATATATATATATATATATATATATTCCAAGGGAAAACACTAAATGCATACATATATATTGATGTACATACATGTGTATATATGTACCCCCATATATACACACACACTTATATATAGTTGTGTGCTATTGGAGTGAATAAACATTATTTGAGTATGATATTTGGAAGGAAATTTGCGATTTTTAAACACTCTCTATACTGATTTTATCTCATAAAAATCCTCAAAACAGTTTTATAAAGTGGGTGTTATTATTGGTGTTTGGGAGACGAAAAGCACAAAAAGACTAAAGTTACGGGAGTTTAAGTGACCTGTCCTTCACATAGCTGGGAAGCAGAGGAGCCAGAATTCAACTCTGAAGACAGCTCTGTTTCTCCCCTCCAATGTCCTGTCCACACCACCTGGCACTGAGGCAGATTCTTGCTCCATTCATACACAACAGTTGCATAAAAAGAAGGAATCCTGCTACAGCTAATGCTGTGCCCAAACAGATGGAAAAACTCCAGTTTCAGCCCAACCAACAAACTCTGTAGGACCCATCATTGCTCTGTGGAATATTGTAAAATAAGATGGGATTAGGAACCCACCTTTTCCCAAGACAGTTTGGCTCCCACCTGTGGGAAGAATGAAACAATAGTGGCACAGATGAGTTCACTGCATTGGATTGTCTTGTCCTCACCACTCGACAAACAGCATAAAACTAATTTTCTCACCTCTGCACACAAGTATCATCATCATGTACACAGACAACAGCTCATCAGGTGCATTTTCTCAGATGTGATGTCATGGAAATGCTGCCAGGCAAACCATCCTGAGCCCGACTAACAGGTAAATTAGAAAGACTGATCCAAATCAAATGTAAAATGGGCTTGTATTGCACATTGACTAGGAGAAGACTCATTTTGCTCCATGCCTATATTTCTAAGTTTCATTGTCCACTGCTAATATATCCAAATGCCAAAGGGTATGCCAAGATCCAACTTCTTCTCACATCAAAACAGCTACCTTGCATTGAGACAACACTTCATCACTTTTTTTTTTTTTTTTTGAGATGGAGTCTCGCTCTGTCACCCAGGCTGGAGTGCAGTGGCTGGATCTCGGCTCACTGCAAGCTCCACCTCCTGGGATCACGCCATTCTCTCGCCTCAGCCTCCCAAGTAGCTGGGACTACAGGCGCCCGCCACCATGCCCGGCTAATTTTTTGTATTTTTCAGTAGAGACGGGGTTTCACTGTGTTAGCCAGGATGGTCTCGATCTCCTGACCTCGTGATCTGCCCACCTAGGCCTCCCAAAGTGCTGGGATTACAGGCGTGAGCCACTGCGCCCGGCCAACCCTTCATCATTTATAACATATACTAGCATACCTGTGTATACTTTGAAATATAACAGCCCAGTCTGAAAGCTAAGTGGTGAGTGTATTTGGGTCTCTTCCTTACCTAATCCATCCCTCTTATTCCACAGAATTCCAAGTGTGAAATTATTCTTTTTTCTCACATTCCAAACAACTCCTGATGACTGTGAAAAATGTTGAATCATTAGAATGGGATAGAAGTAAACAAAAATAATTCCCTGCATCAAAGGTACATCACAAATATGCATTTCCTCAGATGGAAGGAAACTGGAAAACAGCCACAATCTGGGTGCCTATAATCCCAGCTACTCAGGAGGCTGAGGCAGGAGAATCGCTTGAACCCAGGAGGCAGAGGTTGCAGTGGGCCAGATGGCGCGACAGGCCTGGGCGACAGAGCAAGACTGTCTCAACACACACACACACACACACACACGCGCGCGCACACACACACACACACACACACACAAAAATAGAAAAGAAAAAAGAAAACAACCACAACCCTAATGCAAAACCAGATATGATATTCAACTCATAGTTTGTTCTCCTTCACTTCCTGAAGTTATCTCTCCATTCCTCCCTCTACTTCATCACTTTCTTACACATGCAACAGGTTTTGTATTTCATTATCCAGATGAAAGTCAAGATCCCCTAGGCATATTGGTATTAAGGCAATAAAATGATAAAAGGTGTGATAATATTAGGGATAAAGATGTTTGGTTTTGCTTTTGTTTGCAACTTCAGGGCTATGTTGAATAATGGCATTTTGAAGGTACTGAACAATGAGTCTTTGTCTTCAACTTGGCCCCCAACTAGGCGAGTAAATACGTCTCCTTACCACGCTGCACAATAGAGAGCAAATAAAACAGAGGGGCTTAGACATAGGAGTCTGGGAGTAGAACATTATGACTACAGGCATCTTGGGGAGCCTGTTGGAGGGCATTGAATTCCCTATCAATGGATAAATGTCACTTAGAATGAAACTTCTACCAACACGTCAACAGAGGCTGAAAACCATCTACAAAAAGTAATAAGGAATAATGCAAAGAAACTAAGAACTACCAACCTCAGCACAGGTTATGAGAAACACACATGCAAAACCAGGAGAATCTCAATAAAGAATCCATAAAAGCCTGGCTGCAGTGGCTCCTGCCTATAATCCCAGCATTTTGGGAGGCCTAGGCAGGCGGGTCGCTTGAGGCCAGGAGTTCAAGACCAGCCTGGCCAACATGGTGAAACCTCGTCTCTAATAAAAACACAAAAAATTAACCAGGTGTGGTGGCACGTGCCTGTAATCCCAGCTACTCAGGAGGCTGAGGCAGGAGAATCACTTGAACCCAGGAGACAGAGGTTGCAGTGAGCCAAGATAGCACCACTGCACTTCAGCTTAGAGACACCAGTCTTTGAGACTCTGAAAAAAAGAAAAGAAAAGAAAAACAAAAGAAAAAACAAATCCATGGTAAATGAGAACAGAGCCTTTTTTTTTTTTTGATCCGTTTAGTTAAGCATTGTCATCAGTTTCTAAGTGAGGAACAATTGGTAGTTTATTTATTGAGGTTTTTTAGAACCTCATGTGCATAGACTTTAAATTTTTTTTTTTTTTTTTGAGATGGAGCCTGGCTCTGTCGCCAGGCTGGAGTGCTGTGGCGCGATCTTGGCTCACTGCAACCTCTGACTCCCTGGTTCAAGTGATTCTCCTGACTCAGCCTCCTGAGTAGCTAGGATTACAGGCACACACTACCACGCCCAGCTAATTTTTGTATTTTTAGAAGAGATGGGGTTTCACCATGTTGGCCAAGATGGTCTCGATCTCCTGACCTCGTGATCTGTCCACCTTGGCCTCCCAAAGTGCTGGGATTATAGGTGTAAGCCACTGCATCTGGCTGAATTTGTCATTTTTTATGTACATATAATAATGTTCTAGTCTGTTTGTAATGTGTATTCATGTCATTCTAAACAATTTCTTTTGTATTCATGAGATTCTGAAATAAAGCCCCTCCTGATATTTTATATTGGTACCTCTAGAAGAGACTCTCAAAGGCTATTTCTGTTGAACTTCAGGGATCCAGGGCAGCTGCCTGTAAGTAGGTAAGCAGCCCCACTTACAGAATGGTGCCTTAACAAGATTAATCTTGTGGATGGGCTGCCTGCTGCTTCAAGGTATTGAGCCTTTCAAACTTTTTGTAAATCTGCTGTTGTGTAGTAACATAAGACCATGTAATCATAGAATTTTTTATCCTATTTTTTCTAGTATTTAAATAATCTAGCCTCTTGATCTGCTTCAGAAGGCATAGGAATTATCTCACACATTTTAGAGAAGGGCGCATAGGCAGACAGAAGTAAAATGACTTGCTTAGAGGCACAGTGAATTCTCTGGAAAATGAAAAACTGATATCGGATGTCCTTCCCCTCAGGGCTAATTCTCTATTGCACTCCCTTCCTGAGCAAATATACCCGAATCAAATCATCTCTCATTCTTGCCTTAACAACATCTACTTATGTAAGCCCTGCAAATTCCGAATCCTGACAAGAAAAAGGACAGAGCATTTATAGTTGTGACCCACACGGTTTAAATTAGCTGGGAGGCTGGCAAAACACAATGTCATGCTGAAGTTATTTCCAGAACAGCAGGCGTCTCTTCAAGCAAACCAGCAAAAAAGATGTCAAACTTGCCAACCTATGTTCTCCAACACAGCTCTTTTAAGATCGAGTGAATGGTGGGAAAATGTGATCTTTCCATATATTCAAATTAATTTACCAGAAAGTATTTATTACTTACCATGAGTCAGACTTTAAAACAGAGACCTCACCAGTAGCGTGGAATCTGGGGTTGAACCCTATGGATTTGAAACCTGGCTCCACCACTTACTGGCAGGATAGGCTTAGGCAAGTTACCTTGTGTGTCCACCACTTACTGGCTGGATAGGCTTAGGCAAGTTACCTCCATGTGTCTCAGTTTTCTTGCAGCCAAATGTTGCTAATAATAGTACCTGCCTTATAGAGTTGTAATGAGAATTAAATGAGTTAGTTCACTTGAAGTTCTCAAAGAAGTATGTGTGTGACTATTATCACTTCCCCAGGACCTGGTCCAAAGTCTGGCACATTGTCAATGTAAGCTGCACCCTTGAACACCCAAGAAGGTTTTATTCTAGTTGAAAGACATGATATACATATAAGATGAGATTAACAAAATAGTATGGAAAATATACACACAAGGGTGTATTTATTATACAAGAGTAGGTCAGATGAGAGAACTGTCATTGATGGCAAAGTAGGTATAGAAGTTTCCATGTGAGTATCAGGTGCTCTTGGATTAGCCAAGGTGTCTGTATGGAGGATGACTCACTCAGCAAATGTTTATGAAGCACCTACAGCATGCTAGACACTGTACATAAAGGTTGACTCCTTTGACATGTAAACCAAAAACTATCTGAGATAGCTGTCAATTAATTTAGAAGTTTGTTTTGCCAAGTTTAAGACATGCCTGGAAGAAATAAACATAGAATCACAGAAATAGTCTGGGGTCTGTTTCTTCAAAGATGATTTTAGAGCTTCAATATTTAAAGGGGAAAAATGGGCTGGAGGGAAAAGAGGGAGGGTATGGTAATCGACATGTTGCAAGAGAAAAGGAGGGAGTAGGGGAAGAGTTAATTGTGTATTCATCTCATGTTCAGTAAACCCGTACCTTATGTAAGATAAGGGGAACACAAGAGTACTACTTGTGGGAAGAATTTAACCTTTTATCTGTAGCTGTCTGCTAAGGAACAAAAGGCAAGGCAGCTTCTTGCATGACTCCGTTTTCAGCTTAATTTTTTCTTTTGGCATAGTGAATTGGAGTCCTGAGTTTTTATTTTCCTCTCACAGACATCAGGATTAGGTTAAAACTTTCATGAAAGACATGAAGATGAAACAGCCATGAGGTCTCAGTTTCAAATTGCAGGAGAGAAAATCTGGTTGACCCCCCGAACCTCTTCCCTTATGTTTGAATTTGGAGAAAAATCACAAGAATCTCTCTGGGGAGGGAGATTACAGGTGAGAGAGCAGGGGTGTGCATGAGAGTATTAGATTTTTACTAATATATTGCTTAAATTATTTTAAGCAATTTAAAAGTTAATTTAAAATTAACCTAAAAAATACATGACTATGAGTTTTACAAATTTTTGTATGCCTAATTTCTAGCATGATGATGAGAAAATAGTAGGCACTCGAGATATTTTTGTCAAATGAATAAATGAGTCAAATAATCTATAAACGAATTAGAAAAATATCATCACAAAATATCAGGGAAGCCATGGTCTCAAAGCAAACCAAGTCTCCCTTGAATGAGGAGCAGCCAGAAAAGCTCACTAGTGTGAGAACCTCTGTGAAATATTCTGGATGGTGCTACAGGAAGAAGTAGCCATTGTCCCTCTTTTTTCAGAGGTCAGACAAGGCAGCCTGGGAGGAAAAATGGCTAGTGAGTAAAGAGGGGATGTCAAAGAAAAAGTTATTCTGACACTTTAAAAAAAAAAAAGAAGGTGAGAAAGATTTTATTTAAGGTTATTGTAATAGGGGTGAAAAATATTCCAAAAAGATAAAGGAGTTGAACTCAACGCCAAATACAGCAAAGACACTTGAGGATAGCCAGAGTGAGGGGGTCAGTAGATGGAAAATTACTAAGATGAGATATCAAGGATTGGAGGATGGATTATTGCTAAACTGGCCTAACAGGATGCTTGCTAAAGATGGGCCAATAACTTAGGTATCAAGAGGAGTGGGTGAGGAATTTGATATCAAAGGCAAGAGATTATAGCCAACATGACTTAGCAGGATTCTTGCTAGAAATCGAAGCCTAGTCCAGAAGAGGACTCAGAGGAATCTGACTAAACTTGGCCGAACAGGGAGTCTTTATTTGGGAACATCTCCATGGAGTATGTTTGGAAGTCTAACTGTGCAAAAATGTTTTCTACACTAATCAAGCTTTATGTTATCTTTTGTAGTCCTCTTTTGAGTATCTTCTTTTAAGACACGATTCTTCTGACTAAAACATGAAGCCAGTATGTTAGACTGCTTTTGGGGGTCTCTTGCAATATCATATTCCTGTTTGAGGAATAACCTTACGTCCAACATCTTTTGGCCTATTTCTCTGTTCTGCCTCCCTCGGTAGCACAATCCCGAGTATGTCAGAGGTCTTCGCATTAGTGAACTTTTGTGCCTGTTCCTCCTTTAAGTCTATTTTTATTTTCCTTGAGATCATTGCTTTCTTGATATTTTGAGTGAAGAGATTTTGCAGGGATATCTCTCTAATTTATTTAAAGATTACTTGGTTCATTAATTCGTTTGATATAAATACATTGCATACTTACTGTGTGCTCAGCATCGTGCTGAGGTTTGGGCATACAAGAATTCCTCCTGGCCAGAGCTCATTGATACTGGAAACACTTCCAAATTTGAGCTGAGCAAACTGTAATAGGAATATGGGAAGATTAAAATCTTGTTGGACCATGGGCAAGTAGAGAAAGATAGTTTGCAGAAAGAACATCTTGACTCTTTATGTTCCCAGAACCAGCAAGTATAAAGCATAGTTGAACTTCCTACAAGTAGGTCCTAGGACCCCTTCTGTGTTTTTAATTAGGAAGGTTTTTGTGCTTTGCAATGAAATGTGCTTAAACAAGTCCTTTCAGTGGCACCATAATGTAAGAGGTTGTCTATATTCTTTCTTCTCTCGGAGGATCTCAGTTACTTAAAAAGGAACAAAAATAATGGCTTGAAGATAACCCACAAATGTAAGGTATAAATCACTGTATTGCACCCTCCCCCTACTTCCACTTTCATTTTTGCACCCAAATCCTAAGAACCTGTCCAAGAAGAAAAAGAATTGCTAGAAATAGATTAGTTGCGTCGTCCAAAATCACAATACTCACAGCCAAGGATCCCAGGGATGCTAGAGACTGTCTTTCTTTACATCCAAACCCCAATAAGTACCTGATTTCAGATAGTCCAAGAAAAATAGATCTGAAGCGAGACAAGCTCAAATTACTTCACACAATCACCCATGACCCCAGGACTTTTGCAGGTTTGCACTGAAGACTGCAGCAAAGCTCCCTCACTTCTCTTTTCCTTAGGAGGTGTTACTCCACAGGCCAAATTTAACATTTGCCATATGCCAAAATCTTAAGGATTCTTGTTGTGTATTCTATCTGTATGTGCAAAAATGTCTTTTGCTTTAGGGATTGGGCATGGGAGAGGCGGGGAGGAGTCACCAATTTTAAAGGTATGATAAACTCACAATAGCCCTGATTTTGAACTTTTACAGAGTGGGGACAATAAGTTTAGTGTCTTAAAATGGGACTTCACAATGATAGTTCACTGTAAAAATCATGTCTGATGATTATCAAGTGTGTGATTTACTGCACTAAAAGCCCTCTGAATTGGGTCCATTTCTGAACAAAGATTGCAACTACTCTCCCAAACACCTTCTCTCTGCTGGAAGATTCAGTCCTGAAGTACACTTTCTGGTCTTTTTAGATTCCTATCATATTTGCTTCTCAAATGCATCTTTTTCATGAAAGCCCAGGTGATAAAGGGTAGGTAGCAAATATAACCACAGGTTTCAGTCATGAAAATGCAAGTAGGGGAAGAGTTTTCTACAAGGACAACTTTGGTCTGCATCCTTTCTCCATGAAGGCTCTTTCCTACTGGGATACTAATGAGAAGGTAGCACCAGATATGAAAGGAAAACATGGTATAGAATGGACATAAGTGGGGAAGAGGAATGATACTGGCAGCATTCAAATTTTTGAGCAATAGAGCATTTCTTATTAGCAAAGCTGCCCTATGTCAATCTGTTTTTCCATCAGGTTTCTTAGCATTATTTGCATGTGGACAAGTAGGGTGTAGCTGGTTGGACTAGGGCCAGAAAGAGAGGCCCTAAAACAAGAAACCAGACATTCCTAACAGTGAGCTTGTTGATAGAGGGAGTAGTCTTTCTCAGCAAGAAGTGGAAGCATCAAGATACGATGATGGCTAATCTGGTAGCACAACAGCTGTATTTATAAGAACCTAACCTGAGATTGTCACAGTCCAATTATATCTGTGTTGTTAAATCTCGGTCCCCATACAGACCCTGAAAGGTGGTGTAGGTTATCAACAAACAGTAAAACAAAAAGAATTTACATGTTGATCAATTTATAACAAGGAAAATACTTATGCTATTTGCATAAGAGATTGTTGCCCTTTGTTGAAATTGTAATGCATGATGCTGAGGATGGAATCAACTAGGATGTTAAAGCCAGGCACCAATTCTGATTTGGACTAGTGTCAAGAAATGAATTCCAGTGGCAGCCAAAGTTAGAAATGTAAAGTCAGCTACAAATGAGGAAGTGATCAGATTTCTGGAGTCTTGGTGACTTGCCATCCCTGAGGGCACTCTTGAAGAGATCTAATCCACTTCTGAACCAGAACAAGATCTTTTTTTTTTTCTTTTTTAAACAAAGCCAGGCAAGTGGCTGCCGTTAGGGAAGTTTCAGGTCATAATATGAGATTTCTAGTCATTAGTCATCAGTTCAAGGAGCAGGACACCATAGCTCTCAGGAAGACACAAATGTGAAAGGACAATGGTATATAATCAGTCATTAGAGCAGGACACAAAGTCCAAACTAAAGGCATGTTGAGGAAGACACAATGAGGCCCAGAGAGAGGTACTAGACTTATTCAAATCCCTTAGCTCCAAGCCTGAATCGATTCCAGGGCAAGGATGTCTCCATTTGTGAGAAGAAAGAGCAAAAGAAAAGAAACCAAGAAGTGCTTGACATCCTGAGCAATTCCCAGATGCTGCTTTGCCAGAGGGTAGGATGCCAAATATTTCGAGACAGCCTTTCTGGACTTGAGAAGGGAAAATGAGAGCCAGTCTTGTCATGTTATTTGACTTTTAAATCATCTCCTGGAGGAAGGTTATCTGGGAGATATTCAGCATGAGATGATTCTTTATAAGGCTAAATTAAAGCAAGGATTTTCCCTAGCCAATAACCTTACAAATGCATAAGCTAGAATATTTCAAGCCCAAAACGAAATATGCCAAGAAGCACTGAAATCATGATGCAATGCTGGAAATGATATGAGAAACTTGGGTCTCAAATAATATTTGGAAGTGAATGCAGATAAATGCAAGCTGTAACAAATTACTTCCTGTTGAGTGATTTATGTTAAAGTACATATGAAAATCAAAAACTGAGGACTCAGATTCTAAGAAACAGCCACTCAAAAGGCTAAAAATCTGTTTCCCTAACGGTCACATGGCAATGACTACACACAATTTTAATGCCATAATTCCTGAATTGTTTTTCTCCCATGTAGAAGAATAAACCTTAGGAGAAGAGAGGTTTTGAACTGAAAGGAAATTCTAAGCTGCAAAACTGCTTACATTTTGGGAGGAGAGACACTAAGTGACTTGCCTAAAGCTGAACAGTTAATCTTATAATATCAAAAATTTCTACTACCCCAAAGTAGAATCTTAAAGTCCAAGCCATGTCATAAAGTCTCCTGTTTCTAAAGGGGTATTTGTCTTTCTTTCCTTAGAGTTAGAGTCATTTAGAATGGCTTAATAGATGGTTTTAGAAGATGTTAACTCATCCTTTGTACTTCAGGGGAAGGTGGGCTCTGGAGCCTGGCCCCACTCACCTGCCCTGTGTGTTGCAACCAGAGGCTCTGCTTTAACCCTCTGTACTGGGTATCCAGGGATCCCCCAGGGCCCATAAGAGTTCAAGTTGTCAACTTGCTATGAGGAAGTGAGTTAGCACTGGAAGTCTTTGGATTATTTTCTGTGGAATGAAGAGAAACCCTGCCTTTGGAGAGTCACTTCCACGGTTTCAAGACAAAAAGAAAAACTCAGGAGGAAAACAAGTACTATGTTGCTTACCATAAAAATTAAACCTTTTCTAGTATTTGCTTCATGTTCAAATAACTCCAATCCTTTTGGGACCCTGATGACCTCCATGTTTGATTCAGCTTGAACTGTTCTAAGATTTAACATAATTAAGAATGAAAAGTAACTTAACCGTCCAAGATGAGGACAGCAAGATTGCCATAAGTGCTTCTTGCCAAAGAAGGCAGGCTGGTTGTGATTACACCACCTCCTCCTCATTGTCCTATTCTTATCGTGTGCTGCAGTCAGCGTCTTTGACCTATATTTGATTCCCTCTTGCAATATGTGCTTTTGATCATGAAACTGCTAAGAAAAGGCTCCTTCTAAACCACAAAACAAGGTAAGCTGTTTCTTATTTGTTTGAATATATAGGAAGCTGGTGACAGCCAATTTTCTTCCTCTACATCTAAGAAATCGAAAGGTCAGGTGCTAGGAGGGATTATGGAGAGTTTATGAGGCAAACAGCCTGCCCCACTGCAGGCCTTATCAGGAACAAGCCCAGCTTTCTTTCATAAGCCTCTGGTGGGAGGCTTGTGCTCATAGCTGCGGTCTGGGGTGCACATTGCAGTTTATCATCAAGCAGCATCTTCGAAATGCCAAACTTTATTTATTGATCTTACAATTCTATGTTATCTCCAACGAGCCACGGGAAAAGTAATACATTTTGTTTGGATTAATTCTTGTAATTCTACACAACGTACACCCAGAGATAACTCAAACTCACTTTGTCGTCTCATTACCTAAATAGACTTGTCTTTCTTTAAGTCATCAACAGAGGTCATCTTCCAAATGCCCTTGTAAAATATTCATTAATTAAATAACTAATTTGAAATGGACCTTCAAAGCATTATTCATTTCCCCATCATTCTCCTAACATCAGTTTAAATGCTTTGTGGGTATAATGATTAGGCTGATGTTTAATTAATTGTAAAATTGTGAATTAAAGCTAAGTTAAAAGATAAATCATTTTTTTAGTGCATAAGGGAGAAAGAGCAAGCCAGAAAGAGACAATGAGCTTGATTGGTGGTTTTAGTTGGGGATTCTTAGCAAATGTTCCTTTATTCACAGCAACATGACAGCACTGGATTTTAAGGTTAACCTTTGTGAAGTAAATCTTGTTCTTCCATTCTTTCTTGATGGATTTCAGATTCATCACCACATCAATGAGAAGATGCAACAGATTACTGAGCAAATATGCAGATGTAGATATAACCTGCTATTCTCAACAAGTTTTATTGTGAACAAAGTAAAACAAAACAATTACCGAAGACTCTGTTATGGAACTCACAGCCATAATTTTGTTTACTGTGTGTGATGATGAAAGCTCTACATTTTTTACCCTAGAAGAAAAGGTTTGATTCCCAACTGAGGCCTTCTCTGATTCATGTCTTTAAGCCCCAAGTGTACCCTAAAATTTATTATCAGGTACATCAAAATGTAATCCCAACACTTTGGAAGGCTGAGGAAGGAGGATTGCTTGAGCCCAGGAATTAAAGACTAGCCCTGAACGACATAGTGAGACCCTGTCTCTACAAAAAATAAATTAGAAAAATATTATCCAGGTGTAGTGGTATACCCGTAGTCTCAGATACTCGGAGGGTAGCTTGAGCCCAGGAGATCGAGGCTGCAGTGAGCTGTGATTGCACTGCTACACTGCAGCCTAGGAAACAGAGAGAGACCATGTCAAACAAACAAACAAAGAAAAACAGTGTCAATCAACCTACACTGTTTCTATTTTTAAACGTGTCAATTACCCCAATTTGACTATTAACTCCTTGAATGCATGGTCCAAGTATTACACATCCTTATTTATACAGCACAGAATTTAATGCTTGTGTTCTCCAACCAAACAGATCCTAGAATTTTGTTTGCTCTTCTCTTTTCCTGAAGCACTCTAATTAAATAATAAACTGTTGGAGAAAAGAAACTTTTTTTCCTCTGTGGTTGCTAAGCAACAAGGCACTACTACATAAAGAAAAACTGAGAATAAAGCCAACAAAAAAAGCAGGTGTCAGAGGTAAAGAAACAGATACTTGATTTGAACAGCTGGATTGAGCTATTCCTGAAGCTAATGTATCCATAGACACTTCACTTTCATTATCTAAAACATGCCCTTGCTTATTTAAGATGGTTTGTATTTAGTTTATTTTGTTTGGAGCCAAATAAACATTTGACTAGCACAGTCATTTGCAAGTCATCCATATGTTAGTTTTGTTATTATTCACCTGCTTAGAGGACTACCTAGTTCCTTCTTCTGTGATCTGTCAATGTGGCTACATTTGCTCTCTCCAAAGGCACATCACATCTCCTCAGCCCATTGCCCACAACCATCTCTGGCTGATATGGCTGATAGAACCTGTCCTGAAGTGCTTGCTCTGCCCAGTCTTTGGTGCCTGCTAAGCCATAGTTCCGACATAATAATCTCTCAGATGCAAAGCAATATAGCACGTTGGTTATGCATGGAAACTTTAGTGCACTCTACATGAATGTGAATGTTAGCTCCACTACTTAACTAGCCATATAACCTCATGCAAATCATTTAACTGTGACTCAGTTTCCTCATCTGCAAATCTAGAATAATAACATTGCCTATTTCACGTGGTTGTAAATGGGATAATGTATGCAAAGTTGTTAGAATAGACTCTGGCAAGTAGTAAGTATGCAATACACATGGCAGTTATAATTTTCATTGTGATAGAACCAGCCGCCCTCCAATGACATACCAGAAGAATGAAAAGATTTTATATCATATCATATGTTTTATAAAGCTCAACTGAAAGCAGGACTCTGCCTTCTTGTTTTTGACTAAGCTTCCTCCCTGACTAGATAATGAGCAACTTTTGGTAGGGGTCAGAGCTATGCTTTGACTTTCTATATTTTCAGCCCAGTGATGATGAGAAGAGTGGACACTAAACATGTGCTTAAATCGTTAATATCCAATAAGCAATAATAATTATTACTATCAATAAACACAAACTCTGTTAATGGTGAATCAGGGTGGCTAGCGATTGGTCTTTTTTTCTCTCTTTCCCAGTGAGTTTAAATTCCAGGGGACACACCGACTCTTCCTAGATAAGCTTATGCCCTAAATATTTATCTGCTTTTCTTCCCTGGGGAACTGACTGGCCCTGAGGAAGAAACATGAATGATGTATTTATTTTTCTCCTTTAAAATATGAAGACTGGAGTGAGCCCTCATCAGCCAGATGGACTGTTTCATCTCTTCCAAAATAGAAACCTCCAACCTACTCAGCTCTTTTGAGGCCCAAAAGATACCCAAGGGCCCTCAAGAAATCAATAGTCTCTACACCAGACTAAAACAAGTTTCCTAAAAGCGTTTCCCTTTTGGGCTCATTTTTATTACCTCTCCATCCCATGGTCCAAAGATAAGAATAATTTGCATATAATAGTCAGTATTAAAAGTTTTGATTTGCAATGGACCAATGAATGATGGGGTCAGCCCATCAGTGACTGAACCAATCAATGAATGAGAAATGGGTAGGAGATGTTTACTGTCTTCTCTGTTCTAAGGCCTGGAGGGTGAGGGCATTGAATTACTAGTTTACCCTCATATATTTTCTTTGCTGGAGTTTCAACATTTCTCTCTTTCATTCTGCTGCAATTGACCAAAACTTAAATAGTCTGGGAGAGGTGGAGAAAGTAGATCCAATAGTATCACTCACATAAACTCCGGTCTCCATAGGGACAAGATGAATGGCCAATAGCCTCTCCTGAATATTTCCTTGCTTCCTGCTTAGGCAAAGAAAATTCGTCCTTCTAAGTCCAAGGAAACAATTGTTTTATGTCTGACTGTTTTTTAAATAAGCCTTCACCATGACCTCCCTGCCTCCACTTATTCTAACAGGAATTGGGGGAAGGGGGAGGTCACACATGCTTGGAATATGGTGGATGATGTGCAGCTCAGATGTCACCAACCATGACGTTTGGCTGAAGTCTGCTTATTGCTAACTTGGTGTCATGGCTGTGTAGGTAAACAAATAAAAATCAAATTCACAGGTCAACCATTCTGAACAATACCTGGCTAATTTTCCTGTTTGAAAAATCGTCAAAGCTTTTCAGCTGACTTAGAAGGTATTCCTAGGTCAGCTGCTTTGACTAACAAGTGGGTATTGTGTTTTTGAACACATGGGATAATGGCCATAAGGTCCCTAGGCCACAGGTGCTAAGGAGTTGCCACGTGCATGTGGCACTTCAGAGTGGCACGTCCCTTAGCAACCCATAGTGCAATTAACAAACTTCATCTCATCCTCAGCAAAACAACTTTTTTAAAACATGCCAAATGTAGTAAAAGTCCATTTAGAATCAAAGCCACTATCCTCTTAAGAAAATAAATGGTTAGGGAAGTCCCTTTGATTTCTCATTGTGGTTGCTCAGCTTGGGGGCTACCTAATGAGACATAGCAGTTGGTCAAATTAGGGATCCCAGACCTTTGGATGTCATGAGTCAGTAAATATTTTCTCCACCCAAAATTATGGAAAGCCGATATTGAGTCATCATCATTTTCATTTGCCAAATATAGGCCACAAAACTAGATGAAACAAGATAAAATTACCTTCTACTGTGACCATGATTAAATACAATAAAAGCTTAACAAATACCAAAAAGGTAGAAAGGATATAATTAGGAACAAAACACATCTCTTTACCTTGAATTAATTTGGTGTTTTAAAAAGTTCTTTGTTATTTTAATTTTTCTAATATTACTGAAGATGGATGCAAACACGACTCCCACACAGGTCTTCAGAGTAACCTCTGAAAACCTGTATTAGTCAGGGTTCTCTAAAGAGACAGAACTAATAGGATAGATTTATAGATGAAAGGGAGTTTATAAGGAGTATTGACTCACACGATCACAAGGTGAAGTCTCACAATAGGCCTTCTGCAAGCTGAAGAACAGGGAAGCCAGTCCCAGTCACAAAACTTCAAAACTAGAGAAGCCGACAGAGCAGCCTTCAGTCTGTGGCCAAAGGCCTGAGAGCCCCTGGCAAACCACTGATGGAAGTCTAAGTGTCTAAAAGCTGAAGAACTTGGAGTCTGAGGTTCGAGGGCAGGAAGCATCCAGCACAGCAGAAAGATGAAGCCAGGAGGACTCAGCAAGTCAAGTCCTTCCATGTTCTTCTGCCTAGTTTATTCTGGCTGCATTGAGAGCTGATTGGATTGTGCCCCCGCAGATTGAGGGTGGGTCTGCTTCTCCCAGTCCACTGACTCCAATGTTAATCTCCTCTGGCAACACCCCCACAGACACACCCAGGAAAAATACTTTGCATCCTTCAGTCCAATCAAGTTGATACTCATTATTAACCATCACTAAACCAATTGTCTAACTTTTAGCGGTATAGGTAAAATGCTTAAGTAAACTAAGGCAAGGATAACTGTAGCAATAAATGCAAAAAGTGTTTTGAAGATCCGTTCATGTCCCTGGCATTGCTCCTCTCCCTTTCTGGTTTGTCCAGCTCTCTGGGTGCCTCTTGCTCCACATATGCAGGTCAGGTGGCACCTGTCCTCCATCAGAATGCCTTTCACTGACTGTCGGATACAGGGGCCCTCAATCACTTTCTTCATGTGCTTCTGGCTCCTCATCTATAAAAAGAATGGAAGCCAATAGAATAACTTCCCTCTAGAATCTATTTGGTTGGGAGGCATCATAATTCCAAATGTCTTACTATACATACATCCCCCAGAAGGCTTTTCATTGACATTTCTGCAGCACGCCTCATGTTCTGATATCAGAAGGGTTTTTTTCTTAAGAATCCAATCAGTGTAGTTTTGATGAGGCTGAACTCCACAGCCCAACCTCCACCACAGCTTTGACACTTGATCCATGAGGGACTGACGGTAGTGGGATATTTGTGCTATAGACCAGGGGTCCCCAGCCCCTGGGCCACAGACCGGTAGCAGTCCATGGCCTGTTAGGAACCAGACGCACAGCAGGAAGTGAGTGGCAGACCAGTGAGCAAAGCTTCGTTTGTATTTACACTCCCCATTGCTTGCATTACCGCCTGAGCTCCACCTCCTGTCAGATCAGTGGTGGCATTAGATTCTCATAGGAGCATGAGCCCCCTTGTGAACTGCACATGCGAGAAATCCAGATTATGCATTCCTTACAAGAACCTAATGCCTGATGATCTGTCACTGTCCCCATCACCCCCAGATGGGACCATCTAGTTGCAGGAAAACAAGCTCAGGGATCCCACTGATTCTATATTATCATGAGTTGTCTATTATTTTATTATATATTACAATGCAATAATAATATAAATAAAGTGCACAATAAATGTAATATGCTTGAATCATTCCAAAACATCCTCCCCTGTCCCCAGTCTGTGGAAAAATTATCTTCCATGAAACTGATACCTGGTGCCAAAAAGATTGGGTACCACTGCTATAGACAGTGGAATGGTTTTGTTGAGTGTCGTGGGCTAAAGAGTATCCTCTGAAAATTGAAGTACATTTGGAACCTCAGAATTTGACCTTGTTTGGAATAGTCTTCACAGAGGTCGTTTGAGTTGAGGATCTCAAGAAAGATCATCCTAGATTTACGGTGGGCCGTAAATCCAGTGACTGGTATCCTCAAACGTAGAAGAGAGGGAGATTTTAGATCTTCTGAGAGACACAGAAGAGAAACACAAAAAAAAGGCAATGTGAAGGTGGAGGGAGGGATTGGAGGGATGCATTCAGAAACAAATAAATGCCAAGGACTTCTTGCAAACACTAAAAGCTAGGAGAGAGGCACGCAATGGATTCCTTCTTGGAACCCCCAGAAGGAACCAACCAGCCAACGCCTTGGTTTTCAGTGTCTGAGTTCTGGCCTCCTGAGTTGTGAGAAAATACATTTCTGTTGTTTGAAGCTACTATACTCTGCTCATGGTGATTTGTTACAGCGGCCCTAAGAAACTAATGCACTGGGTTTGTTGAGAGCCATTGTGAACCAAAAAGTATCTGACACAGGTCTCAATAAATTTAGAAAGTTTTTTTTGCCAAGGTTAAGGACACTTCTGTGACATAACCTCAGGAGGTCCTGATGACATGTGCCCAAGGTGGTAGGGGCACAGCTTGGTTTTATACATTTTACGGAGATATGAGACATCAATCAATATGTGTAAAATGTTCATTGGTTCAGTCTGGAAAGGTGGGACAACTTGATGTGGGGAGGAGGTGTTCCAGGTCATGGGTAGATAAGAGACAAACAGTTGCGTTCTTGTGAGTTTCTGATTAGCCTTTCGCTGAATACACAATCTAGGGGAATAGTCACTTATACCTTAGTCTGGCTTAGTGAAACAATAGGGCAAAGGAAGCAGTCAGATATGCATTTGCCTCACAGGAGCAAACGAATGACTGAGTTCTGTCCTTTGTCCACAGGGGATTTCCTTGTGAGCAAATTGTGAGGGAAGTAGGTAGGTAGCTTTTTTTTTTTTATTTTTTTTATTTTTTTATTTTTTTATTATACTTTAGGGTTTTAGGGTACATGTGCACAATGTGCAGGTTTGTTACATATGTATCCATGTGCCATGTTGATTTCCTGCACCCATTAACTCGTCATTTAGCATCAGCTGTATCTCCTAATGCTGTCCCTCCCCTATCCCCCCACCCCACAACAGTCCCCAAAGTGTGATGTTCCCCTTCCTGTGTCCATGAGTTCTCATTGTTCAATTCCCACCTATGAGTGAGAACATGCGGTGTTTGGTTTTTTGTCCTTGCGATAGTTTACTGAGAATGATGTTTTCCAGTTTCATCCATGTCCCTACAAAGGACACGAACTCATCATTTTTTTATGGCTGCATAGTATTCCATGGTGTATATGTGCCACATTTTCTTAATCCAGTCTATCGTTGTTGGACATTTGGGTTGGTTCCAAGTCTTTGCTATTGTGAATAGTGCCGCAATAAACATACGTGTGCATGTGTCTTTATAGCAGCATGATTTATAGTCCTTTGGGTATATACCCAGTAATGGGATGGCTGGGTCAAATGGTATTTCTAGTTCGAGATCCCTGAGGAATCGCCACACTGACTTCCACAATGGTTGAACTAGTTTACAGTCCCACCAACAGTGTAAAAGTGTTCCTATTTCTCCACATCCTCTCTAGCACCTGTTGTTTCCTGATTTTTTAATGATGTCCATTCTAACTGGTGTGAGATGGTATCTCACTGTGGTTTTGATTTGCATTTCTCTGATGGCCAGTGATGATGAGCATTTCTTCATGTGTTTTTTGGCTGCATAAATGTCTTCTTTTGAGAAGTGTCTGTTCATGTCCTCTGCCCACTTTTTGATGGGGTTGTTTGTTTTTTTCTTGTAAATTTGTTTGAGTTCATTGTAGATTCTGGATATTAGCCCTTTGTCAGATGAGTAGTAGGTAGCTTTTTTATCTTTGTTCTATCTTAAATAGGAATAGAATGGGAGGCAGGCTTGCCCTGCAGTTCCCAGCCTGACTTTTCCCTTTGGCTTAGTGATTTGGGGGTCCCAGGATTTATTTTCCTTTCACACCCTTTCGTCCACCAGGGAGGATCTGTCTTAGGAATGGAGAGAGAAAGAGCGAGCTTGAATCATAACATTAGGGCCATGGATCCAGCTAGGCTTGAAGTCAGTCGTGCCTCTGGGTGTGAACCAATAACTGCCCTCTTTTTGTTTAAGCTAATCTGAGTTAAGTTTCCCTCGTGGATAGCTGAAAGACTTCTGATAAAAACACGGCTCAGCACTGCGAAAATCTTATTCATCTTTCAAGGCCCAGTCATAGTGGTATTTTCTCCACAAAGCCTTCCCAGGGCTCCCCAGCCTGAAAAGTTCGTTTCTCCCTCTGGGTTCCGATTGCTCTGTTCTCCTCTCACACACCACACTCTTAAACTCATCTTATCCCTGCTACGAGATCTTTTAGGCTTTTGGAAGCAAGAACCCTGTCCTTATCTCATTTTCTTTAGTGCACTAGCTTTATTCCATGTACATAGCAGGTGCTCAATTCATATTTGACCAGATAAATGAAAAAAAAAAATTAAAGGAATAAAGAATGGGGTTTCAGTGTTTATGGAAGGGAATAGAAAATATCGCTTTGTGTTAAGGGCTCTCCTGGTGTTCCTAATCATACCAAACACACAAATCCTCCATCTACTTCCTCATAAATCATCCTACTAGGGAAATCAGCCGAAGACCAAGACTGCTATAAACAGGCATTGGGTTGTTTACTTTACCAGCATAATAACTGCCAGGCTTTTGTAAAGGGCAGTTGTTACTTCAAATCTGAAGTATCTACCATATCACTCTCTTTCCTGTTTGAAACCTTTCAATGCCTTCCCCCTGCTCTTAGGACCAAGTCCAAAGTTGTGTTCATGGCTTACAAGGTCCTTTCAAACGTGGCTTCTCCTCATCTCTCTAATCTCATGTCTTAAAATCCCCCCACCTGGAATCTATGCTTTGGCTTCTTGCAGCTCCCTGATTATGCCAACAGCTTCACCTGCCTTCTCTTTCTTGGTGTCCCTTTTCCTCTGTCTTTCCTTCCTCCAGGTCGTTGTTTTTCTTCTAGAATGATCACTCCTTCCCCAGTTAGTTTTACCTGGCTTATTCCTATGCAGGCATGAGGCCTTTGCCTAGGCATCATTTTCTCCAGGAACCTTCCCTTATCCACGGGGTCTCCCCAGCCATGTGCTCCCAGAGCTCCCCGCACCCCTCTAGCATAGCTTTTACCACACTGCATTGCGATTGCCCATTTACTTGACAATCTCCCTCATTATACAGTTTGAACCATGCCTATTTTGATCAACATTTCATTTCTAGCACACATCACATAGTAGGGATGCTCAATGCATATTGGTTAAATGGCCTAATGATGACATAAACGATGAAAAACTTCACGGTAATTCTCAGAGTCTAACTTGTCTTAGCCATGTCCTCCTTGGTTTTTTCACTCTCTAGGGGTGACCAGGCCTTCCTATCAGAGACAGAGGAGAAGAAAGGGATGTAAGGGCCATGGGAGCTTTAGAGAAGGCAGGGGGATCATTTCTAACATGGAGTCCCTGTTCTCTTCATTGTCCATGAAAACAATAACGTCAGTCACCACGATATGTTTAACATTTTAAGGGCCTTGTAGAAATCATATAAATGCCCATGACAAGACTGCATAGGCTAATAAAATGAGAAGGGCAGAAGGTATAGTCTGTGTATGATAGACAATAATGTGTTCTGTTTCTGCTTCTTTCCCTAAAAAAACTGTTGAGGGGAATGCACTGCTACTTAGAGGCAGATATGGCGAAGCAAACCAAAGAGCTTGTGTCTCTCTCTAATGGAGATATTTAATTGCTGGCATCATGCTTCCCAGTCTGTTCTTCCCGTCTGAGCAAATTTAGAAGCCCAAGCTACCATGGAGCTATCATATGGACCTCCCAGACTGTGTGAGCAAGAAATAAACCTTGGTTGGGATAAGCCGTTCAGGTAACTTTAATATTGTTAGTTATACTAGCAAAACCAGTTTATTTTGACTGAAGTTCTATTTTATACTTCTTTGAACCTCCACAACTTAGCATGGTACTTGGCACAGAGGAGATATCAAGCATTTGTTGAATAAATAAACACATGAGTGAATGAATAGAAAATAATTAACTGTGAAACCATGTAATTGCAGACCATTGCAAATCAGAAAACAGACTTTGAGGATTAAAAATATAATAAGTGAAATAGATGCCTCCAGACATTGCATTACAAAGTCTTCTTATTTCTTGCAGCAGGAGTAAGTAACTTTGCCAATAGAACTCAGTTAAAAACATGTCTTTTATAAGAAACTTTGCTCATAAATCTAAGCACTTTGATTATCTCAGTTATGAATGACTTTCTCTAAAATGCCAGGAATGTAGGATTCATTGATATTGGTCTTAGCTACTCAGTGGGTTTTAAAACTCAATAATGAATCCAGGAAGTGGTTTGCAATTCACTTGATCAAACAAAATCTTCCAATAAGTGGTATTAAATCAGGTGGAGACCAGTTATCAGAATCTTTTTTCAGTAGACCTTTGTGACTGCATGAATATAGTCTCACCTGGTTGGAAATAATAGCATGGCATATGCTGTTATGTGCCTTTGCTTCTGCATTTACAAAAGCTTACAGCCTAATGTCAATACTGGAGGCAGGGTCTTTCTTTTCTAGTACATTGATTTTAAATTAAATTAACTTTGATCTTTAGGTCATCTCCCAGATTCTAAAAGCTGAATGCCTCATTAATGGCGAAAACAGTAGGAGTAAATGTGTTGGAGCAGGTTGAACAATTTAAATACTTTGAAATGCAACTAGTGCAAAGTAAGAGTATTGCAAGCTAGCTAATTAAGGGTTATTTCCAGACATACTGATGAGGAAAAACTGCTTGAGCGGGTAATTCTTGGAAACTAGTTGGGATCTTCCAAGCTCCTTTCTTGCCCTCTATTCTTTGGGTCCTTCTGCTGTGCTCACACAAATTTCATTTTCCACTTGAATCATGATGGTCCTAATCTATTCCCACAATATTCTCCACTTTCAGAAGGCTGTATTAGTTATCTATTGCTGCATAACAAATTACTCCAAAACTTAGTGGCTTAAATATTTATTTTCTCATAGTCTCTGTGGGTCAGGAATCTGAGCACAGCTCAGTTGGATCTTCTGCTGCAGTGTCTCCCACAGTCTGCTATAAAGGTGCCAACTGGGGCTGCAGTCACCCTAAGACATGAAAGGAAATCTGCTTAGGGAAGAATCTACTTTCAAACTCAATCATGTAGTTGTTGGCAAGATTCAGCTTCTTGCGGGCTGTTGAATTGAGAGGTTTCAGTTCTTTGAGGGCTGTTGGCCAGAAACAGCCCCAAGTCCCTTAAAACATAGACCTATTCATAGGGCAGCTCAAAATATGATGAATTGCCTCATCAGAGCAAGCAGGAAAAAAGAGCCAGAGAGAGAAAATGAGAGCGAGAGCGAGAGAGAACTGGAGAGAAAGAAAGAGCGAGAGCAAGATGGAAGTCACTAATTTTTATAACCAAATTTTGGAAGTGCTATTCCACCACTTTTGTTATATTTTATTCATTAGAAATGAGTCACTAGGTTCAGCCTACATTCACAGGAACTGGATTTCATGGGATATGAATACCATCAAGCAGAATCATTGGAAGCCACCTTAGAAGTCAGCCTGGCATGAAGAGCAAATGCATGCTAGCAGAAAGTACTTCTTAGACTTTTTCCTCTACTACAGCTCATTAGAAGAGGAGAATGAGGCTGGGCTCAGTGGCTCCAGCCTGTAATCCCAGCACTTTGGGAGCCCGAGGCGGGTGGATCACTTGAGGTCAGGAGTTTGAGACCAGCCTGGCCAACATGGTGGAACCCTGTCTCCACTAAAAATACAAAAATTAGCCGGGCTTGGTGGCGGGCGCCTGTAGTCCCAGCTACTTGGGAGGCTGAGGCAAGAGAATTGCTTGAACCTGGGAAGTAGAAGTTGCAGTGAGCCAAGATCGTGCCACTGCACTCCAGCCTGGGCAAAGAAGTGAGACTCGAGACTCCGTCTCAAAAAACAAACAAACAAAAACAACAACAAGAAACAGGAAAATGAATGGATATTTGTGATTGAGGCAGCTTTCTGAAGTGAAGAAAATTATTTGATATGTTTTAACTTAAAAATTAAATAATTTATATATATATATATATATATATATATATATATATCCAGAAGAAGGATTTCTTGGTCATATGGCAATCCTACTTTTAATCTTTTGAGGAACCTCCATATTGTTTTTCCTAATGGCTGTACCCGATTATCTTCCCACCAACAGTGTACAAAGGTTTCCTTTACTCCACATCTTTGCCAACACTTGTTATTTGTTTGTTTGTTTATTTATTTAATTAATTAATTTATTTATTTTTGTGACGGAGTCTCACTCTGTCGCCTGATTTGGAGTGCAGTGGTGCGATCTCAGCTCACTGCAACCTCTGCCTTCTGGGTTCAAGTAATACTCCTGCCTCAGCCTCCTGAGTAGCTGGACTTACAGGCATGCACCACCACCCTGGCTAATTTTTTTGTATTTTTAGTAGAGATGGGGTTTCGCCACGTTGGCCAGGCTGGTCTCAGACTCCTGACCTCAGGTGATCCGCCCGTTTCAGCCTCCTAAAGTGCTGGGATTACAGGCTTGAGCCACCGTGCCTGACCCTTCTTGTATTTTTTATAATAACCATGCTAGTTGGTGTGAAGTGATATCTCATTGTGCTTTTAATTTGTATTTCCCTGATAATTATTGAAGTTGAGCACCTTTGCCTATATCTGTTGGCTATTTTTGTCTTTTTTGGAGAAATGTCTATTCAGATTGATTGCCCATTTTAAAATCAGATTATTTTAATTTACTGTAGTTTTTGCTATCGAGTTGTGTAAGCTCCTAATATATTTTGGATATTAACCCCTTATCAGATTCATGGCTTACAAATATGTTTTTCCCAGTTTGTAGGCTGCCTTTTTATTTTGTTGATTGTTTTCTTTAAAGAACCTTTTTATTTTGTGGTAGTGCCACTTGTTTATTTTTTTCTCAACTGAGTTTTTGGTGGGATATCCAAAAATAATTGCCAAGGCCAATGTTTTCTCTATGTTTTCTTCTAGGAGTTTTATAGTTTCAGGTCTTACATTTAGGTCTTTAACTCACTTCTAGATGATCATTATGTATGTTCTAATATAAGGGTCCAATTTCATTCTTTTACATGTGGATATCCAGTTTTCCCAGCACCATTATTGAAGAAGCCACCCTTTCCCCATGTGTCTTCTTGGTTCCCGTGTTAACAATTAATTTACTGTATGTGCTTGGATTTATTTCTGGGTCTGTATTCTGTTCTCAGCAATCCCTCTTCTGAGTATATATCCAAAGGGTATGAGATCAGCAGCTCATAGAGATAGCTGTGTTCCCATGTTCATTGCAGCATTATTCAGAGTAGCCAAGATATGGAATCAACCAAAATGTTCATTGACAGATAAATGGATAAAGAAATTGTGGTACACACACACACACACACACACACACACACACACACATCAATATATATACATTGGAATATTATTCAGCCTTCAAAAGGAAGGGGATCTTGCCTTATCCAACAACATGGATGAACCCTAAGGATATTATGTGAAAGTGAAATAAGCCAGACACAGAAGTAAAAATACTGTATGATTTCCCTTATACAGAGAGTGGAATGGTGGCTACCAGGGGCAGAGGTGTTAAGGAAGGCGGTAATGGAGAGATGTAGTTCAAAGTTTATAAAGTTGCAGTTATGTGGAATGAATAAGTCTAGCAACCTAATGCATGGCATAGGACTCTAATTAAAAATATTTTATTGTATACTGCAAATTCACTGAGAGAATAGACACCAGGTGCTTTTACCACATGCCCACGCGCAAAGGTAGCTATGTGAGATGATGAATATGTTCAGTAGCTTGACTGTAGTAATCATTTCACTATGCCTATGTATAACAAAACATGTGCATCTTAAATATACACAATAAAAATTAAATAAATTTTTCATTTTACTTCATCTATCCTATAAAAGTTACTACATATACTGTACTTATTACATTCCAGGGATTCTTCTAAGTGCATAATATGTATTAACTTGTTTTATTTTCTCACACACAAACAAATTCTACAAAAGATTATCTCCATTTAAAAGACTGGGAGACTGAGGGGAAGATATGTTCAATGAGTTGCTCAAGGTTACTCACCTAGTTAATGAAAGAATCAGGATTCAGCCAAAGCAATCAAAGTCCAAAGTCCAGATTATTATGTATTATATTTTACTTCCTTTCTAGAGTGTTTTGAATTACCTGCCGTTATGGGCTGGATTGTGTGCCCCTGAAATTCATATGTAGAAGTCCTGATCTCTAGTACCTCAGAATGTGACTATACTTGGAGAAAGGCTTTTAAAGAGATAATTAAGGTTAAATAAGGTCATTGGGGGTGAGTCCTAATCAAATAAGACTAGAGACCTTCTAAGAGGAAGAGGTTAGGACACAGAAACACACAAACAGGGAAGCCCATGTGAAGACACCAGAAGACGATGGCCATTTACAAACCAAATGAAGGGGAAGGCAGAAGAAACACTTCCACCACCTTGGTCTTGAACTTCTAGACTCCAGGACTGTGAGGAAGTACATTTCTGTTGTTTAAGCCACCTGATCTGTGTTATTTGTTATGGCTGTCTTAGTAAACCAATACACCTGCCATCAGGAATATTAATACCCCAGGGTGGTGTGCCTTTTTCTGTCTGTGCTTTCCAGTATCCCCTGGTATGCTCCAGTTTTACTAGTGTGGGTGTTACGGAAAGCTCATGGGATTTGGCAGCCAAAGCAAGAATTACCTTTAGCATGCAAAATTAGGCAAGCCCCATAACTTCCCTGAAAAGTGGATCTAATAACCTCTACCTCACAGGGCTGTTGAGAGGATTAATGAGATAATGTGAAAGTGCCTGGCACAGTAGCTGACATATATTAAATCCTTAGTAAATGTCATTTATTCCTTAAACAGCAAGTCACATGTTCAAGTAATTACTGAAGACACTTAACAGAAGCATGCCCCTTGTTCACTCTTTCTCTGTGTCCATGCAGTCCTAGAAAGAGATGAAAAACATATTCTCAGTTTTTCTTCAGTGCAGGCATTCTCTATATTGGTTCATTACAATTGTTCTTCATCCTGGTCCAGACACTTACTACCATTTTCATGTAAATGCAAAATTTCAAGAGAACTCTAAAATGGCCTAGCTTCCAGTCTTCTGTGAGTTCTTTAGACTGGAGATGATTCAGAAAAATATGTCTTACTGTAAGAACAACAACAAAAATTCCATCAGAGTGGGCTCCAGTTTCATTCAACCGGGACTACTGAGTACCTAATGTGCAGGCAGTAAGCTACTTCCTATAAACTGTCACTCAACGACTAATACAATAAAGGCAATCTCAACTTGCAGCAAAGCCAGAATAGTTATAGAACAGGGATGGCCGGGCGCGGTGGCTCACGCCTGTAATCCCAGCACTTTGGGAGGCCGAGGCGGGCGGATCACAAGGTCAAGAGATCGAGACCATCCTGGCTAACACAGTGAAACCCCGTCTCTACTAAAAATACAAAAAATTAGCCGGGCGAGATGGCGGGCGCCTGTAGTCCCAGCTACTCGGGAGGCTGAGGCAGGAGAATGGCGTGAACCCCGGGGGGCGGAGACTGCAGTGAACCGAGATCGCGCCACTGCACTCCAGCCGGGGCGACAGCGAGACTCTGTCTCAAAAAAAAGAAAAAAAAGAAAAAAAAAAAAAAAAAAAAGAACAGGGATGATCTGGATTCCCTGGCAGTTTATATTGATCAGATCACATTTGAAACTGTTTTCAATTGTGGACACTCTTTTTAAATATATAAATTAACAAAGGATATCGTGTTCACTGGATTGTGAGAAGTCAAGGTAAAAAATTATTTAAATAAATCGGGACAATGCATCAGAAGGTAAAACCTAGGGAGGGTACTTTAAGTGTTTTAAATTCTTCAAATTCTGTCACTTGGAAGGTCTCATTACTGTTGCTCCTGGTAACAAGACTGCAATTAATAGTGAGGCGTAATTCAACTAAGAGAAACTAAAAATTTCTGCTACGGACTGAATTGTATCTCCTCACCCCCACCCAACCAAATTTATATGCTGAAGCTCTACCTGTCAATGTGAGTGTGTTTGGAGGTAGGGCTTTTTAAATGTAATTAAGGTTAAAAGAGATCATAAGGGTAGGATCATAATCAAATAGAATTGGTGGCCTTATAAGAAAAGGAAAAGATCTCTCTCTCTCAGGAAAAGTCCATGGGAAGACATAGTGAGATGAGTGTTTACAAGCCAGTAAGAGGACCCTCACCAGGAACTGAATCAGCTGGCATCTTCATCTTGGACTTCCCAGCCTTCAGAGCTGTGAGAAAATAAGTTTTGTTGTTTTAGCCACCAAGTCTATGTTATTTTGTTATGGCAGCCCAAGCTGCCTAAGGCAATGTCTAAAAGCTAAAATTAAATGATGTAATGAGCATTGACTACCAAGCAGGGCCCGAGATGAACGTGTGTTAGGGCACACTACAGAAGGAATTTCCAGAGTGGGTTAGAGGTTGGAGTGGCTGACTTTTATGGTTTCTTTCTCCTCTGAGATTCTATAATTTCCAAGCCTTCAAAGCCAGATAGATATGGAACCCCAGGTTCCTCTGCTTGTATTGCCATCCATCTTCTCACTTTAAGGAGGATGGAGACTTGAAAACTGGTTTCATCTCTTGTGTCAACTCTGATTACTTGGCAGTGGCTGCCTGGAACACTGTTTTGAGAAGGGTTTTGAAGCTTTCAGGAAAAAAATCCATCATAAAAAGAGCTAATATTTATTGGACACTTGTCATGTACCAGGTCCTATTCTAAACCTAGTATTTGTTTTAATTTACTTTATACTTGCCACAACTCTAAGAGGTGAATTAATGTGAGCATTTTTTTTATAAGAATGTCAAGACACAGACAAGCAACAACTCAAAGGCCACATGGCTGGTAAATGGCAACATCAGATCACACACCCAGCAGTTTGGCTCAAGAGCATGCCAATAACATCACGCTGTAATATCTTTCCAACAACCCATTTGCAATATTTATCATGAGTGGTAGGGGATGAAGAGGTATGTGCTTGAAAGGCAATCAGGATCTACTTTGGAGGAAACTCAAACTAAGACAAGTAAGCATAAAATATTTTTATTTGAATGCCATAGTTATTCAGACCCAAATCAGAAAATGTTCAGACAACTTAATAATTCAATAACAGGTCTGTGCTCCGTAACAATAAATTATAAGGAAGCTGTGTCTGGAATTCCACAATTTCTTCCAAAATTCTGTTTGGAGTTATGTTGTATTAGTTCGTGCTACAATGGGTGGTAGGAATAGGTAACACCAGTTATTAAACCATATTTCTCTGACTTTGCAGCTATCCATGATTGCAGGAACTCCAACTTCCTTCTTAATCTAATTCTCCCTTCCAGATATCTATTTATAGAAGTATGCTAGCAATCGCATATGCTCAATAGTTGCCCCACACACCTCACTCCTTTCATTAGCTCTCCTCCTTTCTTGTTCTAGCTCCCTGTGACAGTATCTGCTTGAGTTTTTCATGCAATCTCTTGTTCAGGATGCTGATAGCTGCAAAACTATTTCCTTTTCCATCTTGTCACCTAACTGTGTCTCCTGAAGGTAGTGCCATTGTCTTTCTCTTCGGTGGTTTAGATTTGCTTGATTTCCTCGGTTTACCATGTCTGTTGAATACTCTGTCAGTAACCCCCAAATGTGACACATGACAGTAGGTTTTTCCCTATAGACAAGCACAGCCATTTCTCCAATTAACTCCAAAGGATGATTCCCAATATCTCATGTCCTTCAGTGTCTGGCAGATTTATGAGACACAAGTGAATGGGAGGCACTGGCTTACAAAATAACCATTCCAAGCCAAGCATTCATTGTGAATTCACCTGATTTTTTACATGATTTGAAGAAAATTCCATGTCTCTCCCTGCACAAATCTCAATGTGTCTCATTTTAGAATTTATTTAAAATAATACTTTCTACCAAATTTGCCTCATGAGCCCTGTATTATTTCTCCTTCCAAAATTTCCTTGTGTTCTCCTTATTGTAGAGAAGGCTAAGGAGAGATGATAAAAATCTACCATTCTTGACCCTGCATTTTAAAATGCAAAATGTCAAAACCAAATAAATTAGGTCAAGGCTTCTCTGTATTTAGCAGACACTGGCGCTTGTCCATATCAGCAAATATTAAAGTTGATAGATAATCAAAAGTGTGATATCTTTCTTTAGTATAAGAAAATGTTATCAACGGGCTAATATTCTATTTTTATCTTAGTCAAAGAAATGGAACAAATCCAAATATATAACTTTATTGCTCATGAATATATAGATGAGTATTTTGTACATTTAAATAAAGGTACTTTATTGTGCACTTATTTGGACAATGAGTAATAGTTAAACACATTCAACTCATTAATTATCAGTGAAGTCTGTTCAAATACAGCCCGTGATTAAGTTCATGAAACCTTCAGGGGTTTGAAGCAATATTTAAAATTCTCATAGAACAAAATGGAAGAATGTGCAAGAAGGAATAATACTTGAATTCAAGACTAGAGGTATCTGGGGAAAACTGTAAGTCTTTGGTTTATTTTGAGATTGAAGGTTATGAATATCTTCCATTATTCTGGGACATAATAATACTCAGTTGGACAAACGTAATAAAATGTGTAAGTAAAATTAAGTGATGGTGCTACTATTCCTTCTAATAATAGCAACTCTAATATCTAGGATATATGCTATGTTTCTTTAGTGAAGAAGAAAAATGTAAAAACCTCTGAAGCAGGCCAACACTATTAATATAATGAATGATTTTTAAAAATTCACCTCACTAATATCAATGAATGATTTTAACAACTACTTGCAGGATAATGAAAAGATGCTGCTATTAGTTAGTGGAGAGAGGCACAGGGTTGAAAGACTTCATCCTGGGAAAGAAGATTGCAACCTGAAGCCTCAAATCTTTCATCTCCTTCCAAATATGCCACCTACCTCCTTAAAGTATGAGAAGAGAGTTATAGTGATACCTACGTGAAACTGGAATTTTTCCGTGATAAGTATGTCATCTGTATCTAATCCTGGAACCATTAGACACAGGAAGGGGAACATCACACACTGGGGCCTGTTGTGGGGTGGGGGGAGGAAGGAGGGATAGCATTAGGAGATATACCTAATGTTAAATGACGAGTTAATGGGTGCAGCACACCAACATGGCACATGTATATATGTAACAAACCTGCACGTTGTGCACATGTACCTTAAAACTTAAAGTATAATAATAAAAAAAAAAGAAAAACACTGTATCATAAAAAAAAAGAACCTGATTCCCTAGAGTTCTTGCTGTTATGCCCAATCAACAGCCAAATCCAATCCTTCAAAATAGGAAACATTGAGTTTGGAGCAGTTGCTCTACCATTTCCAGGGCACTGGCTGGTAACCTTGTCCTGAAAGCCATTCATGCCCTAGAAATGCTTGACATTGGCTTTACATCCATGATCCTGCATCCATTTCTGGTTTGGATGTAGGACTCCCTGAACCCATGTCTCTGAGTGTTTGCAATGGACTCATCCTGCATTCCCTCTGCAATCTCTAATTTAGACTCTAGTTGTGTCTCAAGTACCCGGGCTCTGTCCTTAGGCCTATCAAAACTTTATGTCTGTCTATAGTCCTCCCTGGTAAAAGAACTTCCTCCAGCCCCCAACAAGCCACCTGCTATTTGGCATCAACAGTCTCCTAATCTGAATCATGGGTTCTACATCTGCTATTTGCTCTGTGCCACCCTCTGGTTCCCAGGAAGAGCAGCCCTACCTGGAAGGCAGGTGGACCTCTTGTGTCTGAAAGTACTCCTTCTGACGCATTCATTTTCCTGATCTCTTTCTCTTTGGTGAAATGAAAACTAAATATATAAGATCTATTAAAGGTGGTGGCAGTGGTAGACGAGGAGGAGGAAGAAGAAAAAATCATATAGGAGGAGATTGCTTTCAATGTCACTAACATAATAATTCATAATTCATGTGAAATGGTTAACACCTCTTGCTAAAATGGAAGCTCATAGAAGAGTGCAATTTTCTCTTATCAACTCAGACACCACCTCCTCTTCCCCCAATAAGTGACTATTACATCAGAAAGAGTTTTGAAATGTCCCTTTCTAAACTAAAATATCAAGAAGTCAGATTTGACTGTATATATGTGTATATATATATATATATAATATACACACACATACATATATATAGTGCTTCTATGTGTATATCTGTATCTAACTATATCTATCTACATCTAGATATCTATATGTAGATATATCATATAGATACCTATTAATCTATCTATATGTAGTCCTTATTTGCAGCATATTATATGTGTATGTATATATTTTACATCCCTGAAATATATACATTGTATACATTGTATATATTGCAAATAGCACAGAGGTCAAGTGCACTAAACTATATGTGTGTGTGAGAGAGAGAGAAAGAAAGAGAGAGAGAAAAAACTCCTGTTAGAATGGATTTAAATTTCTGTGATTCTGAAACTTTACAATTTAGGGAGGCTTCTTTTTCAAAAAATAAAAGCAACTAAAATTATAAATAATAACTTAATAATTAGAATGACTATTTAGAATGCGAATAGAAATCCAACAAACAATAGATTTTTAACAGCTGACAAATACCACAAACATCACAAAAAATAACAATGTTTATATTACTCAACTGCCTGACAGCGCTATAATATTCTTGGCTACAATATATTCTCTTATTGTTTCTTCAAATGACTATAGTTTTCAAATGTAGTAATTTCTAGGGAAAATAAAAAACAATCAGCATTTCAGCAATATTAATATCTGTTTTTATTTTTAATAATTTAGATATTTTATCTTTAACACTAATTACTGGTACTATCTCACAAATTTAAGAAAATTATTATCATGTTCTGTTATATATGAGCTATTACAGATGTACCCACTATTTGTAATACTGTATGTGATAAATTCTCTTTCTTACTGTCACCATCAAAAAAAAAATCTTTGTAACATTTGTGATTGCAAATACCATATTATAATGAATATATTCCTGACAGGAGAGAAATTCTATTCTGATCAGATATTAATGAGAAGTGAATGCCCCCTTTTCAATTTTACATGTCTGCTAATGATAGATTTTCCACGGAGCAGTTCCTGGTTCCACACAGTTGCAACCTGTTTCCCCTCCAGAACCCCACATTCTTCCTGTGCTGCTGGACACGCTCGTATCATGGTGATATGGCCCTTGGCCCTGCACCTTGGTGTCAAGAAGCTAAGTGAGTTAGTGTAATGAATGGTGGGAGTGTGCCCAGAAGCCGTTTCATCAACAGAAAGACAAGCAATAACTTGACTTCACACAGAGGGAACTGAGCTACACGAATACATCCACTAAACACAAATTGATGTATGATTAATTCCATTTTCCCTTAGTCAGATTCCCAAATTACCTGCAGCTACATCAACAATATCTGACTTGAAGGAAAGTATGACAGAGTGGAGAGTGGAGTGGAAAGAAACTATGGCCTTCAGTAATTGCGGTTGTTATTTCGTTTTTGCAAATTTTACACATTTACAGAACCTTGGAAAGGGGCTGGTGCAATTGAAGATTTCCAAAGTTTCACTTTCTTAGCTTCATGGTAAATCCACCTCTCTTCGAGCCAGCATCTTCCTGAGTGCTTAGGAAAGATGAGAAGCTAAGCTCCCCCATAAAACGTTATTGATGATGACTTAGGATTTAGAGACTATTCTTTGAGAAAAAGCATTATCAAAGGCTAGAGATAAATCATACTTAGTAATTAGGGTCCTAAAGCAAGGTCCCGTATAGACATTTCTCATGTCAACTGATGGGAATGTCATAGAACACACTACAAGAAAAATCCAAATGGGTATGGTAGTATTCCCATAGATCTAATTTCTTATTGACGAGAAACTGTATTTTACTGTCAGACACAAAGTGTCTTATTTATAATTTATTGAATATTGTGACACCATAAGAAATATATATTTGGTCTCTGTCCCTTGTTCTGACACAAAGCTTCTAAAACCCCTGCAATTTCCTGAGTGATGGGGTTGACAAAAATGTCACACAGAGCTCCTAAATCCCTTGGAATTTTGGGTGATATTAGAATCTCTTGTTCTAATGAGATGACTCTTAGCGTGCTCATAAATAGCTTCAGGATAAGAGCTGGTCATCAGAAAGACCAAATGGGGATTAGAAACTTGAAACTGTCAGTCCCATTCCCTATCATATGGGGAGGAAAGAGGAACTGAAGATTGAGTTAATAATCACACCGATACAATAAAGCCTCCAGAAAAATCCCTAAATGCTGGAATTTGGAGACCTTCTAGGTTGGCGAATGCACCCACGTGTCAGAAGGGTAGTATACCCCAATCCATGGGAACAGAAGTTTCTGTGTTCAGGACCCTTCTGGACCTGACCCCATATACCTCTTCATCTGGCTGTTGATTGACAGCCTTTATAATATCCTTTGTAATAAAAATGTTAAGTAAAGTGTTTCCCTGAGTTCTGTGAGCTGTTATAACAAATTATTGAACCTGGGGGAGGATTACAGGAACCCTTGATTTGTAGCTAACTTGAACAGAACTGTGGGTACCCTGGGCAACCAGTACTTGTGATTGGCAGTAGGGCAGTCTTCTGGGACTGAAGCCTTAACCTATGAGGTGTGTCTTAACTATGCATAGTCAGTGTCAGAATTGAATTAAGCTATAGGACACTCAGTTTGTGTCTGGAAAGTTAGAGAACTGGTTGGTACAAGAAGAAAAATTCCCATGCCTTCGGTATCAAAAGCGTTGCGAGCAGAGAAACAGTTTTCTTTTAAATACAAGAACTTGCCAAACAGGCATGGTGGTTCATGTCTGCAGTCCCCAGCCCTTTGGGAGGTTGAGGCAGGAGGACTGCTGGAGCCCAGGAGTTTGAGATCAGCCTGAGCAACATAACAAGATCCCATTTCTACAAAAAAAAAAAAAAAAAACACAAAAAACAAAAAAACACAAAAATTCACCAGGCATGGTGGCATGCTCCTATAGTCGCAACTACTCGGGGAACTGAGACAAGAGGATCACTTGAGCCCAAGAGTTTGAAGCTGCAGTGAGCTATGATCACACCACTACAGTTCAAACTAGATGACAAAGTGGAAGAAACTGTCTCTTGAGAAAAAAAAGAAAAAGGAAAAAAGGATATACTTTAAAACATACATAGTTTTTATCCTTTAGTATAGATTTCAGTCATTCTCAAATTCTGCTGTTGTCTGTAAATCCTCTGGGCAAGTGACTGAGCTTTACGGACACTACATCACTAGTATAATCTTTAGTCTTGATTTTGATGTTCAAATTGGGCTAAACCAGGATAAATAGCCCCTATATAGTATTCTGTCTTAATAAGACTGATTTGCTGGGTATGCTGCAAGTTACAGAAGGAGAATATATTTCAAAGACTGAAAGAATCACCTGTATTATGAGTACACTATTTGCAACAACTAAACCTGGATAATCTGAACTGAAAACTTAACAGTATGGTGGGTTCTTCAGGTGGTACATAGAAACTAGAGCAATTGAAGGAAATTACAACACTAGATCCCACAAACTGATGAATATGCTCTATGACAAAATTTAAACAAGATTTAAAATGTTAATTATAAAATCTATGACGGTTGATTGTGAAATGAATCACTTTTCTGTTACGAAGGAGATACAGAAAAACACTGAATCACTGTAAGAAAAAGAGATTCCCTTATTGAATAAAGCTAAGTGTGAGACATATGGGGAGTCATGAAGTCAAGATCCTGACTCTGAGTTTAGAGAAATAGAAGCATAAGCTACTAGCACAGCATTCTAGAGGATATGCTCTTGCTTCTCAAATGCTTACCTCAAGCTATTGAAGGAATCATGTTTGCTTTATATATGTATCTATTTCTTATGTGCATAATTAAGAAGTTGTTAAAGAAATCTACGGCTGACAAATACCAAAAAGAAGTTACCTAAATTCTTTTTCTTTGGGATAAAAATATCTCTAGTTTGCTGCTGGTGCTGGGGCCCCAGGAGGGCCGCGCCAGAGGGGGGCCGCAGGGACTGAGCGAGTGACGAGGCACCACCCGTCAATGCTGCAACCCTGTAAGGCCTCCATGGACTCTCTACGTGAGTGTACAATGAGCCAAGTCGACTGAAACACAGCAGCTATTCCACATGCAGTGGAAGATATTCAAGGAGATGACAGATGGATATCTCAGCACAACAGATTTGTCCTGGATGGTAAAGACAAAAAGCCTAATGTTCTGTTTGTGGGAGACCCCATGGCGCAGTTAATGCAGCAACACGAGATATGGCGAGAGGTTTTTTCCCCATTTCACGTACTGAATTTTGGAACTGAGGAAGATACAAGACATGTTTTGTAGAAACTAAAGAGTAGAGAACTGGAGAATATTAAACCTAAGGTCATTGTTGTCTGGATAGGAACAAACAACCACGAAAATACAGCAGTAGAGTTAGAAGGTGGGATCGAGGCCATCATTCCCTCTATCAATTTCTCAACATAAGGCAGCCACAAGGCAAAATTCTTGTATTGGATGTGTTACCTCGAGGTGAGGAGCTCAACCCTTTGAGGAAAAGGTGAACCAGTTCTCGAGGTTTCCTTGCTGAAGCTTGCCCATGTGTAGGTCCTGCATACAGACGGGGACTTCATGCACCCTGACAGTGCCATCTCCTGCCATGACATATTTGATTTTCTTCATCTTACAGGAGAGTGCTATGCAAAGATCTGCAGAGCCCTCTATGAACTGATCACGCAGCTGATGGAAGAACACCCAAGGAGAAACAAACCACCATTGCCTGACTGGCTCCCATCAGTGTTAATCTTTTCCCAGCTTCCTTGATCAGTTATGCCACTGGCACTACAGAATCCATCTCTTTCTCAAGGCACTTTGCATTGCAAAATGCTCCTGGATGTTCAGATCTAGTGTTTGAAAGGGTGGAGGGATTTACACTGGTACTGCACGTAGGTTTATTAGACACAGGAGAAAAAATAGGCTAGGAAGATTGTTGTTTAAATTTATATGAAACCAGAAGGAGACTTCTTAGTTGTATGTGTGATGCATTTGTTGAATTATCACTGTTTTTCCTAGGACAATATCAAGTCCAAGAACTGAACAATATGAAGTTTTTTTTTTCTTGGCCTTGCTTTCTATGGGTTATGTCATATGTAATAATTATCAGAATCACACCTACTTGGCTTAAAAACAGATTTTTATTCTAATTTTTAAAGCTCATAATTTGACCTTTTTTCTTGTTTTGCTTTATTCATATGTATCCTCAATATTTTCTTAACATGTAGCAACAGATTGAACACGCTTGCCATTCAAATATGAGAGATGCGATAGTTACAAAGGAATTTGTTCCACTTTCTTAATCCTTCCTATGCTTAGCAGTGAAAAACAAATTTTGCCCTATGCAGGGAACGCTTTGGGAGATTTTTTTTTTGTTGTTGTTTGTTTTTTGTTTAGATGGATTCTCATTCTATCACCCAGGCTGGAGTGCAACAGCATGATCTCAGCTCACTGCAGCTCTGCCTCCTTGGTTCAAGCGATTCTCCTGCCTTAGCCTCTGGAATAGCTAGGATTACAGGCCCCCACCACCACGCCTGGCTAAATTTTTTGTGTTTTTAGTAGAGACGGGGTTTCACCATGTTGGTCAGGCTGGTCTCGAACTCCTGACCTCAGGTGATCCACCGACCTCAGGTGATCCACCCACCTTGGCCTCCCAAAGTGCTGGGACTACAGGTGTGAGCCACCACGCCCAGCTGGAAGGTACCATTTTTATGTTGCTAAATATCATGTCTATAATAAACCTCTGCCTGCAGCCTTTCCTCTTCTCTGAAGTATAAGCCCCCTGTTACTCTCATGATATTACCAATGTAGAACTCATTCTTGTGTGGTGTTCTGCACTATAGCGTCTGCGTAGTGTTCTGGTATGTTCTGGTATATTTTGTTTGTTTTTCCCTTAAAATCTGCTATAGTTTCCTTTTTTGGAAAAAAACAAAAACAAAAACCTCTGCTTCCCATTCCATAATACCTGCCATTATTTCAAGTTTTATAATATCCCAAGGTGTACATTTTATTTTTTTTATTGATTTTGTTTTTAAATTAAGCAGTCCAGAAAAGTTTGGTCTTTTCCCATGAGGAAACAAATGAAGCTGCTCTTCAGAATAGCCATTCTGCTTTTATCCCACCAGTTTAGTAAAAAAGAACTAGATTTGTTTAACTTTTAAGGTTTCTCATTAACGTACCTTCACCTGAGAATTTCCTTCAAGAGAGCTCTTTATAATCTTAATGTTTGCTTGGGCTACAAGAACTGCCATGTGAAAATAAATAATGGGGCAATAGATGGCATATTGTTCAATATACCTATGGAATATGTATAAACTGGATGTACAGACAGATATTTTTAACTAGACCAGGTAGGTATTGAAGTAACCCATCAAAATGTGATCTGCAGGGATTCTGCTTAATGTTCAAACTCAACAGCTAAGGTATATGTTTTATGTTCTGCTCGCAAGGCAAATGACAGTGCTTTTGTGTGCTGGAGGAGAGGTTGCTGATTGGTGCTGAGACCAACTTCTGATTGAGAGGGCTGAAAGTTGGGCTGAATTTTCTCTAGTCAAGACTCCTAGATTTGTTTTTGCTTTTTTTTTTCCTTGTCTTTAAAAATACATACTTTAAAAACATATCAGGTCTTCATTAATAACGGAAAATACACATGGTGCTCACTAAATTTGTTTACTACATTAAAATTTCCTTTTTATTTTAGTAGTCCAGGTTTTTGAGTTTTTTCAAGACAGATTTTTTTTTTTTTTTTTTTTTTTTTTTAGCTGAGGTACAGTTGTATAGGAAGGAAAATTAAGCCAGAATTTTGTGTGTGCAAAGACAATTTCCTACCCAGGTCTTTTTCTGTTTGTCAGAGAGTGAGAGTTTGGTCCAAATAAACCCATTAGGTTACTACTGAGCATGCAATTTTAGCTTTTCTCTTGATGGAGGATCAAATATCCCTTTGTGAGCTGGGATTCTGCTTGTTTGCTTGTGTGTGTAAACTTCAGATATCACTACATTCTATGTCTACCATAGCTATCAGGCAACAGTATTCTAATAGCTAGCCTTTAAATAAAAATCTGCCTCATTACTAGTGTTCAAAAAAACAAAGATAAAAATAGGTCTAATCCTAGGTAGAAAAGGTGTTTTTCCATTCATCAAGATTTCTAGAAAAGGAGATTCAGAGCCATACTAAGACAGAATTTCAATGCTTGCATTGTTCTCATCAAAGATAAATTCATTCATTTAACCATCTTACAGAGTAATCTTTGTTCTTGTTTGGTTCTTTCCATAAAAAAATAAAGATCAATCTGTTCATAATTTTTTGCACACTATTCACACAATTTTGCTAAATTCTCTCTCCAAGTTCTGCATTTTCTTTTCTGATCAGAAAAATTCTATTTGCTTTGATGTTTTGTCACATAGTTCTTAATCCATCTTTTATGACTCTTCTCTTTATTTGATACCTCTTTAGTTGTACAGCTCAGTTTAGCTCATCTTCTATAAAAATGTGTTGCATCAGTCAAGAATATATTTGACTGCAAGTAACAGAAAGCCCTAACACATAATATCTTAAACAGGAGAGAGATTTGCCTGTCTCATGCAATAAAAGCACAGGGGTAGGTAGAAAGGGCAGGTTCGTAGGGGCTCAATGATGTGATTAAGACGCCATCTATTTCCGCAATTTGTCCCCCCTCTGCACGAGCCCTTCTTCAACATGTGTATAATCTCATGGTCACAAAATGGATGCTGCACCTCCAGGCTCATGTTCATGTTACATGCAGAAAAAGATTACAATCCTCTTATCAAGTGGTGGAATCTATTTCCTTACCCACTGAGTCTGGTTTGGCCTTGTGACTTGCCATGGCCAACAGAATGTGAAGGAATCAAAGATATTCCAGCCACAAGAAGACTTTCATGCTTTTAAAGTTTGTTTTGGTGCCACCAAAACAGCCTGCTAGATGATGAGAAACCATGTGAGGCAGAGACTGGCTATTCCAGATGAGGCTACGTTAGACTGGTGACCCCTCAACTGACCCACATCCCACCACAACACATGTGTGAGACAGCCAAGACTGTAAGGGCTGCTCAACTGAGCTCCACCTAACTTGGTGACCTAAAGAATCATGAGCTAAATAGTTGTTTTAAGCCACTAAGTCTTGAAGTGTGTTTTTATGCAGCAAACTCTACACATGGGCTCTTCAGAATTGCACCATTCCCACCCCATCTGCACCTGCAGTTTCCTTGACCTAAAGGAATGCATTTCTATTCCGGCTGAATGCTTACTTCTCATTCTTCATTAGTAGAAATTGAGTGGAGCTATTGGCTTCTTTCTGCTGAACTCCTTTCATCAGTTTTAGACAAGCCAACAATGAGCCCAAGTGGCTTTCTCTTGGGCATGTCCTACACATGACCTCACATTTTTAGCTCAGATTCATTCTGGAGGAGCAAGCTGCCTAGCACAGTCACCCATTCTTGTCTTCAGATGTTGTTGTGGGTGAAAGATCCCAATATAGTATCCCACAAACTTAGAGGATAGTTATCAAGTTCTCTGAATCATCCTAAATTCCTTCTCTATTGGCTTGAGGTGGAGGTGGAGGTAACCCTCCTACACTTTAGTAAACGAGTGAGACTCATGAAACACCAGCTGCCTCTAAAACTCCTCTGCAATCTCCAATAATCCAACTACTGCTACCCTCCTTGGGGTGCTGGGCTAAGAATCATTTTTTTTTTTAAGAAACAAGGTCTCACTCTGTCAACCATGCTGGACTCTGGTGATAAGATCCTAGCTTATTGCAACCTTGAACTCCTGGATTTCAAGTGATTCTCCTGCCTCAGCTTCTTTTTTTTTTTTTTTTTTTTTTCATCCATTTTTGTAAAATTCAAATTTTCCTTTTTTTTCTCTTAATTTTTTTTTATTATTATACTTTAGGTTTTAGGGTACATGTGCACAATGTGCAGGTTTGTTACATATGTATCCATGTGCCCTGTTGGTTTGCTGCACCCATTAACTCGTCATTTAGCATTAGGTATTATCTCCTAATGCTGTCCCTCCCCACTCCCCCCATCCCACAACAGTCCCCGAAGTGTGATGTTCCCCTTCCTGTGTCCATGAGTTCTCATTGTTCAATTCCTACCTATGAGTGAGAACATGCGGTGTTTGGTTTTTTGTCCTTGTGATAGTTTACTGAGAATGATGTTTTCCAGTTTCATCCATGTCCCTACAAAGGATATGAACTCATCATTTTTTATGGCTGCATAGTATTCCATGGTGTATATGTGCCACATTTTCTTAATCCAGTCTATCGTTGTTGGACATTTGGGTTGGTTCCAAGACTTTGCTATGGTGAATAGTGCCGCAGTAAACATACGTGTGCATGTGTCTTTAGAGCAGCATGATTTATAGTCCTTTGGGTATATACCCAGTAATGGGATGGCTGGGTCAAATGGTATTTGTAGTTCTAGATCCCTGAGGAATCGCCATACTGACTTCCACAATGGTTGAACTAGTTTACAGTCCCACCAACAGTGTAAAAGTGTTCCTATTTCTCCACATCCTCTCCAGCACCTGTTGTTTCCTGACTTTTTAATGATGGCCATTCTAACTGGTGTGAGATGGTATCTCACTGTGGTTTTGATTTGCATTTCTCTGATGGCCAGTGATGGTGAGCATTTTTTCATGTGTTTTTTGACTGCATAAATGTCTTCTTTTGAGAAGTGTCTGTTCATATCCTGCGCCCACTTTTTGATGGGGTTGTTTGTTTTTTTCTTGTAAATTTGTTTGAGTTCATTGTAGATTCTGGATATTAGCCCTTTGTTAGATGAGTAGGTTGCAAAAATTTTCTCCCATTCTGTAGGTTGCCTGTTGACTCTGATGGTAGTTTCTTTTGCTGTGCAGAAGCTCTTTAGTTTAATGAGATCCCATTTGTCAATTTTGGCTTTTGTTGCCATTGCTTTTGGTGTTTTAGACATGAAGTCCTTGCCCACGCCTATGTCCTGAATGGTATTGCCTAGGTTTTCCTCTAGGGTTTTTATGGTTTTAGGTCTAACATGTAAGTCTTTAATCCATCTTGAATTAACTTTTGTATAAGGTGTAAGGAAGGGATCCAGTTTCAGCTTTCTACATATGGCTAGCCAGTTTTCCCAGCACCATTTATTAAATAGGGAATCCTTTCCCCATTTCTTGTTTTTGTCAGGTTTGTCAAAGATCAGATAGTTGTAGACATGCGGCATTATTTCTGAGGGCTCTGTTCTGTTCCATTGATCTATGTCTCTCTTGTGGTACCAGTACCATGCTGTTTTGGTTACTGTAGCCTTGTAGTATAGTTTGAAGTCAGGTAGCGTGATGCCTCCAGCTTTGTTCTTTTGGCTTAGGATTGACTTGGCGATGCAGGCTCTTTTTTGGTTCCATATGAACTTTAAAGTAGTTTTTTCCAATTCTGTGAAGAAAGTCATTGGTAGCTTGATGGGGATGGCATTGAATCTATAAATTACCTTGTGCAGTATGGCTATTTTCATGATATTGATTCTTCCAACCCATGAGCATGGAATGTTCTGCCATTTGTTTGTATCCTCTTTTATTTCATTGAGCAGTGGTTTGTAGTTCTCCTTGAAGAGGTCCTTCACATCCCTTGTAAGTTGGATTCCTAGGTATTTTATTCTTTTTGAAGCAAATGTGAATGGGAGTTCACTCATGATTTGGCTCTCTGTTTGTCTGTGATTGGTGTGCAAGAATGCTTGTGATTTTTGTACATTGATTTTGTATCCTGAGACTTTGCAGAAGTTGCTAATCAGCTTAAGGAGATTTTGGGCTGAGACAGTGGGGTTTTCTAGATATACAATCATGTCATCTGCAAACAGGGACAATTTGACTTCCTCTTTTCCTAATTGAATACCCTTTATTTCCTTCTCCTGCCTGATTGCCCTGGCCAGAACTTCCAGCATTATGTTGAATAGGAGTGGTGAGAGAGGGCATCCTTGTCTTGTGCCAGTTTTCAAAGGGAATGCTTCCAGTTTTTGCCCATTCAGTATGATACTGGCTGTGGTTTTGTCATAGATAGCTCTTATTATTTTGAGATACGTCCCCTCAATACCTAATTTATTGAGAGTTTTTAGCATGAAGCATTGTTGAATTTTGTCAAAGGCCTTTTCTGCATCTATTGAGATAATCATGTGGTTTTTGTCTTTGGTTCTGTTTATATGCTGGATTACATTTATTGATTTGCGTATGTTGAACCAGCCTTGCATCCCAGGGATGAAGGCCACTTGATCATGGTGGATAAGCTTTTTGATGTGCTGCTGGATTCAGTTTGCCAGTATTTTATTGAGGATTTTTGCATCAATGTTCATCAAGTATATTGGTCTGAAATTCTCTTTTTTGGTTGTGTCTCTGACAGGCTTTGGTATCAGGATGATGCTGGCCCCATAAAATGTGTTAGAGAGGATTCCTTCTTTTTCTATCGATTGGAATAGTTTCAGAAGGAATGGTACCAGTTCCTCCTTGTACCTCTGGTAGAATTCGGCTGTGAATCCATCAGGTCCTGGACTCTTTTTGGTTGGTAAGCTATTGATTATTGCCACAATTTCAGAACCTGTTATTGGTCTATTCAGAGATTCAACTTCTTCCTGGTTTAGTCTTGGGAGGGTGTATTTGTCGAGGAATTTATCCATTTCTCCTAGATTTTCTAGTTTATTTGCATAGAGATGTTTGTAGTATTCTCTGATGGTAGATTGTATTTCTGTGGGATCGGTGGTTATATCCCTTTTTTCATTTTTTATTGCATCTATTTGATTCTTCTCTCTTTTCTTCTTTATTAGTCTTGCTAGTGGTCTATCAATTTTGTTGATCTTTTCAAAAAACCAGGTCCTGGATTCATTAATTTTTTGAAGGGTTTTTTTGTGTCTCTATTTCCTTCAGTTCTGCTCTGATTTTAGTTATTTCTAGCCTTCTGCTAGCTTTTGAATGTGTTTGCTCTTGCTTTTCTAGTTCTTTTAATTGTGATGTTTGTTAGGGTGTCAATTTTGGATCTTTCCTGCTTTCTCTTGTGGGCATTTAGTGCTATAAATTTCCCTCTACACACTGCTTTGAACGTGTCCCAGAGATTCTGGTATGTTGTGTCTTTGTTCTCATTGGTTTCAAAGAACATCTTTATTTCTGCCTTCATTTCATTATGTACTCAATAGTCATTCAGGAGCAGGCTGTTCAGTTTCCATGTAGTTGAGCGGTTTTGAGTGAGTTTCTTAATCCTGAGTTCTAGTTTGATTGCACTGTGGTCTGAGAGACAGTTTGTTATAATTTCTGTTCTTTTACATTTTCTGAGGAGAGCTTTACTTCCAACTATGTGGTGAATTTTGGAATAGGTGTGGTGTGGTGCTGAAAAAAATGTATATTCTGTTGATTTGGGGTGGAGGGTTCTGTAGATGTCTATTAGGTCCACTTTGTGCAGAGCTGAGTTCAATTCCTGGATATCCTTGTTAACTTTCTGTCTCGTTGATCTGTCTAATGTTGACAGTGAGGTGTTAAAATCTCCCATTATTATTGTGTGGGAGTTTAAATCCCTTTGTAGGTCTCTCAGGACTTGCTTTATGAATCTGGGTGCTCCTGTGTTGGGTGCATATATATTTAGGATAGTTAGCTCTTCTTGTTGAATCTGCCTCAGCCTCTTGAGTAGTTAGGACCACAAGTAGGCAGCAGCATGCCTGACTTTTTTTTTTTTGTGGAAATAGGGTCTCACCTCTTGCACATGCTGAGAATCTTTTAACAGATTTTTAAAATAACATTCCTTTCAAATTCCACATCATAGTTTCTCACCTCACATCAGAATGTGACACCAATTTCCATTTTATCATCCTGTACACTGAGATAAAGTAGTCCCCACATGCATATTTTAAGTTTATTAGCAAATACTAGAGTCATTTTGGGACAGAGGCAGAGAGAGGAGGAAGTTAGATAACTGCTTTTCAGAACTCAGAACTGAACAGAAAGCATGCCATGTCTCAATTCAAATTTTAATCACAAAACTTTAAATTCACTTGAACACCATCCTTATCACTTGGGATTCAAAGCTACCTGAAGGACTATAAACAAAAGGTAATGAATGCCAGCGAAGAGATGTCATAAACGTTGAGACGATTCCTGGTGGGGTGCGGCAGAAAGCAGCTGCCCTACAATGTCTGTTCGGATTTAACATCTTCATTCATAAGCCAGAATAGGGAACCGACAGCGCACTGATGAAATTCACAGATGGTACTCATTTGGGAGATATTATGAATACCAGGGATATCATAGAAATGATACAAAAGGACCTAGAGAAGGAATAACAATGAGACTTGACTTTGAAAATCCAAAGTGATATGTCAGAGTGTAAAAAAGGAAATCTTCAACATTTAAATAGCAGGGAGAAACTGGAAGTCAATGTTTAAAGTGACATCAAGTTAGATAATGGAATGAAATTTAAAAATGGAAACTTTTAAATATAGCAGTAAAATTACTAGCATATATTTTAATCTTCTTTAATTACTGAAAGCTTAGTTAGGTATCCTTCCAATGTGCCCCTATATCCCTATCTTGTCACATTGTTTTTATATATTACATTTGATCTGTTTATCCTTTCCTCCAGACTTTGAGCTTCTTGAACATAGAGACTGGGTTACGTTCATCATTGTAAATCTGGGGTCCACCTCAGTGATGAGCACATGAGAGGCACTGGATAAATACCTCCTGAAGGTAAAAGTGAACTACTTCCGATAGCATCTCTTTGTACAGAATGCAATGATGCAAAGTTATCTGGTAATATTTAGATTTTCAGAACTCTACAAGTAAAGAGGAAGGGTTGGCAATAACAACAATACCACCTTTCATTTGTATAGGTTTTCATAATTATTGTTTGAAGAGAAAAATATAAAGACTTTAACTCATATTTAAAAGAGACAGAGAGGGCTGGGCATGGTGGCTCACGCATGTAATCCCAGTGATTTGGGTGACCGAGGTGGAAAAATTTCTTGAGGCCAGGAGTTGGAGACCAGCCTGGGCAACATGGTGAGACCCTGACTCTACAAAAAATAAAAAATTAGCCACATGTGGTGATGGGTTCCTGTTGCTCCAGCTATTTGGGAGACTGAGGTAGGAGGATCACTTGAGCCTGGGAGATGGGGGCCTCAGTGAACCATGACTGCACCACTGCACTCCAGACCAGGTGATAGAGCAAGACCCTGTTTCAAAAAATAAAAATATAAAATATAAATACATAAATAAATACAAAGGAGAGAGAGGGGGCATTCTTTACTATACAGAATACATTTGAGAATTATAGATACTCTCTGATTTGTAGAAGATACTTATGTCAACTTGAACATTACATTAGACATGAAAGGCATGCTAGCATAGTGTGCAGTAGGATACAGCAAAATGCAGAAGTTTGTAGCAGTGGTTTACTGAGTATGGCTTAGGAACCTGTATTGGTCTCCAAAACTCTTATGGGGTCCACAAAGTCAAAAGTATTTTCATAATTACGCTGAGATGTCATTTGCCTCTTTCACTCTCATTCTTTCTTGAGTGTACAGTGGAGTTTTCCAGAGGCCAAATAACATGTGATGGTATCACCCAATGACTAGTGGAATGTTTGCTTGTATACTCCTGTGCTTTATGTTGTTCACAGCTTGATTTTCTAATACAATAAATGTTCATAGACGTAACACACATAAACAAAAGCTTTTGGGGATGCTTAGTCATTTTTAATAAGGTAAAGCAGTCCTGCAACCAAAAAAGTTGAAAACTGCTGGCTTAGAATTCAGACTTTGGGGTCAAACATAGATTGAAATCCCCATTTTACTGATTTCTCAGTTATTTACCTTTTATATGCCCTCATGCCCTGGGCATAAGATTAATATTTACCTCATGGAGTTGTTGTGAGAATTAAACAAGAAAATACTAGCAAAGAACAGAGTTCAGTGCCAAGTCCATAGCCAAGGCTTAATAAGTAGTTTATCATCATTGTAAAGGAATGAAAACATGGTGACTTCCAGGAGCACTTTCATGACCCTTTGGAAACCAGGTTTCCTTTGCGGTACCCCATTCATCCTCCAAGGAGAGCAGAGGAGAGAAGGTGAGAGGGCGTAGTCTTCATTCCGCTTCCTGCCTAGAAATCAATGAGAAATTGATGATTCTGCTGCTTCTGACTTCTGAGGGTGTGGGTTCATTAATTTCAAACTTGCCTTTGGTAGCGCCTGTGTGTAAATCAGAACATGAAATAGATGATGTCTCCCCTCTGGTGGTTAGAGCAGGAAAGGGCATCAATTTCAAGCAGAAGGAGCAAAGGGGCTCCATGCTTCTTAGCAATGGCCTTTCCAGAGACACATCCCTGCCACGGACAACAGTCCCAGGTGGAGAATATCAAAGATCATACTCTTTCTTTTCTTAGAGGAAGCTGGTTCCTAAGGACTGCTGCATTCAAAATAGCAATGCTAATACAAATATTATAAATTATAAGGATAATCAGATTTACATTTCTCTGACATTTCCCAGTGAACACTTCCATTTGCATAGATCTCAAATATCAGAGCTGGAAGGATCATAGTGTTTATTGGAACTAAGCCTCTAATATAGAGATGACATGAAGAAAAGGGGACTCAGAAAATTTAATTGACTTGCCCAAGATTATACAAATAATGAAAGAACCACGGTCTTATTAAAACTCGTAATAATTTTATGTGCAGAGCGGATATTGTCTATTACACCCAATTTGCAGGTGAGAGAACTGAGACAGGTTAAATTATTTCCCCAGAGTTACCTACTGAGTAAGTTGCACAGCCAGGATTCAAGTCCATGTCATCCGAGAGGACTTCACTACTTTATCTTCAGCATTACTATCATATTTTCAGGGACCCCTACTTCCTAGAAAAACAACTGTAAGGAATAATGCTTCAAGAAACACTGCTGGTAGCACAAATGTTACTATCCTTGCCCTTCTTTCTCCCATCAAACATTTCAGTCTTGCTATACCCTTACATAGCCCTGTGCTGTCTCAAGAGTTCCCAGTGTGTCCCTAAGCTTTTAGAAGCCTGTATACTGGGCAGAATGGGCACATTCACGAGAGACGCCGACACTACTGAAGAATTAGACTCCTCAGGCAGAGCTGATGACTCTGACCCAGGAAGCACCAAAGGGCTGTCTTGCTCAGAGCTAGTTCCTCTACCATTTTGCTGCTGTAGTGCATATCTGCCCCCAGCACCTATTCATTTACATTACACTCTTGAAGGGCTTACAATAGACATGTAATTTTGGCAGGGTGATGGTTTTCATATAAATATAGATTAGTTCCATACTGAGATCAGAAGAAATAGGGTTCTATGGTAAAAGCTACAGTCGTGAGCAACTGGAGGGCACTGAGTATCAAGGAAAGTCTTACTGTATTTCCCTCAAATGTGATCTTTTTAGAGACATTCTTCTTTGATCTCTAAAGCTATCAAAGCTGGCTTGTTTTTACTCATTTCCACAGATCCCTTTACCTAGCTCCATCTTAGACACTCTAGTCATTGATCCCTTAGTTCCATTTATTCTAGTTAATTAGCCAACTAGGTAGTCCGTTTGTGCTGCCGAGAAGTCAATGCATATCCATATCACAGGTACTTCTCTATATCAAGTCTGTGGCCAATTGTTGTATACTACCTGTATCTTTGCCCACTGGGAGGGCTTCAGGCTCACCCAAGTGGTGGCTGCCATGCAGTAGCAATCTATTTCTAGCAAGCACCAATATGTCTTGCTGACACACCAGTGAACTGTGTCTTAACTCCACAGCAGCAGGAGTAATGGAGGCCTTGCTGTAGTCTGATACTTGCCAAGAGATCTGGTAATGCTGGTAGATGAGGTAGTAGCAGCTATAGCCAAAAAGACAACAGTAGCAGCTGGGAGACAGGGGAAGTTAAGTGAATCTGAATGGATGCATACTATGTACACAAATAGTATAGATAGCCTCACAAAATTATTTGACCATAGAGCAAGTTCTGTTAATATCTTGAAGATTTTGTAGAATGCATTGTGGGACACACTGTTTACAGGGGTATTTCTGTTTTATGGATACTGTACAAATTTGAACTACATAGATGAATTAGCAATTATCTTTCTAATATTGGAAAATATCTTTTTCATTCGTATGTGTAGCTTCTGATTATGATACTTAGAGTATAGGAAAAACATCTATGGACATGGGGCTTTGGTTCAGTGCCTTTCTCTGCTGCTTATAAACCCTGCAACCTTGAGTAACGTACTTAACCTTCTGAGCTTCAGTTTCCTCATCTCTGCAATGCAGATATTAATGGCTATATTCCAGCATTTTTGCTATGAACTTAATACATGGAAACTTTTATAATCATGATTACCAGTTAGGCATCAACTACTCCATTAACTAGCCAAGATAAACGAGGTTATGCTGCAATAACAAATCAATCTCAAAATCCCATGGCTTAACACAACAAAGATTTGTTTTTCACCCAGACTACACGTCCATTGTGGGTTAGTGAGGGCTACGCTCAGAACCCAGGCTAATAGTTCCCCTGATCTTGTAACTGAACCATCTGAGATGTGTGAACCTTTCAGTCACCCAGCAGAGGAAGAGTGCTCTGGAGAGTCTTGCACCAGCAATTAAAACCTTTGGCCCAGAAATGACACATGTCATTTCAGCTCACAGCCTGGTGGCTAAAGATATCCTCAGGGACTCACCTGATTGCATGGTGGTTGGATGCAGTGGAAGCCCCATGCGTATTTGTTGAATGAATAAATAAAGGAATAAACCAATGAATACAAATTATAATTTGTATATAGTGTTGTTTCTATGTGCCCCCAAACTGCGATTTACACACATTTTTTCTTGTGTAATAACTAAGTGGTTACAACTAGGTAGGTATACAATTGGCTGTGAGTACTGATACAAATACAGTTTTATAATATATGATTTTAGTAAAATTGTCAATCGTTATGTTCCTTTGCAGCATCACTTTAGAGAGAATAACTCACAAGCCCTGAAGTCCTGCATTTGGTTTGGCTCATTTAAAAATTACTCAGAGGAATTTGACAACGACATTAGGTGTCTCCATCACAGCTTTATGGAACAGTTAATGTGAGCTCGCTTTCAAGTCAGAATCTAAAAGTCCAGGTGCGTCTTAACTCTGAACCCTTTGAAGTTTACTCGTCCTTATTTAATGTGATAATGTAATCTATATGTTCAGAATCCATTTGAGGGGCAGTACAGGGAAAATGGCACGCAGAAGGAAAGATGAACTGCTCTCAGGGGTGAAATCTATCTCACGCGTGCATTTATCTTGGGCAGACACTGTTGTTTAAACTAAAGATAATCACAGGCAGTTCTGTGACATTAACCTGCTTAGTTACTCCTGAATAAAACCAGGAATGAAAATGAGGGCAAAGGTGAGCAGTGACTGTGAGGATTATTTTATTTCTGTGCTAACACTGTCTCATCCTGCCTTTAGGAAAATGGTACCTGTGTGTTAGAAGCTCACATTGATTTCTCAAGTTATAATTAATATACTTGGGCTGTTGTTACATATGAAAGATTAGAAGGCTGAATACTCTATTTACTCTAACAATGCAGCCAGATTACCACTTTAATGCTCAGAAAAGGCTCTGCCATTACCATAAGCTCCATGGCATTATTCAGAAGGCACCGCTTACTCATTTTATTTTCCTTGTCCTTCACCATATTCTAAATAGGTAAAAAGGTAAACATATTAATAGGCTTAGTATATCCCCCTCCACCTAGAAAGAATGTGAAGAATAACATCTATCCTGAAAAAAGACAAAAGAGAAGAAAGCTCATTCAGAAAAAGAAAGGGGAGAGGAGTAAGCATGGAGGGTTGATGGTAGGGGGAAAAGGGAAGCTGAAAAATAGAATTTACATAATGAGCAAAGGAAAAAGGTTAAAGCCTTTTTAAAATTCGTATGCTGCCTCTTAAGAATGCCTCAAGGATTAGAATAGACATTAGTCATATTCATACCAAATATGAGAAACGCAGCCTTAGGATAGCCCTTTTTAAAAAATTCTTCAAGAAACAAGCAATTATTTCTTATCTATGGGGGAAATCATTGGAATGGGGGGGACCAGCACACAGTTGAAAAAAACAAAAAACAGAGAAAACCCGAAAGACCCTGAGGAAGTAATGCCTTCCATTTCAAACATTGAGAATGGCTGTTTGTTATCATGAAGCAACCCTGTCAGGTAGCCTTCAAATCTTTTGAATTCTTTCTTACCTCATCTCTCACTTCAAATAAGAAGCAGCTGCCTATCATAAAACGAGTTATCAAAAACTAAACCAAATGGAAGTTGTTTGCACAACAGTCAATCTGGGCTAACTGCAACAAACAAAATGAAGCTAAGAAATCTCAAATGCTGCCGTTATATTTGGTGAAGAGCTCAAGTATTTCCCCACACTCTCACTGTGGTATATATGTTACCACGGTGGTTTAAATATTGGCTCTGGGACATGTTTCTTAGTTTCTCTGATGGACACAAATGCCCCTTTTGTGTTCTCATGGTAGCGTGTACCTCTCCTTTGTAACTCTAACTACCCTTGAAATTCTACATTTACTCAAATGATTATTTTAGTAAATTTTGTCTTCTCTACTCATCTGGTTCCCTGAGGACAGGGGATATGCCACCTCCTGGTTCACCATTGTGTCTCTATCTCTTGGCAGAGGTCCTGGTACCTGCAGACATGCAAATGATATGTGTTAGGTGAACAGATGAATGAAGTAGGTGAACCTGTTAATTAGTTCAAATTAAAGTCTCAGAAAATAACTACCTCTATTTTCTTCTTCAACTCTCTTTCTCCTGTTGCCTACCCCTTATTCTCTGAGCACTTTACCTAGGAATTCTGTCTTCAGTAACTTTTTCTTATATATGTAAATTTCATATTTTAGAACAGTGTTAGATTTACAGAAAAATTGCAAATATAATGGAATTCCCATATACCCTGATTTCAATTTTCCCTATTATTAACATTTTACATTAGCATTTGTCACAATTAGCGAAACAATATTTATACCTTCTTCTTATTATTAACTAAAGTCCATACTTTATTCAGATTTCCTTAGTCTTTACCTAATGTCATTCTTCTGACCCCATCCAAGATACCATATCACATTTAATCATCATAATTCCTTCAGTTCTTCTTGACTGTGACAATTTCTCAGGCTATCTTTGTTTTTGATGACCGGGACAGTTTTGAGGAGTACTGGTGGGATATTCCACAGAATGTCTCTTTTGGGATTTGTCCAAAGTTCTTCTCATGATTAGATTGGGGTTAGGGGTTTAGGGGAGGAAAACTACAGAGGAAAAATGCTACTTTTCACTACATCATATCATGGATATGTACTATCAACATGACATCACTGTTGTTGACCTTGATCACCTGGATGAGGTGTTGTGTGCAGCAACACTAAAGAACAAGGTGTTATACTCCATATCTTTGAAAGTGGAGATTTACATAAATTATTTGGAATTCTTCTGCATGAAGGAGTTGCCTATTCTCCCTCATTTATTTAATCAATCCTTACTTATATCAATAGGGCTTGTGGATATTTATCTTATATTTAAAGTTATCATCCAATACTTTATTTATTTGTTTGTTTATTGTCAAATTGTTTCAACTCTAGCTACTTAGAGCTCTTTCAGTTGTATTCCTCTGGCATTCTTTCTTTCATTTTGAGTTATTTTTGTTTGTCCTTTGAGCACTTACTTATTTTATGGCACCATAAGATGCTTCAGGCTATTCTTGTATATTTCATGTCCCAGACGTACAATCTGCCGTTTTAAGTCAGTTCTTCAAGGAGCCTGATATGGTTTAAGTAATGGCGTCCCCTTCAACATTTATGTTGAAACTTAATCCCCAGTGCAGCAGTATTAAGAGGTATAGCCTTTGGGAGGTGACACCCTTCAAAAGTGCTGGAGGACAATGGAAGCACTCTCTTGCCCTTTCACCTTCTGCCATGTGAGGACACAGCAACAAGGTGCCATTTGGGAGGCAGAGAGCAGCCCTCATCAGACGCCAAGGCTGGTGTTTCGATCTTGGACTTCCTAGCTTTGAGAACTATAAGGAAAAGCAAAATCTGTTGTGTATAAATTGCCCATTCTAAGGTATCTTGTTATAGCAACAAGATAGAATCCTTGCTTCTTTTACTGGAGAATAAAAACCAAGATCTCTGCTCATGTTACTTGAGTGTTGGCTCCTCTATGCCCTCTGAGCTTAAAGAGCGAGGAAATACATATGTGTGTAGATTTACAGATACACAGGTATCTATAAAGATTTCTTCTTCTTCTTCTGTTTTTTTTTTTTTTTTTTTTTTGATAGAGGGTCTCACTCTGTCACCCAGGCTGTACTGCAGCGGCGCAATCAAGGTTCACTGCAGCCTCAACCTTTCAGGCTCAAACGAGTCTCCCACCTCTGCCCCCCAGGTAGCTGGGACCACAGGTGTGCTACCATACCCAGCTAATTTTTGTAATTTTTGTAGAGGCACATTTTTACCATGTTGCCTAGGCTGGTCTTGAACTTCTGAACTCAAGTGATTCACCTGCCTTGGCCTCCCCGTGTGCTGGGATTACAGGTGTGAGCCACCATGTCTGGCCTAGATATTTCTATGTGTAATCATCTGCATGTATATTCAGTTAAGTGTGAGTTCATACTGATGTCTCCAATTCCAGTTCATTACTACATGTATCACTCCAGCTTCCTCCCCTTGCTTTTTTGTAAACTCTCACTCCAGCAGTGAGAAACCTGGCTCCCACCCTCTGCCATTCATCCATTTATGTAATTATTCAATTCCTGCATACGTGGATATAAGTATCAGAATATTTAACCCATACTCCTGTGGGACATAACTTTATCAGCTAAAATACATACTTATGTACTATTTATTTTTCCTTTAGTTGTATAGACTTCATTTATTTCCAAAGTGACTTCGATCAGCACCTTTTCCCCCACACACTTCAGTAAGGTTGTTTCCTACACTTGGAATAGTTAGATTGTTTTGTCACATTCTGTATTCCATCCTGTGATTCTCAGACTTCTTACATGATGTTTTGTTCAATTTGCATACATTACAGTTTACCCTTTGTGCTGTAAAATTTAGTGGGTTTTAATAATCACATAGTATTATGTATTCACAATTACAGTGTCATACAGAATAGTCTCACTGCCCTAAAAATCTCTCGTGCGCCACCTAGTCAACCTTCCCTTTCCTTTCTTCCAAATCCATGCCAACCACTGATTCCTTTTCACTATTGCTAGATTTTGCCTTTTCCAGAATGTCATATAATTGGAATCATACAATATGTACTCTTTTTAGATTGGCTCCATTCACTTAGCAATATGCATTTAAGATTAATTCATGCCTTTTCATGGCTTGATGCCACGTTTCTTTGAAATATTGGATAATATCTCATTGTAAGGATGTACACAGTTTGTTTATCCAATCACTTCTTCATTGAAGAACAATTTAGTTTTTTCCAGTTTTTGGTAATTATAAATAAAGTTACTATAAACATTTATGTGCAGGTTTGCAGGTTTTTGTATGGACATAATTTTTCAAATCAGTTGGGTAAATACACAGGAATGCAATTACTGGATGGTATCTCCAGTAACTTTTAATAACTACCAACAAAATCTCATTGAGGGCTTAACTGATACTATATTGAAATATGAAGCCTTATCTAAGGCTACTTTACTGTGATTTACTCAGTAATGTATTATATTAGTCAGAATTCTTTAGACACAAATAAAATAAATCCAAATTGTAATAGCTTATGCAAAATGAAGAATTTATTGTTTCAAATAATGGAAAAGTTAGAAGAAGCTGGTTATAGGCAGAGGTGGATTCAGGAATTGACAGCTCTTGGCTGTGCTCCTCTTTCTCTTGATTGACTGTTGGCTATATCTCAGTCAAATTCTTCCCCTCCCTCCAATTGGTGGTACTATGACTGCCAGCATTTCCATTTTAATAGCTTCCCAGGGGAAGTGAAGATCCTCTTTTCCCAACAGAAAAGGTTCCAAAATTAAGACTTCATTAAGCAATTTAGATCATATGCCCATCCCTGAATCAATCACTTTAACCAGAATCACTAGCCAGAACTGGGTCACATACATACCCCTACAATTAGGGGTAGAGCCAGTCAGACCAAACAGCATAAACAGAAATGTAAGGGGGTCTTCCAAGGAAAGTATCTGGAATTAATGTGTGTGAACCAAATTATAGTCACTCTTCTGGGAAAACAACAACTCAGAATCAAGTCACTTATATACAAGCTATGTGATCTTGAACGAATTAAATATCTTCTAAGAATTAGGGCTTTGGTGCCAAACAGACTGGATGAATTTTTTCTCTGTCATTTCTTAGCTGTATGACTTTGAGCAGGATATGTTATCTCTCTATTCTTCAGTTTCGTCATCTGTAAAATGGCACAACTCATAGAATCTGGGGAAAGACTGAATGGGTTTAAACCAGGTATGTAAAGTTCTAGAAAAATGTTTGCCACATATAATTGTACTATTCATTAAATGTTGCAATTGGATAACATTTAAAAATTACGGTGCCTCAGTTTCCCTAAATTTAACATAGGTCTTTACCTTTCTTGACTAATGCACAGAAAGAAAGAACATACAAACGATGGCATGTTGAAAAATGTAAGACAATCTGCAACTGTTTTGTGGCAATGGCATTGTTATTGCACTTCCAGGAATCAGATGTCATTTGCTCACAGTACCTGCTTCAAGTACAATTTGTCTGCCTAACCCGGTGAAGTAACATTATTGGAATTATACCTTACTTGCCATTTTCCAGCAGGCTTCTCCAGCACAACCTCACTAATGAGTGCTTGGTTTTTGCTCTAAGTGAAAAAGGGAGCCATGAAAGGTGTTTGGTAGATCATATTGCTCCTCTGCTCAATCAGACCTTCTGGTGGCATCCTACCTTACCCAGAATAAATGCGAGGTCCTTACCATGGCCAATGACCCTATGTGATCTGTCCTCCTAATTTCTCTCTTATCTCATTGCCTCACATTCCCCTCCTCTCTTATTGGTTTCACCCATACTGGCCTCCTTGCTTTTCCTAGAATAAGAACATGCAACATATATCACTGCCCAAGAGGATTTGCATGTACTGTTAACTCTTCCTAATCCACCTCCTTACTTCAGTCAAGCATGGCAAATGCCACCTTATATGCAAAGCCTTTTCTAATCTGCATAACAGGATATATACCCCTCCTGATGCTCTGAATCCACAGAGCCTACCCTGCCATAAGTTTTTTATAAGCATGCATCTTTACTTGATATTTTATATATTTATTTATTTTTTCATTTGTAATTTGTTTCCCCTAACTACAATAAAAGCTCGTTAGAGGAAGGATTTTTTGTTGTTTTTGTTCATGGTTGTAGCCCTAGTTCCTGAGGAGTTTCTGGCCTTAGTACTAGAGATTCATTCAATATGTATTTGCAGAATAATAAACAAGGGATGTAAAAGTGCCTAGCATAAAGTTTCAGGACCCCTAATTTTGCTGGCACTTGTGGGTGAAGACATGTTGGAAGGAGAGGAGCCCTAGCCTGGAATTAGAAAAGGCTTCGCTATACATAGCTCCTGTTTTCCTTCTCAAGAAAAAAGGAAGAGATGTACATCTCTTTATCAAATCTTCCTTTTATTCTCATTCAACCTTAATTTTTAAAAGGAATTTTTCAAAAATTAAGGTCTGTTAAAGAAAAATGTTATTCAGTGATACTTCTTAAATCACTGTAAGGAAGACTATTTAGAAACACTGTGATGGGTATAGGAGCCACTGTGATGGGATCTTGCAGTGGGGGAAAGAGATTGGGTTCAACTCTGAATACAGCACAGGCAAATGAGAATTTATAGCCAAGGAGGCAGGGGGAGTGGTCAAAATTACTAAAAGGGAGATTCAGAGGTAAGGGAAATTCTGACTAAACTGACCTAACAGGATTCTTGCTGAAGATCGGTCAGGTTGACCACACATCCCATAAGGGACGTTAACGAATGAGGAAACTTAGATAAGGAGGGTGATCAGATGTCAGGGATGGGGGTTTCATGCTAAACTCACTTAGCAGGGCTTTTTGTTACAATGAGATTTTACAAGGAAATGCACAGATGGGCCTAGGAAATGGTTCAGAAGCCTGATTAAAGTTTGGCCAAGCAAATGATCCTCATCAGATCATTGTGGAAAGAGCCATTATGATGCCAGAGTTTTATATTTGCCATGGTTCTCAGGACTAGAAGCCTTGAATGCTTACATGAGGGAGATGGTAATATATTGCTAAAGAGTTCACTCATTGTTTATCAACAATAGATACTTTCACTTGGGAAGGTAAAATGACCCATGCATTATTTGCCCAGTGTGGTTTTATAGCTTGAAACACCCAGAACACAACTGCATTCTTCTCTTCCCTCAGACATCCCTCCAACCTGAGTCTTGTTTTAGCTGGTGTGCTATTGTAGCTGGAAAAGGCAATTTAATGCGATTTCTTGTCCACTTCACTGATTACAACTATTTAGTATATTCTCAAAGAAAGATGATTACAACTCGCTGGTTCTTAATGCTTAATTTATTTACATGCATGCCTGCTACAGAGTTATTTTATTCATCTCCCAAATGATGGCATAAAATCATTGAGAAATGATGGGCAATAAACATGGCTATTCTCCCGCAGTCCTCAGTGGATAAACACCCACCGTCACTCCTAACATTGGTTGGCCCATGTTCCATTGCTGTTAAAATCCAGCCATAATGAAATCAGCGCAGGCATGAAATTCTTTTATTGCTACTTTGTTCTGACAAAACTTGCACAATAACAGATTTTTTTGGTTAAAATAAAACCCATACCAAATTGGTAGTTTTGTGTTAGTAACTGAAGCAAAACCACATATATTTCTCCTTTTTCTTTCATTCCTTTCTTTTTATTTTGCTTTTTTTTTTAGAAAAAAAAGAATGTCATATTAGCTGGAAGAAAGGGTGAATTTTTGGAACCATGACTGCATTCTAATTGTCTCTTCTGTTGTTGCCTGGGCAAGGCTATTCACATTAAGCTGAACAAATGCCACATTTGCATTTCTGCTAAGTGCTAGCATTTTCTGCATTTTTTTGTGTGTGTGTGTGGCAATTCTCATTTCAGTAAGAACACCTGAAAAGTTACCTAAATTGGTCTACCAGGGTTGCTCAGCTTCTCATCCAAACTGGGAAGAAAAAAAAATGGGACTTTTCACCAAATTGTTGAAAGTCTTGACTCAGCAGAAAGACCTTGCCCTTTTTATTTGGGGATTAGAATCAGAATGAGACAATAAAGTTAAATGAGCAGAATGAGTGTTTCCTTTTTTTTTTTCTTTTTTCCCTAACAAAACAGCAGAGGCGAGTTGGTGCCAGCACGCAGGGGGTATTAGCCTGCATCTCAGAAGACAAGATGCATTAATGAGGATATTCTCTCTACTACTTCTTATCTAAACAGCATCCAACAACTTTCTATTCTCTCCCTTAAAAAACAAAAATTCAGGGTCTATTTTTTTTTTTTTAGTCAAAACAAAAATCCACAATCATGCTGTCTCTTTCAAAATCACATTATTATGTTATTATAAATAAGGACTAGACATTTCCCTTCAAGGAGGTTGCTGAAGGACTGCCACGAAAGTACTGCTTGTACTGTGATTATTGGAACTTCTAATGATGTTTGGTTCTCAAAAGACAGCAGAAAGGAAACTCAAAAGGTAACCGAGCATTCTATCCTGAACCTCATGACCTCCTTACAGAACACAATTAACATTGTTAGATTTTCAAACTTATTTCTATTAAGAGCTAATGTAAAATGACTTTTGAAAATTAGACAGTAAACAGAGAAGCATGAAGGGGTTCTTATTTCATGAGAAAAACACATTTCATTTCTTTCCCTTTTAAGTTTTTAAAGGATTCTAACTCACTGTAAGGCAGTTTTGGTTTTACTAAAATATAGGAAGAGATCTTGCTTCCTAGAAGAGCAGCCTCACCTGTATCATTATTGTGAATGTCTCAAATACCTACAGAAACATACCAAAAGCCTTCCCAGGGTTTTGTCTAAAAGTCTGACCCAAATGAAGGGCGTGGTTGTCTTTGGAAGACCACAAAATAATAAGGACTATAGGTAGTTAATCTAAGACAGAATGCTTCAACCAAGGAAAGTTTTTTGTTTTGTTTTGTTTAAAAAAAAAAAAAAAAAGAAAAGTATGGCTATTACAGATTCCCCTACAGAGAGAAAAATGCTTCTGAAAGAGAGAGGAATAAAGGGCAGAATAGGTATATATTAGTTATCAAGTTCATGCTTTGCATCCCCTCTGCCTCACTTGCCTGACATTTCCTCATCATCCATCCTTAACCCCTCGTTCCTCTTTTAACGGGGCAAGGAATGCTCCAAAACAATCATTCACACCTAGCAAAAGAAATGGCCAATTCCTGAACAATTCCCAGGCTCAGATATGACAGGCCCACCCACAACTGTGTGCATACTACTTAGGGTGTGGCTGTAAATCAGAATTAACCGATGCATTGGATTGAATGGTGGTCCATAAAAAGATAGATCCATATCCTGATTTCTGGAACCTATGAATGTTACCTTTTTTGGAAAAAAAGTCTCTGTAGACGTAATTAAGGTCTTGAAAATTTAATCATGCTGGATTCTCCAAGTTAGCCCTAAATCCAAAGCCCAGTATCCTGCTAAGAGACATAGAAGAGAACAGATGCACAGGAGACAGAGATGTGAACAGGAGGCAGAGATTGGAGTCATGTGGCCACAAGCCAAGGAATAACAAGAAATGTGACAGGCACCAGAATATAGAAGAGGCAAGGATGGATTCTCCCCTAGAGCCTCCAAAGAGAACACAGCACTGTCAACAAGTTAATTTCAGATTCCTGGCCTCCAGGACGGTGAGAGAATATATTTCTGTTGTTTCAAGCCACCTAGTTTGTGATAATTTGTTGAGGCAACCCTAGCAAACCAATACACCTGGGAAGACTGTAAAGATGCCATGTCAAGGTTGCACTCTGGAACAATAAGGCTTTCTGCAGACAGGATCTGGACATCAGTAATCATTAAAGCTCTCTGAGGTGATTCTGACGTACAGGAAGGCTAGGAACCACCGAGTTGGGGCTTAGGCTATTGCCTCTGTTTATTAGTTAAAATTTCTTCCATCTAGACCTCGAGGAAGCCCTATTTTGAGAATTTTTTGGCTTTATTGCTGTCAGTTTGATTTTTCTGATAGAAGAATGGCTAGATCTTTGGACTTGCCCACAATAGTTCACTTAATATAATCATGCTGTAGCAATAATAACAATAAGAACTACTATTCACTGGGTGCCTACTAGGTTCAGGTACTGGGTATAAAGTGATAAACTGGTCCCTGTTGGGCTGGGTGTAGTGGCTCATACCTGTAATCCCAGCACTTTGGGAGGCTGAGGTGGGTGGATCACAAGGTCAGGAGATCGAGACCATTTTGGCCAACATGGTGAAACCCTGTATCTACTAAAATACAAAAAATTAGCCAGGCATGGTGGTGTGTGCCTGTAATCCCAGCTACTTGGGAGGCTGAGGCAGGAGAATCACTTGATCCCAGGAGGCGGAGCTTTCAGTGAGCTGAGATCACGCCACTGCACTCCAGCCTGGTGACAGAGCAAGACTCTGTCTCAAAAGAAAAAAAAAAAAGGTCCCTGACCAGGGAACTTTACAGTCTAGGGAGAGATAAAAATGCATAAATAGGCAATTGCAATATAGAGTGATGAGCCAATAGTGGAGAATGTATAAGGCACATTAAAAGTTCATGGGGAGAAGGTACGTAACCTAGAGTTGGCATAAAGGAAAATTTCTGGAGAAAGTGGCATCTAAGCTAGGGCAAGGAAAAAAAAAAACAGCTAAAAATGGGTTTGCCATGTGAAGGGCAGATGGAAGGTGTCCCAGGCAAAGAGAATAAACAGCATGGATGAAGGTGTACAGTAGGAGTCAGCAAACTAAGGCCCAGCCCAATCTGCATTCCCACCAATTGGCCCCAATCTCCCATGTGTTAGTTGAATTGTCATGCAGCCACACCCATTCACGTAAGTGTTGTCTACAGCTGCACTGGCACCACAATGGCAGAGGGGAACAGTTTCAATAGAGACTATTTGGCCTGCAAAACCTAAACAAAATTCCTGTCATTTGGCCATTTACAGGAAAAGTGTGTTGTCTTCTGCTTTAGAATCAAGCAAAAGAGCTCACTATACTGAGAGAGATGCAATAGGGCTAGAGTTAGAGTGTGAATGAGAAAGTGGTATGGGTAGAAGCTCAAGGAAGAGTTGAGACAGAGAATCTGCAGAGCCTGCAAGCCAGAATGCAAGGTCTGGTCTTTGTATTAGTCAGAGTTCTCCAGAGAAACAGAAATTGTAAATGTATTATAAGGAGAATAGTAACATAACTATGGAGGCTAAGTCACAACATCTGCAGTCAGCAAGCTGTAGACTCTGAGAGCGATGGTGTCCTTTCAGTCCAAGTCCAAAGGCCTGACAAGCAGAAGAGCTAAGGGTGTAAGCTTCAGTCCGAATCTGGGTCTGAGGGCAGTATAAGACTGATTTCCAGTTGCTAACAGGGGAGGAGGTTCCAAGATGGCTGAACAGGAACAGCTCCAGCCTGCAGCTCCCAGTGTGAACAATACAGAAGACGGGTGATTTCTGCATTTCCAACTCAGGTCCCAGGTTCATCTCACTGGTGCTTGTCAGACAGTGGGTGCAGCCCACGGAGCGGGGCAGGGAATCACCTCACCCAGGAAGCACAAAGGGTTGGGGAATTCCCTTTCCTAGCAAAGGGAAGCTGTGACAGACTGTACCTGGAAAATCGGATCACACTCACCTTAATACTGCACTTTTCCAACAGTCTTAGCAAACGGCACACCAGGAGATTATATCCCGTGCCTGGCTTGGAGGGTCTCAGGCCCACGGAGCCTCGCTCACTGCTAGCACAGCAGTCTGAGATTGAACTGCAAGGCAGGCAGCCCCGAGGCTGGGGGAGGGGCATCCGCCATTGCTGAGGCTTGAGTAGGTAAACAAAGCAACCGGGAAGGTCGAACTGGGTGGAGCACACCACAGCTCAAGGAGGCCAGCCTGCCTCTGTAGACTCTACCTCTGGGGGCAGGGCATAGCTGAAAAAAGGCAGCAGAAACTTCTGCAGACTTAAACGTCCCTGTCTGACAGCTTTGAAGAGAGTACTGGTTCTCCCAGCATGCAGCTTGAGATCTGAGAATGGACAGACTGCCTCCTCAAGAGGGTCCCTGACCCCTGAGTAGCCTAACTGGGAGACACCTCCCAGTAGGGGCTGACTGACACATCATACACCTGGGTGCTCCTCTGAGACGAAGCTTCCAGAGGAAGGATCAGACAGCAAATTTTGCAGAATGGCAATATTTGCTGTTCTGCAGCCTCTGCTGGTGATACCCAGGCAAACAGGGTCTGGAGTGGACCTCCAGCAATCTCCAACAGACCTGCAGCTGAGGGTCCTGACTGTTAGAAGGAAAACTAACAAAAAGGACATCCACACCAAAACCCCATCTGTACATCACCATCACGAAAGACCAAAGGTAGATAAAACCACAAAGATGGAAAGAAACGAGACCAGAAAAGCTGAAAACTCTAAAAATCGGAGCACCTCTTCTCGTCCAAAGGAATGCAGCTCCTCGCCAGCAATGGAACAAAGCTGGATGGAGAATAACTTTGACGAGTTGAGAGACGAAGGCTTCAGACGATCGGTAATAACAAACTTCTCCGAGCTAAAGCAGTGTGTTTGAACCCATTGCAAAGAAGCTAAAAACCTTGAAAAAAGATTAGATGAATGGCTAACTAGAATAAACAGTGTAGAGAAGTCCTTAAATGACCTGATGGAGCTGAAAACCATGGCACGAGAACTACGTGACACATTCACAAGCTTCAGTAGCCGATTTGATGGAGTGGAAGAAAGGGTATCAGTGATTGAAGATCAAATGAATGAAATGAAGTGAGAAGTTTAGAGAAAAAAAGAGTATAAAGAAATGAACAAAGCCTCTAAGAAATATAGGACTATGTGAAAAGACCAAATCTATGTCTGATTGGCGTACCTGAAAGTGACAGGGAGAATGGGACCAAGTTGGAAAACACTCTGCAGGATATTATCCAGGAGAACTCCCCCAACCTAGCAAGGCAGGCCAATATTCAAATTCAGGAAATACAGAGAATGCCACAAAGATACTCCTCAAGAAGAGCAACTCCAAGAAACATAATTGTTAGTTTCACCAAAGTTGAAATGAAGGAAAAAATGTTAAGGGCAGCCAGAGAGAAAGGTCAGGTTACCCACAAAGGGAAGCCCATCAGACTAACAGCAGATCTATCTGCAGAAACCCTACAAGCCAGAAGGGAGTGAGAGCCAATATTCAACATTCTTAAAGAAAAGAATTTTCAACCCAGAATTTTATATCCAGCCAAACTAAGCTTCATAAGTGAAGGAGAAATAAAATCCTTTACAGACAAGCAAATGCTGAGAGATTTTATAACCACCAGGCCTGTCTTACAAGAGCTCCTGAAGGAAGCACTAAACATGGAAAGGAACAACCGGTACCAGCCACTGCAAAAACATGCCAAATTGTAAAGATCATCAACGCTAGGAAGAGACTACATCAACTAACGAGCAAAATAACCAGCAAACATCACAATGTCAGGATCAACTTCACACATAACAATATTAACCTTGTAATATGGGCTAAATGCTCCAATTAAAAGACACAGACTGGCTAATTGGATAAAGAGTCAAAATGCATCAGTGTGCTGTATTCAGGAGACCCATCTCACATGCAGAGACACACATAGGCTCAAAATAAAGGGATGGAGGAAGATCTACCAAGCAAATGGAAAGCAAAAAGCAAATGCAGGGGTTGCAATCCTAGTCTCTGATTAAACAGACTTTAAACCAACAAAGATCAAAAGAGACAAAGAAGGCCATTACATAATGGTAAAGGGATCAATTCAACAAGAAGAGCTAACTATCCTAAATATAGGATAGTTGCACCCAATACAGGAGCACCCAGATTCATAAAGCAAGTTCTTGGAGACCTACAAAGAGACTTAGACTCCCAAACAATAATAATGGGAGACTTTAACACCCCACTGTCAACATTAGACAGATCAACGAGACAAAGTTAACAAGGATATCCAGGAATTGAACTCAGCTCTGCACCAAGCGGTCCTAATAGACATCTACAGAACTCTCCATCCCAAATCAACAGAAGATACATTCTTCTCAGCACCACATCACACTTATTCTAAAATTGACCACATAGTTGGAAGTAAAGCACTCCTCAGCAAATATAATAGAAATTATAACAAACTGTCTCTCAGACCACAGTGCAATCAAACTAGAACTCAGGATTAAGAAACTCACTCAAAACCACTCAACTACATGGAAACTGAACAACGTGCTCCTGAATGACTAATGGGTACATAACAAAATGAAGGCAGAAATAAAGATGTTCTTTGAAACCAATGAGAACAAAGATGCAACATACCAGAATCTCTGGGACACATTTAAAGAAGTGTAGAGAGGGAAATTTATAGCACTAAATGCCCAGAAGAGAAAGCAGGAAAGATCTAAAATTGACACTCTAACATCACAATTAAAAGAACTGGAGAAGCAAGAACAAACACATTCAAAAGCTAGCAGGAGGCAAGAAAGAACTAAGATCAGAGCAGAACGGAAGGAGATAGAGACACAAAAACCCCTTCAAAAAATCTATGAATCCAGGACCTGGTTTTTGGAAAAGATCAACAAAATTGATGGACTGCTAGCAAGATTAATAAAGAAGAAAAGAGAGACACAATAAAAAATGATAAAGGGGTTATCACTACCAATCCCACAGAAATACAAACTACCATCAGAAAATACTATAAACACCTCTATGCAAATAAACTAGAAAATCTAGAAGAAATGGATACATTCCTGGACACATACACCCTCCCAAGACTAAACCAGGAAGAAGTTGAATCCCTGAATAGAACAATAACAGGTTCTGAAATTGAGGCAATAATTAATAGCCTACTAACCAAAAAAAGTCCAGAAACAGAGGCAAATCATGAGTGAACTCCCATTCACAATTGCTACAAAGAGAATAAAATACCTAGGAATCCAGCTTACAAGGGATATGAAGGACCTCTTCAAGGAGAACTACAAACCACTGCTCAATGAAATAAAAGAGGATACAAACAAATGGAAGAACATTCCATACTCATGGGTAGGAAGAATCAATATCATGAAAATGGCCATACTCCCCAAGGTAATTTATAGATTCAATGCCATCCCCATCAAGCTACCAACGACTTTCTTCACAGAATTGGAAAAAACTACTTTAAAGTTCATAAGGAACCAAAAAAGATCCTGAATTGCCAAGACAATCCTAAGCAAAAAGAACAAAGCAGGAGGCATCACGCTACCTGACTTCAAACTATACTACAAGGCTATGGCAACCAAAACAGTATGGTACTGGTACCAAAACAGAGATATAGACCAGTGGAACAGAATAGAGCCCTCAGAAATAATACCACACATCTACAACCATCTGATCTTTGACAAACCTGACAAAACAAGAAATGGAGAAGAGATTCCCTATTTAATAAATGGTGCTGGGAAAACTGGCTAGCCATATGTAGAAAGCTGAAACTGGATCCCTTCCTTACACCTTATACAAAAATTAACTCAAGATGGATTAAAGACTTAAACGTTAGACCTAAAACCATAAAAACCCTAGAAGAAAACCTAGGCAATACCATTCAGGCATGGGCAAGGGCTTCATGACTGAAACACCAAAAGCAATGGCAACAAAAGCCAAAATTGACAAATGGGATCCAATTAAACTAAAGAGCTTCTGCACAGCAAAAGAAACTACCATCAGAGTGAACAGGCAACCTACAGAATGGGAGAAAATTTTTACAATCTACTCATCTGACAAAGGGCTAATATCCAGAATCTACAAAGAACTTAAACATATTTACAAGAACAACCCCATCAAAAAGTGGGCAGAGGACATGAACAGACACTTCTCAAAAGAAGACATTTATGCAGCCAACAGACACATGAAAAAGTGCACATCATCACTGGTCATCAGAGAAATGCAAATCAAAACCACAATGAGACAGCTTCTCACACCAGTTAGAATGGCAATCATTGAAAAGTCAAGAAACAACAGGTGCTGGAGAGGATGTGGAGCAATAGGAACACTTTTACACTGTTGGTCGGACTGTAAACTAGTTCAACCATGGTGGAAGACAGTGTGGCAGTACCTCAGGGATCTAGAACTAGAAATACCATTTGACCCAGCCATTCCATTACTGAGCATATACCCAAAAGATTATAAATCATGCTGCTACAAAGACACATGCACACGTATGTTTACTGTGGCACTATTCACAATAGCAAAGACTTGTAACCAACCCAAATGTCCATCAATGATAGATTAGATTAAGGAAATGTGGTACATATATACCATGGAATACTATGCAGCCATAAAAAAGATGCGTTCATGTCCTTTGTTGGGACATAAATGAAGGTAGAAACCATCATTCTGAGCAAACTATCACAGGGACAGAAAACCAAACACCTCATGTTCTCACTCTTAGGTGGGAATTGAACAATGAGAACACTTGGACACAGGGAGGGGAACATCACACACCAGGGCCTGTTGTGGGGCAGCGGGGGAGGGGAGGGATAGCATTAGAAGATATACCTAATGTAAGTGATGAGTTAATGGGTGCAGCACACCAACATGGCACATGTATACATATGTAACAAACCTGCATGTTGTGCATATGTACCATACAACTTAAAGTATAAAAATAAAAAAAATAAAAAAAAGACTGATTTCCCAGCCCAAAGATAGGCAGAGAGAGCGAATTCTCCTTTACTCAGCGTTTTTGTTCTATTCAGGCCTTCAATGAGCTGAATGAGGCCCACCCACACTGGGGAGGGCAATCTTCTTTACTCAGTCAACCGATTCAACTGTGAACCTCATCTAGAATCACCCTCACAGAAACACCCCCAAAAATATTTAGTCAAATATCTGGGCACCCTGTGGCCCAGCCAAGCTGATACATAAAACTAACCATCACAGCCTTTATGTAAAAAGCAATAGTAAGTTACTGAAGTGTTCTAAGGAAGGCAGGGACTTGATCAGAACTGCATCTTAGAAAGAACACTCTGGCTGCAGTGTGGGTCATACAGCTGATAAAATTAATAGCAAAGATTCAAATTCAGACTGGTCTGGTGCTAAAGCCCAGGCTGTCTCCATTGGTCCAGGCAGATGCCTGCAGATGAAGCACAATGCTTCGAAGAATTCTTCATCTGAAAGCAGCCTGGTGAAGCAAGACAACCCAGGGCCTGATTGAAAACTGAGCCCTGTTTCTCCAGTCTGACATTCAGACCCAGTATAAAGAAGTTGAGGAATCAGTTAAGGGTCCTTAAAAAAGAAGCAAAGGTCTAGAGGTCATCAAGGAGGCAAGGGAAGGCTGGAAGGCATGATTTGTATTTGTCGTCAGCTGTAGGGCTCATTTCCTTTCAGTGGGAGGCAGAAATGATTACAGGCAGGGGATGAGCCCCTTGGCCTTGTTACAAATATGGGTTGAGGAGAGAATGTAGGGAAATGAAGAGGGAAGTGCTGAAGTGGTTGGTGGTATTGACCACAGTGAGTCCTTATTGAGAGTCCACCAAATGGAGAGATTTCTTCAATGCATTATCAAAGAATTCCAGCTCAGTGACCTACCCTACCCCTATTCTAATAGTTTGAGCGTTGTGGATATTCAGAAAGTCAGTGTATCTTCTGCAACCCTCCCTCTCTCCCTCTTTTCCTCCCTTGCTGTCTGCTTTCTTTTCCTCTCTTTCTTGCTTGTTTGCTTTTTCTTTTTTTCTTTTCTTTCTTTCTTCTTTCTTTCTTTCTCTTTCTTTCTTTCTTCTTTCTTTCCTTTCTTTTTTGAAAAGTGTTGACATTTCGTCATCTATTTAAATTGGATTTCAACCAATTGGAGATTTGTGAGTAAATTGAGGCATACAATAATAATAAGGCACTCAAGACTTTCTTGAAGTTGAAGTAGCAATTTCATCATTTTATTTTTCCATCAAAGGCAGTCTTCTGTAAGTCTTTTTGATGAGTTTTTTGAAAACAAAATCCATGTGGACTGGAATTTCTCAAACTTAGTTTCAAGTTAAAATTAAAGATAAACATTTACTGAGAGTTGATGTCTTGCAAAAAAAAATAAGTCTTTAAAAAAGTAATTTTTTCAAAGTCTTGAAGAACTTGAGAAAAATGGACATTCTTTCGGAATTTCAAACTTTCATGTGTTAATCCTCCTCAAGCTCCACTGATGTGACATACCTGAAAAAATCTAGCTTATAAGTAAAATTTAAGCAATCATAATCGTTAACCTTTTCAACATTGGCAGATCAGGTTAGGAAATTCTATGGCTGCTGTCATATGTGATGGTTAAGGTGTCCAGATGGGACAACAGTTAATGGTCATATCTGTCACTGACCCATCACTTCAATGAAGAGGAGCAAGGGTCATTGTTTCACAGCTCTGCAGACACACTACACTGAGTTTAAGCCCACCATGTCAATTGTATTTTTTAAAAAGTTATACCTTATTTTATTTGATCTATTCATGAATGAAAGCATACTAAAGAACTGAAAAGTGGAATTAATCTATTTGTGTTAGAAAAGACTTTGTGGGATGGAGAAGCTAGAATCATGTACAATTATTGAAAAGGAGATCAATATATATGGAGAGACCTAGGTGATACAGATGGAGCAAAATGATGTGGAAATCCCTCTTCTAGGTGCCAAAGGGCAAAAGTGATATGGTTGCTTCCTTGCTCATATCCCTGGAGTTGATGGCCACTGAAAAATAAAATAAAATCTTTAAAAATTTGAAAATTTTGGCGGCCAACCAATTAATAGGAAAACGTGTTTTTCACTTTTCTGACCTGAAAAGTTATAATGCTCTACACTGAAATGTTGACAGAATATGGTGTACATATTATTTGAGGTCAGCCATGAACTGTAAAAGCAAGATGACTTTTTACCATAGTCCTTTTGTTACTGGTACAAATTCGTAAAGGGCTAATGTTATTCTAAACCACTGCACCGTACAACCACAGAGTTGCAAAAATACAAAAGACTGAAGTGTAAGAACCAAGTTCCTTAAGTTACAATAAAATATTTTACAAACTGATCTGAAACAGAAAATAGGAGAAGAAAAGGAATATTTCCTTTGGACTTTGCTAGATAGAAACACCATTTTCCCATTCTTGGTTTCCATGAGGAGGGGAATTCTTCTCTGGATTCTTCACCCTGAACATTGGAGAAGAATCATCACTGGGTGTGTGCATGCTGGCTCACTCTTCTTCCTCTTGAGAGGAGCTTCCAGCAAGGAACATACTTCACTTAACTTTTCTGTTGTTCCTGCCGGGATGGAGATGGAGGAGACCTGCTGGCCCCAGCACTGGTGTGACCCAGCAGATAGGTCTGCCTAATTCTGGAATTCAATAATCGTTAAGTTCACTTAACTTCCAGACTTGACTAGTCACCCTAACTTAGTCACTCCTCTTATTTCAGTTCTCTATATAGCATTTTCTCAAATTGTTCAGAACTCGAACAGAAAAGAAATCCCAAAATTTAGCAAGCCTTCTGCATTATCTGAATTAGTGTTGGCACAGATGGTACCCAGAAACTTAATGGCCTTTGAGAGAAGTTTTAGTTTCATCAGCATGTCGATTAGTAGCTGCATTTGTCCTGAAGTTACAATCCATGAATGTGAACACGGTTGGCAGAAATGTTCTCACAAGATCTTAATTTTGGACACTGCATTTACTACGTATGTGAGAGAAAGTCTTTGTCTTCATATTGACTTCTTTCTCAGAAAAGATTTCTTGAGATCTTTCCACCTGCTAGCAATGTTTAGAAATTCAGACAACGGCAGCTCCAGTCACTGGTCTTATTCAAGTGCTTTGCTTTTTCAAGTATATTTAGAACCTCCCAATTCCCATTCCCCCTTAGGGACTTGTGTTACTAGAATTTTGAAGATGCTTTCACGAACGGTCAGCTTTGTTCAACAGTTTGGCTTCCATGTACTCCAAAATCTTGTGAGCAGGCATTTCGGTTTTATGCTACTGTGACCACTACCACTGATTCCCATCATGGAATTGCTTAGACCTAAGAGATTTTCCTTTCAAGTAAATTTCAACTTCTTTTTATTATTCTTAGAGATAGGGTCTCATTCCATTGTCCAGGCTATAGTACAGTAGCATGATCATGATCATAGCTCACTGCAGCTTCAAACTCCTGGACTCAAGCGATCTTCCCGCCTTAGCCTCTGGAGGTGGTACACACCTGCAGTCCCACCGACTGACTACACTTGGCCCATACCTGTAGTCAATAGGTGAGACTACAGGTGTGTGCCACCATGCTTGGCTAATTATATTTAATTTTTTTTCTAGAGATGGGGTCTCACTATGTTGCCAGGGCTGGTCTTGAACTTCTGGCCTTAAGCTATCCTCCTGCCTCGGCCTCCCAAAGTGCTGGGATCATAGGAGGGATCTTATGTAAATAGTAAATTTCTCAAGTAAAGTAGAAGTAAAAATAAAGTTTTTGCTTCTTCTTCTTTTTTTTTTTGAGATGGAGTCTCGCTCTGTTGTCCAGGCTGGAGTGCAGTGATGCAATCTCGGTTCACTGCAAGCTCCTCCTCCCGGGTTCATGCCATTCTCCTGCTTCAGGCTCCTGAGTAGCTGGGACTACAGGCGCCCACCATCAGGCCCGGTTAATTTTTTGTATTTTTAGTAGAGACGGGGTTTCACCGTGTTAGCCAGGATGGTCTCAATCTCCTGACCCCGCGATCCGCCCGTCTTGGCCTAAGTTTTTGCTTCGTATGCATAAATCCAAAGTCAGCTTGAAATCCTGTGGGGAAATTGTCTCTTGAGTTATGAGACCAGCCACACACAAATTTAAGGTTAGTTCCTCTCTTAGCCCTGAAGGCAGCTCAAGACAATATAATAAAGAGAAATAGAATTTACTCCAGAATTCTTCCCAAATTGAGCAATTAGATCAATTATTTCATCTCCATGAGGACAAAGTAAGTAAAGGGAGTCTGAAAAAATTCACCCCCACCTACCCATGGAAACAGAAGGAGGGATATGGTTCTGAGAACACATTTCACATTGCTTCTTGGCAAAATTCACTTTGCTTCTTCAGAGGTCCAACAGTAGGGAGTTGCCACAGGTAAAACATTTGCTAAAATGTCTTCTCGCCTTTTTAGCAGTAGGTGGGAGAAGTGTCTGCACAAAAGCAATGTAAATAATTGCTATATTGTTTTGGACAACTTCCCAATTTATATTTTCTTTCTTTTAAAAAAAGTAAAAATCAAACAAAACCAAAAGCAACACATGGAGATCAACTCTATGTGTGAAATTAACCTTTTCTAAGAAAAATAAAACCCAATTGTCATCCCAGCTTGGGATATGTGCTGGCATGTGGACTGGGAAATACATTTCCTAAAGGGTGAAAACTGGAGTCTAATCTATTATTCTAGTGGTTACCTGAACTATGAAAAGTTTAAGAAAAAAAATAAGCTGCAAAAGGTTTTGCTGATGTATCCATCCATGTCTGGCTTGCCTCTGAAGTGGCTGCTGATCAGACCTCTGATGAGCAGTAGTTCACTTGGCATTGCTCACCTGGGGGTAGCAAGGATGCATGTGAACTTGACAGCTTGTGGTGAGAGGCAGTACAGCAGGGCGGCTGAGGCCAGCAACCCTGGAACTTCTTAGGTTGGGTCAAATTCTGGACCTTCTACATATAGACATTTTAACCTTGAGCAAATGACTTAACATCTCTGTGCCTCAGTTTCCTCACATGTAAGACAGTGATAAAACTGTAGGACATGCCTCATTGAGTTGTTATTAAGATTAAATGAATTGCTTTAAGGCATTTAGAACAGTGCTTCTCACCTAATAAGCACCATAACACTGATATGATCAGGTCTACCAAAGCGACAGATGACTGGGATGGTGGGAAGAGATAAGAGGTCAAGTATTGGACACCTGGTAGACCTCATTACATTCTGTTGGGCTCCTACCGCTAATGACTACTATATGTCATTTATTTCTGTGAGCCTCAGCTTTCTCTTTTGTAAAATGTGGAAAACAAAGACTACCTCAGAGCATTGTCTTGAAGATTAAAGGAATGAAAAGTTTCCAAAAGTCCTATCTTGTATTAAGTCCTCAATATGTCATTCCATTGCCTCTGATTTGCATACTTTTTGTGAAGTCATAAGTTATTTGTTCTTCTAGACCCATTTGATCATTTTTCTTTGGTTACATTTAAGATTTTCTCTTTATCTCTGTTTTTCAGCATTTCAATTATAATGAGTCTTGGTGGATTTTCCTTCCCTCCCTTCCTTCCTTCCTTCTCTCTTCCCTCTTTCTTTCCTTCTTTCTGTCTTTTCCTTCCTCCCTCTTTCTTTCTTTTTCTTTTTCTTTCTTTCTCTCTTTCCCTTTTTTCTCTCTTTCCTTCTTTCTTTCTTTTCTTTCTTTCTCTCTCTTTCTTTCTTTCTTTCTTTTCTTCCTTTCTTTCTTTTCTTTCCTTTCTTTCCTTCCTTTTCACTCCCTCCTTTCTTTCTTTCTCTCTGTCTTTCCTTTATTCCCTGCCCCAATCACAATAAAATGCAAATTTAAGTCATTTATTTTAGAACTTTATGGTTTTCAAATGTAAGCATTTAAAGCTATGCAATTCTTTAATCATTGCTTCAGTTCCATCCGTAAAGTTTGATGTATCTACATTTTCCTCCAGATCAAAATATTTTCTAATATTCTTATAACTTTTTATTTAACCAAAAAGTTATTTAAAAGTCTATCACTTAGTTTCCAAATGTTTGAATATTTTCAAAATGTATTTTCTAACATCTAACTTAATTTTGTGTGGTCACAAAATATATCTTCTATGATTTTACTTTTGAAAATTTTTGAATGTTTTTTATGACCCAGAATATAATATCTTAGTAAACATTTTGGGTGAATTTAAAAAGAATATATATTCTGCTCTTATTGGATGGAATGTTCTATATTTGTAAATTAGGTCAAGTGGTTTGATAATGTTCAAGTCTTCCATATACTTGCTGAATTTTTGTCTGTTTTCTCAGTTGTTGAGAAAGGGATTTTGAAATCTGCAACTATAATTGTGAAATTGCTTATTTCCTTCTTCTGTCCGTTTTTGTTTCATGTATTTTGAAATGTTGTTATTGGCTGCACATGCATTTAAGTTAGCTGTCTTCTTGATGAATTAATGTTTTATTATGCTATGTTCCTTTTATCCTTGATAGCATTCCTTGTTCCACTTTCTTTGATACTAATTTAGCCACTCTAGCTATATTATGAATAGTGTTTGTATCGTATATCTTTCCATTCATTTTAAACTATCTGTATCTTTATTTTTAAAGTCAGTTTTCTATAGACAGCTTATAAAGTGGGTTTTGCTTTCTTATCCTCTCCAAATATTTCTCTTTTAATTGGAGCATTAAACAAAATATTTAACCTAATTATCAGTATGGTTGAATTTGTATCTAGTATCTTGCTATGTTATTTCTATTTGTGCCATTTGTGTTGTTCATTTTTCTGGTTTTCATGCTTCCTTTTGTGTTTATTGAACATTTTTATGGTTACATTTTATCTCATGTTGGTTTATTAGCTATATCTGTTTGTGGGGATGTTTTCAGTTGTTTCTCTGATATTTACAATCTACATCTTTAACTAAGTACAATCTATATAAAACAATATTACACCACTTCTTGTATAATGTTAGTATCTTGTATTTGTCCCCTCCAATAATAATAGCACAACAATTTGTGCTATTAACATGTGTTTTATTTATATTCATTATAAGCCACACGATACATTTCATTATATTTTTTACTTTTGACAAGTGTCATTTAAATAATTTTATAATATATTTTTCACTTCCTTTACTCTTCATTCGTTTTTGTAAATTCAAATTTTCATCTGATATACTGTTCCTGTTTTCTAAAGAACTTCTTTTAATGTTTCTTGTAGTTCAGGTCGGCTCACATCAGCTTTTGTGTGTCTAAATAAAAAGTCTTTATTTCTGCTTTATTTTTGGAAGCTGTTTTCATGGTTATAGAATTTTAGGGTAACAGCTATTTTTTAAGTTCAACACTTTAAATATGTCATTCCATTGCCTCTGATTTGCATAATTTTCATAAAGTCTGAAGTGATTCTTATCTGTGCTCTTCAAGATCTATTTGACCTTTCTTCTTTGGCTAATTTTAAGATTTTCTCTTTATCTCTGTTTTTCAGCAATTCAGTTATAATGAGTCTTCCTCCACTTTTCTTTCCCTCCATCTCTCCCTGTTTTCCTCCCCCTCCATTTCTTTCTTTCTGATATTTTTCCTACTTAAAGTTTCTTGAGTTCTTGGAGCTGTAAGTTTATAATTTTTATGAAATGTGGAACATTTCTGGCCATTATTATTTAAGAACATTTTCTGTCCTACCCACCCTTTTACTTGTACTTCAATGATGTCTATGTATTAGACAACTTGGTATTTTCTTTAAAAAATTTATCTTTTCTTCAATCTTTTTATTCTGTGTATTTAATTTTTGGATAGTTTCTATTATTATGTTTCCAATTTTATTGATCTTTTTTGTAGGGTAAAATTGCTGCAAATCCTATCTAGTAAAATTTTAATTTCATATAATTTATATTTTATTTCTACAAATTTTATTTGTTTTTTTACATCTTTTATTTCTATCTTTGTTACATTAACATTTTTCTTTCAAATTTCTGAGCATATTGGGCATATTTAACATCTTTATTTGCCAATGTACCGTCTCCATCACGCCTAGATCTATTTACATTGACTTATGTTTTTTTCATGTTTCTAGGACTACTTCTTTGTATGTCTAGCAATTTTTAATTGGATGATAGGCTTTATACATTTTAAATGGTTGAATGTTTTTGAGGTTTTTCTTTTTTGGCTTTTCCTTTATCGAGTGTTGGCAGGCAGTAAGTGACTTGTGGATCTCTTTTATCCTTTTGAGACTTTTTAATCGTTTTCATTTTTTTATTGTAAGTGTAGGATTACTTTATTCCCACTAGTAATTTGTGACTGTTCTGAGCTCTCTACTGAATGCCCCATGCCCTCAACACAGTTTCACCACTCTGGCTTCTGGAATCATAAGTAGTTCCTAGCCCCATGTGATCTCTGAAAACTTTAGCTTATATGCCCCCAGAATTGTCTTTCCCTGAAAGTTGTTCTGTCTTTGATTTCATGGAGTTTTTTCTTATTCATCTGTAAACTGGTATTCAGCCAGAGACTCAAATTGACCCCTCTGTTAATTTTAGGGCTTTTTCTCTTGTCACTCAATTTTTTTCTGATCTTCTTCCCTGAACATTTTAGCTGCCTCAGCCTTCCCAATCTTTGATCTCTGTTTCCTCAACTCTCAGACTCTGCGGGGCTCTGTTTGGATTCCTCCTCTCTGCACCAGAAAAAAAAAAATTAAGCCAGAGCAATTTTAGGACTCACCTCTGTTGTTTTTCTTTATTAAGGATCACAGTCCTGTACTGCCTGTGGTCCAATGTCTGAAAGCAGTTGTTTATATATTTTGTCTACTTTTGTAATTATTTATGGTGGGAGGATGAACCTGGATCCTATTACTCTCTCATGGCCAGAAGCAGAAGTTACTCAATTTATTTTTCAGCGTTGGGCATGTCAGTCAAATAAAATATTTATGGCACTAATCTATAGAAGAAGTGAACAGTGGAATTATTTATTTGGCTTTTTAATAACAATAGCTGGTTATTATTAAGAAACTATCGGTATGAAGTATGGTTCTGGTTGCTTTATATATCTTTTCTTATTTTATTCTCATAATGGCATTTAAAGAGATGAATTACTATTTCCACTTAACAAGTGAGGGAACAGTGGTTGTAAACAGAAAGTAAGCATAGGAGTTAAGATTCAAAGCTTGGGCTGTCTGACCACTAACCCTGATTCATTTCTTCCCTCCATTTGAGTTGCATGGAAGAGTGGGTGGCAGTACATGAGGAATTAGTAGAGTGGAAAGAAGATTTTAGGGTTAACAGAAGAACTAGAGATGAAACAGCATGGCCTGGCAAAGCCACTATAGATGTGTGGCCTCTACTCATGAGTCATAGACTCCTCAGTTGTAGCCCCATCTTAATCTAAAAGGATGTGTATATCCTTCACTCTGAAAAGCCCGGTTTAAATTCACTTCCCCTAATTTTCACTGGTCCTCTCCACCATCGCTAACTCACAGAAAGTTTGCAAGTTTTCCTCCTGCCACTTGAATTCTTTGGTTCATGAGGTTTGTGTTGGGCCTCTTACTAATTTCCTCTGATTTCTTTCTGCTCAGCTATGTCCCCGCAGGTTTTCTCTTTGGGATTTTTACATCTCTTTCTGTTGCTATTATAAAATAGACCTTTGGTCTCTAGGGTTCTTTCCATAGAGTTTTAATCATATTTTTGTGATTCCTATTATTAAAAAAAAATTCTTCCTCGATCACCAACTTCTGCCTAAGCATGAGCGAATTTTCTCATTTGTATTTTTGGCATATGTTCCTTGAAAATAGAACTCAGTCTGCCTTTTCTGCAGACACATAATTGCCTCTCCCACCTGGATTCCTGAGGTAGTCACAGCACACAAATAGCACTCAGAGATCTACTTGAAAGTCTCAGTACGCAAATCCAATAGCTTTTCATCAGCCCTGCTTTTATTTAACCTAGCCTCTGATTGGGGGATTCATTTGGTCATTAAAACTCTTTATCAGCTGTAGTTATTCTCCTTTTCTCTTTTAAGACTTACTGTGTATCCCGACTGGATTTCTTACAGCTGGGCATTACTTCATATTCTTCTCCTCTCTAGGTGGGTGCTAAATTCGGTTCGGAAATCAGGAACCTTCTTTCATCTAAACTTGTTATTTGCATGGTACAACTTGTCCTGGAAATGTGGTTCTCACTTCCTATTATAATACAAATTAAATTCAAGAGTGGCAGATAGGTCACATTACACATACCAACTCAAATGGACTCAAAGTGGCTACCAAAAGTGCTGAGCTGATAAGGCCTCTGAGGGCTTGTTAAGATTAAAGAAGGGAAGTGTAGCTATGAATTAGCAATGGTTACCATGTTTATAGGAGGGGAGAGTGATGACACAGATGTCAAGTGTTTGCCACTCATGGTAGCTTTGCCTTCCCTTGTAACAATGGCTACAGGCTGACTTGCAAAATTTAAGTAAGACTAAAATTTCCATCAGTACTGTATTTCACCAAAGATGCACATTCATGTCTATCTTCTATATTCTGCTGCCTTAATGAGATTATACTCTTCCTCTCTTTTCATTTATTTTGACCCATAGGGAGGTCTGCTGTTGTGGCAACATTGGGACCCATGTTTTTTAATCTGATGTCTGTCATTTCATATTGACCTGGTTTTTGGTCTAATCTCTCCCTATCCCCTAAATATCTCTAGACCAGAATATCTTCTCCCATCAAATGTCTTCCTTCTTATATTAAATTTTGATCTCTACACCTAAATAAATAGCATTGTCATTCTGATTCTAGACCAAGGAAAAGAAACTCAGTATGCTCCTTTAAATTTGGAATTCAAATTCATATTTTGTAGGGTTTTTTTTTTCCTGGGATATTGCTCCTTGTTTGATTGGTTATCTAATGTGCATCTTATGTTTCAGAGTTGCTGGCATCTTTTGAAATGAAAGGCAGTGCTTAAAGTTTTGTGCTATGCTTTGTTAAACACAAAAACGTGTTTGTGCTATGCTTTGTTAAACACAACACAATTCTGTTTTTTTTTGGTATCTGCTATGTGCTATTAAACTTATCACTTTTTCTTTTTTTAGATATTTCCATCATTTACTGACATTTCATGTTTGGAGGAAACTTAGAAAGCACAGAATTGGTGTTAGACATGATGTGATTGTCAAATGCCTGTTGGTTTTACCTGAATATTTCCCTCCTCCCATTCATTCTTTGACTGGTCTCCTTGTTGAAAAGAATGGCCTTCCATCGCCAGACAGTCATACGTGTTCAGCGGTGACTTGTGGATCGAGGCAGGGATTCACTAAAGATCCTGATAGTTCTTTTCGCCTTCATGCTGGTTTACCCCAAAGAGTTTCATCGTAACAGAGGAAACCATGAGGACCATATGGTGAACTTATGGTACAAGCCAAAACATGCTTGGGTATTTGATGTTTGTTTGTTGTGACTGTAAAAGATTATTTCTCCAGAACTTCTTGTTTGTGAAATGCCTTTAAAAGTAGTTTTCCAATTTTTTAAAAAAGTAGAATACACACTGTGTAACATTTGAAAAAATTTTTTTTGGAGACAGAGTCTCACTCTGTCACCTAGGCTGGAGTGCAGGCATGATCTCAGCTCACTGCAGCCTCTGCCTCTTGGGTTCAAGTGATTCTCGTGCCTTGGCTTCTCGAGTACTTGGGATTACAGACATGCACCACCATGTCCAGCTAATTTTTGTATTATTATTAGAGACAGAGTTTCACCATGTTGGCCAGGCTGGTCTCAAACTTCCGACCTTAAGTGATCTGCACCCCCTTGGACTCCCAAAGTGCTAGGATTTACAGAAGTGAGCCACCGCACCTGGCCAGATTTTTTTTTTTTTTTTTTTTTTGAGATGGAGTTTCACTTTTGTCGCCCAGAGCGCAATGGCACGATCTTGGCTCACTGCAACCTCCGCCGCCCAGGTTCAAGTGATTCTCCTGTCTCTGCCTCCAAAGTAGCTGGAATTACAGGTGCCTGCCACCATGCCCAGCTAATTGTTGTTGTTGGGTTTTTTTGTTTTTTTTTTTTGTATTTTTAGTAGAGACAGGGTTTCACCATGTTGGCCAGGCTGGTTTCAAACTCTTGACCTCAGGTGATCCACCAGCCTTGACCTCCGGAAGTGCTGGGATGACAGGCATGAGCCACCATGCCCGGCCCAGATTTTTTTTTTAATTATACTTTAAATTCTAGGGTGCATGTGCACAACATGCAGGTTTGTTACATAGGTATGCATGTGCCATGGTGGTGTGCTGCACCCATTGACTCATCATTTACATTGGGCATTTCTCCTAATGCTATCCCTCCCCCAGCCCCCCACCCCATGACAGGCCCCAGTGTGTGATGTTCGTTCCCCTCCCTGTGTCCAAGTGTTCTCATTGTTCAATTCCCACCTATGAGTGAGAACATTCAGTGTTTGGTTTTCTGTCCTTGCGATAGTTTGCTCAGAGTGATGGTTTCTAGCTTCATCCATGTCCCTGCAAAGGACATGAACTCATCTTTTTTATGGCTGCATAGTACTCCATGGTGTATATGTGCCACATTTTCTTAATCCAGTCTATCATTGATGGACATTTGGGTTGGTTCCAAGTCTTTGCTATTGTGGATAGTGCCACGATAAACATACGTATGCATGTGTCTTTATAATAGCATGATTTATAATCCTTTGGGTATATACCCAGCAATGAGATCACTGGGTCAAATGGTATTTCTAGTTCTAGATCCTTGAAGAATCACCACACTGTATTCCACAATGGTTGAACAATTCACCCTCCCACCAACAGTGTAAAAGTGTTCCTATTTCTCCAAATCCTCTCCAGCATCTGTTGTTTCCTGACTTTTTAATGATGGCTGTTCTAACTGGGGTGAGATGGTATCTCACTATGGTTTTGATTTTCATTTCTCTAATGACCGGTGATGGTGAGCATTTTTCCATGTGTCTGTTGGCTGCATAAATGTCTTCTTTTGAGAAGTGTCTGTTCATATCCTTTGCCCACTTTTTGATGGGGTTGTTTGTTTTTTTCTTGAAAATTTGTTTGAGTTCTTTGTAGATTCTGGATATTAGCCCTTTGTCACATGAGTAGATTGCAAAAATTTTCTCCTATTCTGTAGGTTGCCTGTTCACTCTGATGGTAGTTTCTTTTGCTGTGCAGAAGCTCTTTAGTTTAATTAGATCCCATTTGTCAATTTTGGCTTTTGTTGCCATTGCTTTTGGTAGTTTAGCCATGAAGTCCTAGCCCATGCTATGTCCTGAATGGTGTTGCCTAAGTTTTCTTTGAGGGTTTTTTATGGTTTCAGGTCTAATATTTAAGTCTTTAATCCATCTCGAATTAATTTTTGTATAAGGTGTAAGGAAGGGATGCAGTTTCAGCTTTCTACATATGGCTAGCCAGTTTTCTCAGCACCATTTATTAAATAGGGAATCCTTTCCCCATTTCTTGTTTTTGTCAGGTTTGTCAAAGATCAGATGGTTGTAGATCTGTGGTGTTATTTCTGAGGTCTCTGTTCTGTTCCATTGGTCTATATATCTGTTTTGGTACCTGTACCATGCTGTTTGTTTTGGTTACTGTAGCATTGTAGTATAGTTTGAAGTCAGGTAGCATGATGCCTCCAGCTTTGTTCTTTTGGCTTAGGGCTCTTTTTTGGTTCCACATGAACTTTAAAGTAGTTTTTTTCCAATTCTATGAAAAAAGTCATTGGTAGCTTGATGGGGATGGCATTGAATCTATAAATGACCTTGGGCAGTATGGCCATTTTCACAATATTGATTCTTCCTATCCATGAGCAGGGAATGTTCTTCCGTTTGTTTGTGTCCTCTTTTATTTCGTTGAGCACTGGTTTGTAGTTCTCCTTGAAGAGGTCCTTCACATCCCTTGTGGTTGGATTCCTAGGTATTTTATTCTCTTTGTAGCAATTGTGAATGGGAGTTCACTCATGATTTGGCTGTCTGTTTGTCTGCAATTGTTGTATAGGAATGCTTGTGATTTTTGCACATTGATTTTGTATCCTGAGACTTTGCTGAAGTTGCTTAGCAGCTTAAGGAGATTTTGGGCTGAGATGGTGGGGTTTTCTAGATACAATCATGTCATATGCAAACAGGGACAATTTGACTTCCTTTTTTCTTAATTGCATACCCTTTATTTCTTTCTCCTGCCTGATTGCCCTGGCCAGAACTTCCAACACTATGTTGAATAGGAATGGTGAGAGAGGGCATCCCTGTCTTGTGCCAGTTTTCAAAGGGAATGCTTCCAGTTTTTGCCCATTCAGTATGATATTGGCTGTGGGTCTGTCATAAATAGCTCTTATTATTTTGAGATATATTCCATTAATACCTAGTTTACTGAGAGTTTTTATCATGACGGCTGTTGAATTTTGTCAAAGGCCTCTTCTGCATCTATTGAGGTAATCATGTGGTTTTTGTCATTGGTCCTGTTTATGTGATGGATTACATTTATTGATTTGCGTATGTTGAACCAGCCTTGCATCCCAGGGATGAAGCTGACTTGATCGTGGTGGATAAGCTTTTTAATGTGCTGTTGGATTCAGCTTGCCAGTATTTTATTGAGGATTTTTGCATCGATATTCATCGATGTTCATCAGGGATATTCGTCTAAAATTCTCTTTTTTTGTTGTGTCTCTGCCAGGCTTTGGTATCAGGATGATGTTGGCCTCATAAAATGAGTTAGGGAGAATTCCCTCTTTTTCTATTGATTGGAATAGTTTCAGAAGGAATGGTACCAGCTCCTCTGTGTACCTCTGGTAGAATTTGGCTGTGAATCCGTCTGGTCCTGGACTTTTTTTGGTTGGTAGGCTATTAATTATTGCCTCAATTTCAGAACCTGTTGCTGGTCTATTCAGAGATTCCACGTCTTACTGGTTTAGTCTTGGGAGGGTGTATGTGTCCAGGAATTTATCCATTTCTTCTAGATTTTCTAGTTTGTTTGCATAGAGATATTTATAGCATTCTCTGATGGTAGTTTTTATTTCTGTGGGATCAGTGGTGATATCCCCTTTATCATTTTTTATTGTCTCTATTTGATTTTTCTCTCTTTTCTTCTTTATTAGTCTTGCTAACGGTCTATCAGTTGTGTTGATCTTTTCAAAAAACCAGCTCCTGGATTCATAGATTTTTTTGAAGGGTTTTTGTGTCTCTATCTCCTTCAGTTCTGCTCTGATCTTAGTTCTTTCTTGCCTTCTGCTAGCTTTTGAATGTGTTTGCTCTTGCTTCTCTAGTTCTTTTAATTGTGATGTTAGGGTGTCGTTGATGTTAAATCTTTCCTGCTTTCTCTTATGGGCATTTGGTGCTATAAATTTCCCTCTCCACAATTCTTTAAATGTGTCCCAGAGATTCTGGTATGTTGTGTCTTTGTTCTTATTGGTTTCAATAAGAATAAAGTTATTTCTAACTTCATTTCATTATTTACCCAGTAGTCATTCAGGAGAAGTTTCCTAAATCATTGTTGTTCAGTTTCCATGTAGTTGTACGGTTGTTTTTTTTTTTTTTTTTTTTTTTTTTTTGTTTTTTTTTTAGATGGAGTCTCTCTCTGTCACCCAGGCTGGAGTGCAGTGGCGCAATCTCTACTTACTGCAACCTCCACCTTCCTGGTCCACACCATTCTCCTGCCTCAGCCTCCGAGGAGCTGGGATTACAGGTGCCTGACACCATGTCTGGCTAATTTTTTTGTATTTTTAGTAGAGACGGGGTTTCACCATGTTAGCCAGGATAGTCTGGATCTCTTGACCTTGTGATTCGCCCTCCTCAGCCTCCCAAAGTGCTGGGATTACAGGCATGAGCCACCGTACCTGGCCAATTGTGCGGTTTTGAATGGGTTTCTTGATCCTGAGTTCTAATTTGATTGCCCTGTGGTCTGAGAGACAGTTTGTTGTGATTTCTCTTCTTTTACATTTGCTTAAGAGAGCTTTACTTCCACCTATGTGGTCAACTTTGGAATAAGCTGATGTGGTGCTGAGAAGAATGTATATTCTGTTGATTTGGGGTGGAGAGTTCTGTAGATGTCTATTAGGTCTGCTTGGTGCAGAGCTGAGTTCAAGTCTTAGATATCCTTGTTAACCTTCTGTCTCATTGATCTGTCTAATATTGACAGTGGGGTGTTAAAATCTCCCATTATTAGTGTGTGGGAGTTTAAGTCCCTTTGTAGGTCACTCAGGACTTGCTTTATGAATCTGGGTGCTCCTGTGTTGGGTGCATATATATTTAGGATAGTTAGCTCTTCTTGTTGTATTGATCCCTTTACCATTATGTAATGGCCTTCTTTGTCTCTTTTGATCTTTGTTGGTTTAAAGTCTGTTTAATCAGAGACTAGGATTGCAACCCCTGCTTTTTTTTGTTTTCCATTTGCTTGGTAGATCTTCCTCCATCCCTTTATTTTGAGCCTATGTGTGTCTTTGCACGTGAGATGGGTCTCCTGAATACAGCACACTGATGGGTCTTGACTCTTTATCCAATTTGCCAGTTTGTGTATTTTAATTGAAGTATTTAGCCCATTTACATTTAAGGTTAATATTGTTATGTGTGAATTGGTCCTGTCATTATGGTTTTAGCTGGTTATTTTTCCCATTAATTGATGCAGTTTCTTCATAGCATTGATGGTCTTTACAATTCGGCATGTTTTTGCAGTGGCTGGTACTGGTTGTTCCTTTCCATGTTTAGTGCTTCCTTCAGGAGCTCTTGTAAGACAGGCCTGGTGGTTATAAAATATCTCAGCATTTGCTTGTCTGTAAAGGATTTTATTTCTCCTTCACTTATGAAGCTTAGTTTGGCTGGATATAAAATTCTGGGTTGAAAATTCTTTTCTTTAAGAATGTTGAATATTGGTCCTCACTGTCTTCTGGCTTGTAGAGTTTCTGCCAAGAGATCCGCTGTTAGTCTGATGGGCTTCCCTTTGTGGGTAACCTGACCTTTCTCTCTGGCTGCCCTTAACACTTTTCCTTCATTTCAACCTTGGTGAATCTGACAATTATGTGTCTTGGGGTTGCTTTTCTTGAGGAGTATCTTTGTGGTATTCTTTGTGTTTCTTGAATTTGAATATTGGCCTGCCTTGCTAGGTTGGGGAAGTTCTCCTGGATAATATCCTGAAGAGTGTTTTCCAACTTGGTTTCATTCTCCCTGTCACTTTCAGATACACCAATCAAACGTAGATTTGGTCTTTTCACATAGTCCCATATTTCTTGGAGGCTTTGTTCATTTCTTTTTACTTTTTTTCTCTAAACTTCTCTTCTCGCTTTATTTCATTAATGTGATCTTCAATCACTGATACCCTTTCTTCCACTTGATCGAATTGGCTATTGAAGCTTGTGCATGCATCACTTAGTTCTCATGCTATGTTTTCCAGCTCCATCAGGTCATTTAAGTTCTTCTCTACACTGTTTATTCTAGTTAGCCATTCATCTAATCTTTTTCCAAGGTTTTAGCTTCCTTATGATGGGTTCAAACACCCTCCTTTAGCTCACAGAAATTTGTTCTTACCGACCTTCTGAAGCCTACTTCTGTTAACTTGTCAAAGTCATTCTCCGTCCTGCTTTGTTCTGTTGCTGGCGAGGAGCTGTGATCCTTTGGAGGAGAAGAAGTACTCTGGTTTTTAGAATTTTCAGCTTTTCTGCTCTGGTTTCTCCCCATCTTTGTGGTTTTATCTACCTTTGGTCTTTGATGTTGGTGACTTACAGATGGGGCTTTGGTGTGGGTGTCTTTTTTGTTAATGTTGATGCTATTCCTCTCTGTTTGTTGGTTTTCCTTCTAATGGTCAGGTCCCTCAGCTGCAGGTCTGTTGAAGTTTGTAGGTGGTCCACTGCAGACCCTGTTTGCCTGGATATCACCAGCAGAGGCTGCAGAACAGCAAATATTGCTGCCTGATCCTTCCTCTGGAAGCTTTGTCCCAGAGGGGCACCTGCCTGTATAAGGTGTCAGTCGGCCCCTACTTGGAGGTGTCTCCCAGTTAGGCTACACGGGGGTCAGGGACCCACTTGAGGAAGCAGCCTATACATTCTCAGAGCTCAAACACTGTGCTGGGAGAACCACTGCTCTCTTCAGAGCTGTCAGACAAGGACACTTAAGCCTGCAGAAGTTTCTGCTGCCTTTTGTTCAGCTATGCCCTTCCCCAAGAGGTGGAATCTATAGATGCAGCAAGCCTTGCTGTGAGGCAGCAAGCCTTGCTGTGCTGCAGTGGACTCCACCCAAGTTCAAGCTTCCCAGCTGCTTTGTTTACCTACTCAAGCCTCAGCAATGGCAGAAGCCCCCCCCCCCGCTGGACTGCTGCCTGGCAGGTTGATCTCAGACTGCTGCACTAGCAGTGAGCATGGCTCTGTGGGCATGGGACCCACTGAGCCAGGCACGGGATATAATCTCCTGGTGTGCTATTTGCTAAGACCATTGGAAAAGTGCTGTATTTGAGTGGGAGTGTCCCATTTTTCCAGGTAGTCTGTCACAGCTTCCCTTGGCTAGGAAAGGGAAATCCTCTGACCCCTTGTGCTTCCAGGGTGAGGTGATGCCCTGCCCTGCTTCAACTCGCCCTCTGTGGGCTGCACCTGTTGTCCAACCAGTCCCAGTAAGATGAACCAGGTACCTCAGCTGGAAATGCAGAAATCACCTGTCTTCTGTGTCAATCACTCTGGGAGCTGCAGACTGGAGCTTTTCCTATTCAGCCATCTTGGAACGGACCCTCCATATCACATATGTTTAATAGATGGTATTCATGTTTATGGAATCCCTTCATTGTAATTACAGTAGAGATTCCTGATCATAGCAGCAGGAAAGACCCAATAGGCTTATCAAACCAGTTTGTTGCAAACCAACTGCCCCTTTCTCCAGAAGTATCTGGGGGCAGGCTGGAAGCTGTCTGTCTGCCATGCCACCTTACTGTTAGCCTTTGTGTTCACATGGGGCTCAATTTGCAGCCTTCTCCACAACCCTAGGACACATTTCCACACTCCTACTGAGCTATCTCTACCTGAAAACCCCATGCATGAAAAGGTGCCCATGAAACTGCCAAAGGGGTTTCAGAGATTAGAACAGTGTAAAGAAATTGAGCTAAGAATAATAAAAATAATGATATGGTTTGTCTGTATCCCCACACAAATCTCATCTTGAATTCCCATGTGTTGTGGGAGAGACCTGGTAGGAGGTAATTGAATCATGGGGGCCGGTCTTTCCCATGCTGTTCTCATGATAGTAAGTAAGTCTCATGAGATCTGATGGTTTTATAAGGGGGAGTTTCCCTGCACAAGCCCTCTCTTTGCCTGCTGCCATCCATGTAAGAAGTGACTTGCTCCTCCTTGCCTTCTTCCATGATAGTGAGGCCTCCCCAGTCATATGGAACTGTAAGTCTATTAAACCTCTTTCTTTTGTAAATTGCTCAGTCTTGGATATGTCTTTATCAGCAGCGTGAGAACAGACTAATACAAATAATGTATGTGCATGTATACACACACGTGTGTATGTATGTGTATGAGTATACCTATATGTTTGTGTATGTTTGTACATATGTTTATATGTGTACATGTATTTCATTATATTTCAGCTTTTATTATGAGGCTTGACTTGATTCTCTAGAGTGCCATTCACGGAAATGCCACTCTAAATGCTTCCTAGAGGAAAGCAAAGAGCAAAAGAACGGGAGAGATGCAACAAAAACACTGCCAAAGATGAGACAGATTTTCTTCTGAGATTAGTGAGATGAAAGTAATGAGAGGAGGAACACCCCAGAGAAGAAATTGTTCATCCAAGTCAGCATTTCCCAAAACTCATTTTCTGGAATTCCAGTCCTAGGGTGTTAGTAGGTGCTAGCTGACATAGAACAAAGTATTCTATGTGCAAATGAGTGTTTTGAAAACCTGGGTTATCCAAGTTAAACTGGTTTCTTTTCTGCAGGACTTCTAAGGTCTTTCAATATGGTAATGAGCCCTTTAACTCCAAGAGTGGGCAAGAGGATGGGGCATTTCTCAACATACTTGATGACAGAACTTTTCTTTGCAGACACAATAAAAGGCTGGTTTTGCAGGAATAACTGGTAAAGGTCGTTTTACTTTGAGTCTTGAAACATGGATATTTATAGCATAAATTTGAGAATACTATGAATAAACACACATAATTATAGGGGTAGGCTTAACAAAATAAAAGTTTCATCATACCACCATTCAAAGGGTCAATAGGAAGCAGTTCTTTAAGAAATGTCTTGACCTGGAAATTGGGAGACACAGAAAATTTAGAGGCTTTTAAAGAAATTTGATTCATGCTTGTAATGTACAGGCATAGGTTTTATGCTTTTTCTTTGAAGATGTTTTGGAGATAAATAACTATGGAGTAACAATATAGAATTTATGAGGGAGAAATTATAAATTCAAGATACTGACTTGATTTATTTTAAATTGTCTTCCCACATTCAAGAGGATGGCAGAGAGGACAAGGAGCCCTGCTTTATCACGTTCCTTCTTCTGTCAGGAAAAAGAGGTCACTGCTGACCATCATTTCTTTTCACAACTCACATTCCAGCCATATCCTTATATACTCTTCTTATAGCACTTATACCACTCCCTTCTCTAGAACCTCACCCTATCAATTACCCCTCTTTGAATCTGTCACTTTTCACCGTATCCTTCCTTCCTTTCTATATCTCTGTTTTATAAAATGAATATTCTCTACTGACCTCTTTCTCTTTACTACCCATTCTCTCAAAGAATAATCTGTGCTCTGCCTCCTTTACTTTTTTATTTTGCCTCACTCCTCGAACTTTTTCAATCTGGTTTTTGTTAAAAAGACCTCTTCAAATAGAAAATGTTTGCAAATTATATATCTGGTAAGGATTTAATATCGAGAACATATAAAGAACTCCTAAAGGTGAACAACAAGAAGCAACCAAATTAAAAAATGGGCAAATGACTTAAACGAACATTTCTCCAAAGATATACGTGGCCAACAAGCACATGAAAATATGTTCAACACCTCTAGTCATTAGGGAAATGCAAATCAAAACCACAATGAGATATTACTTATACCTGTGAGGATGGCTATAATTTTTTTTCGAGATGGAATCTCACTCTGTGGCCCAGGCTAGAGTGCAATGGCATGATCTTGGCTCACTGCAACCTCCGCCTCCCGGGTTCAAGCAATTCTCCTGCCTCAGCCTCCCAAGTAGCTGGGATTATAGGCGCCTGCCACCATGCCTGGCTAATTTTTGTAGTTTTAGTAGAGATGGGGGTTCACCAGGTTGGCCAGGCTGGTCTCAAACTCCTGACCTCAGGTAATACAACCACTTCAGCCTTCCAAAGTGCTGGGATTACAGGCGTGAGCCACTGTGCCTGGCTGTATATAACTTTTTAAAAAGGAAAAATAGGCCAGGCACAGTGGCTCATGCTGTAATCCCAGTACTTTGGGAGGCCGAGGCAGGTGGATCACAAGGTCAGGAGATCGAGACCATGCTGGCCAACCTGGTGAAACCCTATGTCTACTAAAAATACAAAAATTAGCCAGGAGTGGTGGCATGCACCTGTAATCCTAGCTACTCAGGAGGCTGAGGCAGGAGACTAGATTGAACCTGGGAGGTGGAAGTTGCAGTGAGCTGAGATCACGCCACTGCACTCCATCCTGGGTGACAGAGTGAGACTCCATCAAAAAAAAAAAAAAAAAGAAAAGAAAAATAACGAGTGTTGGTAGAACCCTTGTAGGTTGCTGCATTGCTGTTGGAAATGTACAATGTTATAGTCACTATAGAAAAGTCAGTAGTTTCTCAAAAAACTAAACATAGAACTATCACATGATCCAGCAATTTCATTGGTAGGTACACCCTAAAGAATTGAAAACAACAGCGACTTAACAGATATTTGTACAGCCTTATTCATTACAACATCATTCACAATAATTAAAAGGAGGGGGAAATAACCAATATGTTCATCAACCGATGAACGGATAAACAGAATATGGTACAGTATATGCATACAATAGGATATTATTCATCCATAAAAGGGAATGAAGAAGTACTGACACATGCTATAGCACAGGTAAACCTTGCAAACATTCCTCTAAGTGAAATAAGTTAAACACAGAAAGACACGTATTGTATGATCCCACTTACGTGAAAGATCTAGAATAAGCAGAGTCCTAGAGACAGAGGATTAGAGGTTACTAGGGGCCCAACATTGTGAATGGAATGAACACCACTGAATTGTACACATGGGAATAGCTTAAATGACACATTTTGTGTTATATAAATTTGACTACGAAAAAAGAGATCTCTTTCAAAAAACTTTGCTCCTGAGGCAGGACAGAAATCTGTGAGTTTTGCAGGATCTTTGTCAGTTGCTCAGAAGTCACATTCTCAGGGAGAGCATTCCTGATGACTTGATTTAAAGTTACCACCCTCTCCCACCTTAGCATCCCCCATGCCTCTTCCTTTATTTGCCTTCATGATACTTATCTAGCTGAAATGTTGTGTATTTTAAATTAATTTTGTTTTCTTAGTGTATCTCTCCTAGCTAGAATGTAAGCTTTATGAGGGTAGAGATTTTTATCTGGATTTGTTTCCCCCCTCTGCTATATCCTCAGTGTCTAGAGCTGTGGCTGGCATTGTGTTGGCCTCGAAAAAAAATCTCTGTCCAATGACAGATCAGTGAAAACATTCCTAGAAGAGTCTCAAATAGTCACCAAATGGATCTAGTCTTCCTTATTCTTTCTGCTTTAGATGCCCTTTGAACAAGACAAGGGTTTATTCCACTATCCTATAATAAAATCAAACCAAAGACTGAGGAGAATGAGGAATGGTGTGAGGAGAGAACATTGCTTATAATGAAATACATTAGAAGATGAGGCTAGCAGCTGAAATAATTTTTTAAAATCTACTTTTTAAAATAAAAATGCCATGATTGCATTTTTAAAATATTTGCAATTCCCTCTGCTGACCTAACCAGAAGCAGGCTGGGCTCCAACGATCTTCTCTGAGCATGCCTACATCTTCCAAGGATTAAGCAACAACAACAACAACAACAACAACAACTAAACCCCAAAAGTAACCATTTTTATTTGCTAAATGGTAGCATTGAGAAAATGAGAAGAGGCGGTCAAGAAGAAAATCCTCCCCATTTAAGTTTCTGGAGGTTTCCTTTGCTAGAAAAGCCCAGGTGTCTGGACAGTGAGCCAGGTGTACTCCCATTGTTAGGTTCAGCTGCCAGTTCCTGCTCTTTGTGCTACTACTTGAACCCAGGGGAAGCCTCCCAGCTGCTCAGGTTGCCCTGTGTGCCCCTGCCCTGGCCTCCTTCTTCCCTCCTTCCTGGCCTTCCCCTTCCCTCTGCGCTCACCAGCCTTGTTAACCTGCCTTGGCCCCTAGATTCTGAGTCTCTACAGAATGCAGGCCATGTAAGATGATGCTCCTTCTTTCTCTCCCTCAGTCCTTACCTCAAACAGATGCTCACTATGCATCTGTCCAACCATTCCAGTTGAAAAAGGAGTTCCAAACAATGAATTAGGCATGTTGCCAGCACAAATCCACAGGCATTCAAGAGGTCTAAAATTATTAAAACCCTTGTGGTCTGCTGAAAATTGTTGTTATAATTCAAGGCTCAACTCAAATATCTCCTCTGCTTTGAAGGCTTTCCTGCACACCCCCACTGTCCTCCCTGAGAACTCTGTGTGCCCCTCTACAGAGCTAAGTTATCACATGTTGGTGCTGTTTCTATTCTGCGAACCCCTCTAGGATAAAAACAATGTTTACGTATATCGGTATGCCTTGTTCCTAGCTTCCTGCCTGTGTAAAGCAATATTCAATATGAATTTGTTGAATTTCTCTGATTATCTCTGTCTGCTTGCCTTCCTCACCTTCTATCTCTCCCCCCTCCTTTCCTCTTCTTTTCTTTCCATCCAGCTTCTCAGTTTCTTTTCCTTCCCTCCCTCCCTCCCTCCCGTCCTTCCTTTCCTCCTTCCTTTCTTCCTTCCTCTTCTCTTCTAGTCTGCTTGCCTGCCTGCCTGCCTTCCTTTCTTCTTTCCCACCTTCTTTCTTTTCTTCCTTCCCTTTTTCCTTCCTTTCCTCCCTCCTTCTAAGACCTAAATCTGGAACTTTTAATGGACTCTTCAGCAGCTGAGCCATGAGGGTACATACCAGGATTTGTTCATTTTCCCAGGAATCCTTCTACCTGCCTAAACGTCTTCTTGCTCCTCACTCTATTTTCATCTCTTTATCAGAATCAATGGTTCTTAACTAGGGAGCTGAATTCCTAAATATCCAGCACAAAATTATGTGTGCACATCTGCATATGTGTATATGCAGGTGTGCACATGTGTGTACATGTAAGTGTGCATACATTCATAGTGTGAAGAGAGGATCCAAAGGAATCTTTGAGCCCTGCCTCCCCCAATCCTCCAAAAGAACTTTGATACTTTATTTTATGATGATATAAAAGATAAATTTGTTTTTATAAAATAAATACAAAGGCATGAAAAAGATAAAAACCATTTAAAATGTTTCCACAGTCTTCAAAGCACTCATCTACCCATAGGCAAGGCTTTAAGGAGCTTCTTGTAATCAAAAGTGGAACAGTGGCCTGAGCATTGTATCAAGATAGATAGCAAATCTACACTCTTGATAACTGCACAGAACTGTGATAAGCTGTGTCCTACATTCCAGGAAATGTGCAATACTCTGAACAACCTGACAGATTTAGGGTTTTATCCAGAAACAAATTATCTTTGTTTGTCACTGACTGGCGGAAGTTCCAGTTTCTTGAGTTGTGCAGCCTTGAAAGGCATTTCCTATTTGAAAAGGAAGTGCACCATGGCTGCCTCGGATCGATGAGGGCATTTGATGGGTATGTGGTCAATGTATATGTGCCAGTCTAAGAAATCATTGTGAGTAATTATTAATATCTTGGATGCCTAGTATTTGATGGCTTGTGCAGCCACTGGCATCTTATTCAATAGGGACTTGTTCATCCAACCCTCACCCTTGGTAGGCTGGTCATTAACCATTCAGAGTTTTAATTTTAAAAAAAGAGAAAAGAAAGACAAGATCAGAGGCTCTCTTTAGGGGACAGCTCTATTTCAGTGGTTAGCAGAAGAAAGAAAAGAACTGTTCATGCCAAATGAAGATTTCCTTCCCTCTTTAAACATGTGTAGTTGAAGAAGGTCATATAAAAAAGTGTGCATTCACAGGCCAGGCGCGGTGGCCCACGCCTGTAATCCCAGCACTTTGGGAGGCCGAGGCGGGCGGATCACGAGGTCAGGAGATCGAGACCATCCTGGCTAACACGCTGAAACCCCGTCTCTACTAAAAATACAAAAAATTAGCCGGGCATGGTGGCGGGCGCCTGTAGTCCCAGCTACTCGGGAGGCTGAGGCAGGAGAATGGCGTGAACCCAGGAGGTGGAGCTTGCAGTGAGCTGAGATTGCGCCACTGCACTCCAGCCTGGGCGACAGAGCAAGACTCTGTCTCCAAAAAAAAAAAAAAAAAAAAAAAAGTGTAAAAGTGTGCATTCACTTTCAGGCAGTGCCAGAGGAATCCTTTCTCACTCAGTGAAATCAGGGGATGGCTCTCTTGCTACAAAAATATTGATAAAATGGGAGGTTCTGGGGCTGAACTGTCAGGAGGCTTGGCTTGAGACCCTATTCCCCCTAACCAATTGCATGGTCTTTGGTAATCATTTGACCTCTTACAATAATATCACCTTTACTGAATAAGAGATTGTCTATGTTATTACATTTTATCCTCAAATGAACAGAGTGTTTACTGACTCTAATCTATAGAAGAGGAAACTGATATAACATGAGGTTAGATAATTGGTTCAAAATCCTACACTTAATATGTGGGGAGCAGAGTCTCCATCTAACCCCAAAGTTTATTTCCTAGTCTACTACTCCCTACTGCTTCTCCCTGAAGGATAATCAACAAGATGTATCCTTCTGGGTTTTTCTTTGGGATGTTTTTTCTAAGCAGATGGTCACAATAATAAGACCTATCTTTTTTCCATGTGCATATATACTTTACAATTGTTCAGGTGCTGTGCTAAATAAAACCTTTTCTCAGAAACCCAAATGAAGAAGATATTAGTCAAGGTTCTTCAGAGAATCAGAACCAATAGGAGACATAGAGATATAAATAAAGATATTATCAGGATTTGGCACACATGATTTTGAAAACTAAGTCCCAAGATCTGTAGTTGGCAAGCTGGAGACCCAGGAGAGCTGGTGTTGTAAGCTCTAAATGAAGTCCAAAAGCAGGGGAAAACCAATATCCCAACTTGAAGAAAATCAGGCAGCAAGAGACCAAATTCTCCATTCCTCAGCCTTTTCATTGTATCCAGGCCTTCAACAGATTGGATAAGGCCCATTTGCATTGGGGAGAGCAATCTACTTTACTCAATCTACCAATTTGAATGTTAATTTCATCCAGAAACACCATCACAGACACATCTAAAATAATGTTTAACCACATACCTGGGCACCCAGTAGCCTAATCAAGTTGACACATAAAATTAACCACCACAATCCCCCTAATATTTTTTAAGAGACGAGAAAGCTGAGACTCTAAAGAGGTTGTCCAGTGTCATCAGTCTGTGAGAGGCAGATGTGATATTTAAGAATTATGTCTTATCATGAAATAATATGCACCCATAAAAAAGAATGAGATCATGTATTTTGCAGGAACATGGATGGAGCTGGAGGCCATTACCCTTAGCAAGCTAATGCAGGAAGAGAAAACCAAATACTGCATGTTCTTACCTGCTAGTGGAAGCTAAATGATTAGAACTCATGGACACAAAGAGGGAACAACAGACACTGGGGCCTATTTGAGGATGACGTGTAGGATGAAGGAGGGGATAAAAAAAATAACTACTGGGTACTAGGCTTAGTATTTGGGATGAAAAAATCTGTACAACAATACCCCATGACACAAGTTTACCTGTGTAACAAACCTGTACATGTACCCCTGAACTTAAAATAAAAGTTAACAAAAAAACAGAAAAAAGAAAGACAAAAGCACAAACTAAGGAAGTGTTATCCGGAATTATACTGTTCAAAGTAAAAACAGATACAAATTATGCTTACACTATTTTTGAAAGGTTGCAAAACCAACAGCAAATTAAAGATAAATATTATACCAGGAAAAAAAGGAATTTTATTTTATGTTGCTAAAGCCCAGTTTCTTATCAGCTCCTCCTTTCTCTTGTCCATACTTGTTTAAGTAGGCTTTATCCTTCTTGACAGTGACAATAAATGGGAAAGGTAATTGGGTAAGGCAGTTGTGATAATTCCTAGTAAACCAAGTTAATTTACAAAGCCATGAGGTGTGAGTTATGAGCTCTATTATCTACATGTCCTAAAGTTTCCTTTCCTGAAGTGATGGCTCCAGGTGGAACAGGTAAGATATTGAAGAATCACCAACATACACCTACTTCAATGATATCAGAAAGAAATGGAACAGGTCAGCAACCAAGAGAGTCTCCAGCCCACATTTATTTATAACTCAAGCCCATCTCCTAATGATTTCATCCTTTATTGCACATACACCTCAACCCTACAAATTTCATTCCAATACATCCTCTCAGATGGAGCTAACTAGCCACTTGGTACTCTGAACCTAATTATTTTTGCACCATTTGCATTTTTTATTGCATCATTAACATTAGGAGGGTACTCATTGCTGGGGCAACTAGGACTGATGCCAGCATCACTTGGTCTTAGCCAAAATCTTCATCTCAGTTGGAATTGTTTATATCCAACAATATCCTTGGCACCCATTTGTGGTCACAAAAGTTTAAACACTCTGTAGTGCTTTCTGTATATGTGAATTTCTACCAATACTTTCCACTAATTAACTGATAACTTTTTCTACTCATATCAACTAAATCCAATATATTTCCCTTCTTTGAAGCAACAGTTTCTCCTCTGTTATTCAGCTTTGCAGTTCGACTCTTCAGCCTCTTTATTTGGAAAAGCAGGATAGTAATATCTACCTTGATGACTCCATGGGCTCATGAAACATGCATGCAATACCTTGAATTCCTCTACAGTTACTTTTTCTTATTTTAATTTTAATTTTAATTTTAATTGTATCCAAATAATATATGCAATGTTTTCAATACTGATAAAGTGATTCACTTGTGATTCTCACTTCTCTTGGGCAATCACTTTCAATTTTCTTTTAGTGTTTCTTTTGTTATTTGCCTCCATATTTCCAAAATATATCCTTTGTAAAGGTCATGCTAGGTTTGGTCTCTATGGGTCACATGGCTTGATTTTCAGGTTTATATATAGTTTCTCAATTTTCTATAGAAATTTTCACTCCATATCCAAACCCCAGCTATGTCTGGCATCCTCAACTAAAAAATATCTTTATTTCACCCTTTCCAGAGAGTAAACTTTTTGTCTTATCTTGAGTGGGCAGACCTATGCACTCTGATGAAAGGTTTTAACAGTCCAAACAGGAGTTAGTAAAACTATGACCTATGGGCCAATCTGATCTGCTTCTTATTTTGTAAATAAAATCTTATTGGAGTACAGTTAAGCCCATTCATTTAAGCATTGTCTACAGCTCCTTTCACACTGCAACAACAGAATCAAATAGTTGTGACAGAGACCATAGGATGCATAATATGAGTTGTCTGTGTCGCCATCCAAATCTTATCTTGAAATGTAGCTCCCATAATCCCCATGTGTCATGGGAGGGACCTGGTGGGAGGTAATTGAATCACAGGGGTGGGTTTTCCTATGCTCTTCTCATGATAGTGAATAAGTCTCATGAGATCTGATGGTTTTAAAAAGGGCAGTTCCCCTGCACATGCTCTCCAGCCTTTCACCGTGTAAGACATGCCTTTGCTCCTCCTTTGCCTTCTGCCACGATTGTGAGACCTCCCCAGCCATGTGGAAATTTGGATCCATTAAACCTTTTTTTCTTTATAAATTACTCACTCTCAAGTATTTCTTCATAGCCGTATGAAAATGAACTAATACAGTAAATTGCTTCCAGTAGAGTGGGGTACTGCTATTAAGATACTCAAAAATGTGGAAGCAACTTTGGAAGTGGTTAACAGGCAGAGGTTGGAACAGTTTGGAGGGCTCAGAAGAAGACAAGAAGATGTAGGAATGTTTGAGGCTTCCTAGAGACTTGTTTAATGGTTTTGACCAAAATGCTGATAGTGATAGGGACAATGAAGTCCAGGCTGAGGTGGTCTCAGATGGAGATGAGGAACTTATTGGGAACTGGGGCAAAGGTGATTCTTGTTATGCTTTAGCAGCGACTTGCATCATTTTGCCCCTGCCCTAGAAATCTGTGGAACTTTGAACTTGAGAGAGATGATTTAGGGTATCTGGGGGAAGAAATTTCTAAGCAGCAAAGCTTTCAAGGGGAAGCAGAGCATAAAACTTTGGAAAATTTGCAGCCTGACTATGCCATAGAAAAGAAAACCCCATTTTCTGGGGAGAAATTCAAGCCAGCTGCAGAAATTTGCATAAGTAATGAGGAGCCTAATGTTAATCACCAAGACAATGGAAAAATGTCTCCAGGGCATGTCAGAGACTTTCAAGGCAGCCCCTCCTATCATAGGCCTGGAAGCCTAGGAGGAAAAAAAATGGTTTCCTTGACCAGGTCTAAGCCCTCCCTGCTGTGTGCAGCCTTGGATTTGATGCCCTGTGTTCCAGCCACTCCAGCTGTGGCTAAAAGGGGCCAAGGTACAGCTTAGGCAGTGGCTTTGGAGGGTGCAAGCCCCAAGCCTTGACAGCTTCCAAGTGGTGTTGGTCCTGTGGATATGTAGAGGCAAGAATTGAGGTTTGAGAACCTCTTCCTAGATTTCAGAGGATGTATAAAAATGCCTGGATGTACAGGCAGAGGTGTGTTGCAGGGGTGAAGCCTTCATGGGAAACCTCTGCTAGGGCAGTGCAGAAAGGAAAGAGGGAGTCAGAGCCCCTACACAAAGTCCCCATGGGGCACTGCCTAGTAGAGTTGTGAGAAGAGGCCACCATCCTCCAGACTCCAGAATGGTAGATCCACTGACAGCTTGCACCGTGTGCCTGGAAAAGCCACAGACAATGCTAGCCCACAAAAGCAGCCAGGATGGGGGCTGTACCCTGCAAAGCCACAGGGGCAGAGCTGCCCAAGGCCCTGGCAGTCTACCTCTTGCATCAGTGTGACCTGGATTTGAGACATGGAGTCAAAGGAGATCATTTGGGAACTTTAAGGTTTAATGACCACCCTATTGGATTTTGGACTTGTGTGGCCTGCAGCACCCTTTTTTTGGCCAATTTCTCCCATTTGGAATGGCTGTATTTACCCAATTCCTATACCCCCAATGTATCTAGGAAGTAACTAACTTGCTTTTGATTTTGCAGGCTCGAGGTGGAAGGGACTTGCCTCGTCTCAGGTGAGACTTTAGGCTTGGACTTTTGAGTTAATGCTGGAATGAGTTAAGACTTTGGGAGACTGTTGGGAAGGCATGATTTATTTTGAAATGGGAGGACATGAGATTTGCGAGGGGCCAGGGCAGAATGATGTGGTTTGACTGCGTCCCCACCCAAATCTCATCTTGAATTATAGTTGCTATAATCCCCAGGTATTCTGGGAGGGATCTGGTGAGAGCTAATTGAATCATGAGAACGGTTACCTCCATGCTATTCCTGTGATAGTGAGTGAGTTCTTATGAAATCTGATGGTTTAGTAAGGGGCTTTCCCCACCCCCCGCCCCTTTGCTTGTTCTTATCCTTGTTACTGCCACGTGAAGAAGGAAGGATGTGTTTGCTTCCCCTTCCGCCATGATTGTAAGTTTCCTGAGGCCTCCCCAGCCATGCAGAACTGTGAGTCAATTAAACCTTTTTCCTTTATAAACTACACAGTCTTGGGTGTATCTTTATTAGTAACATGAGAACAGACTAATACAATGCACAATACCTAAAATATTTACTATCTGGTCTTCTATATGTTTATGTTTATGTCCCCACAAAACTCATATGTTGAAAACCTAATTACATACATGATGGTATTAGAAGGTAGAGGCCTTTGGGAAATAATTAGATCACGAAGGCAGAACCTTATCAATGGGATTAGTGTCCTTATAAAAGAGGCCCCAGAGAGCTTCCTTGACCCTTTTCTACCAGGTGAGATTACAAAAGAAGACATCTCTCACCAGACACCAAATCTATTGGTGCTTTGATCTTGGAGTTCCCACCATCTGGAACTGTGAGAAATAGATTTCTGTTGTTTATAAGCCACCCAGTTTATGGTATTTTGTTATAGTGCCATGAACAGACAAATACATGGCTCTTTACAGAAAAATTTTGTCAGCCCACAAACTATGCTTATATACTTTCAATAAATACATCTATTTCTAACTTATCCTGCACTACCAACTTCAAAATTATCTGGTGCCTTCTACTCTTGAAACCTTCCAGGAATCTGTGTTACAGTATTAATCAGGTTCCTTCTTATCAGCATTTCCCCTCTACCTGCAGTTGAGTTTCAGTGTTCTACTCCCTGATATGTCAGTTACCATTTGAATCAATTACTCATCTGAATCCTATCTTCTAAAAAAAATTGCTGTCTCTGCAGTTGTTTTAACTCACATTCTTGTCCTTGAAGATTTATGCCACTTTTCTTGCCTCAGCGTTCTTTTAGTGGGGTTGAGAAATTTATCAATTAGTACTTTTCAGAAAATGATAAGCCACACAAGGTATTTCAAGCAGGAAATAATTTAGGCAATGTAAATGTTTAGGACACTGTGGAAAGGGCAGGAGTTTCAAACATTAAACAAACGCTCTACTTGTTCTCAGGTTCACCATTAGCTCTCAGAGTTGGAGAGTTGCAGAAATCACAGGAAACCACCAGTGACCATCAATAACATTTGTGACCCGAGTCAGGTGCAAAACTGCAAACCACCTGGAGGCGGCTGCAAACCTCACATCCACTGAGACTGTACTTCTGCACATTCTTGCCAAAAGACCAACAATATCATGGCTACCTCCCTTCTACATTTGCCCTAACCTGGAAACACCCTGGCAAGGGATTTTGGGAATGTGCTCCCAGGCGTCTAGTCCCTGGAATACAGGGGAGGAACACAGAAGGGGAATGGTGTTGTGTTGCCAACAGCCTAGCGCAAGCAGAGATGAATAAGGAATTTCCCTCTACCGTATTTAACTTTTCAACAACTTCCACTTTTTCCTCTGTACCATCAAGGTTTCCCTGAAGCCACTAGCTGCTCACTAGACGGAACATTGCACTCTGGGTACACAGACATGGGTTGGATACTTACAATAGCGTGACCTTGGGCAAATCATTCAGCCTTGACTTCCTTTGGTCAAATGGAGAGAGAGAGAAAAACAAAAACCCAAAGACCTACTTTAGGAATACTGTGAAGAGAATAAGACAGTGCATGCTAAATGTTTAATAAATGATAAAATGCCACAAAAATGGAAAGTATAACTATGTAGACATGTTAAGTCTGGCTTATTTTTCTGACTCCAAAGAATACCAATGTATATCTCCAGGGAATACGTCTACCTGTCAATCTCATCTTGGACTTCTTTTCATCTGTCCTTCTTCATTAAAAAAAAAAAAAGCTATTTCAAACCCTAAATGTAGCAAAGTATCACCATTGTGCTACATTTATATCGTTCTTCATCAGCCTGTGGCAGATGTTCTGACAGATGAAACCGTGGGCAGCTCTAAGACTTGAGGAAAAGGGGCTCAGAATCTACTTTCTATTACACAGCCTTGTTTTCATGCACAAGCCTCAAGGTTACAAGATGTCATTTTTATTTTTATAATTCTAACTGTGGTTTCTTCTTGGAAATACCAATCTCAGATATTAAGTACATGTCACAGCCAAAAAGGAAATCTGTCAATATCTGTGGTATAATAATAAAAATTGTGCTTTCACTAATTTGAAAATGCTCCCTTTCTTCTCTTATTCAATGCTAGTCTTCTACCTTGATTATGGCTATTTATTAGGAAATTAATGTGTATTGAAATAAATATGTACTAGGGTTGTGACGCAATGGAGATTAGATTTGCATTTTGTGTTCACTCTTCTTTAGGACGAAGGGGCAGAACACATTACTGGAATTGTAAAAGGTGGGTTCTTTTAGAAGGATGAAGATGGAGGACTTTCAAATCACTGAAAGCAACTTTATTTAGATGTGTAGGCATAGGGTCATTGTTTTATTGTCAAAAAGAGGGTATATTCAAAGCTTATGATGTCCTTTGAGAATTTAAAAGGAAAAACTTCTTATACTCTGGAAAGATCCTTGAATAGAAGGAAAAGAGTATAGTAATTCTGAGTTCACAAGAGGACAAATGTCAGAACCAATTCTGACACTTAGAGAACCTCCTGGAAGACTTATGCCCCAGGATAGGGCCTCTCAAAGTATGATGCATAGACCCCTGGGGATAGTGAGTACATGAGGTTAAAACTATTTTCATAATATAGTAAAGCATTATTCACCTTTTTTTCTTAAGCTGTGTTGGCATTTGCTCCAATAATGTAAAAGCAAAACCAATGGTGGGTCAAACTTAGCACAAATCAAGACAGTGGCACCAAACTACCGGTAGTTACGATATTCTTCACAGCCCCACATTTACATTTTTTAAAAACCAGTTTTATTTAATAATTCCTTTGATGAAGCAATAAAAATTAATGTCTTTATTAAACATTGGCCCTTGAGTTGCCTTGTCCTTTTAGGACTCTGTGCGACGAAATTAGAAACACCTACAGAGCAAAACTGCTGCATGCTGAGGAGTGCGTTATCAGGGGGAGAAGCATTCATGTGATTATTGGAGTTCCCAGCTGAACTAGTTACTTTTGTCACACAATACCATTTTTACTTAAAAGAATGACTGACAGATGAATTACAGTTATTCTGACTTGGGTATTCAATGGATAGTTTCTAAAAAATTAATGCCTCTAAGGACTTCCTCAGTTTTAGCATTGAAACTCTAGCATTTCCCCAGGAGCCCCTTAGTCTTGGGTGAACGGGGTGGTTGGTCATCCTAAGTGAATCTGTCATTTTGAGAAAAACACTGATGGTATCTGTTGTCAATGATAATATTTGAGCTTTCAAGCAGAAATTAGAAACTTGGAAAACTTGTATTGACCACCATAAGATTGACAGCTTTCCAAATCTTAAAGACTTTTCTGACAAGAAGAAGGTGATATTAGTAAACGTAATAAATATTTTATGTTGCATAATAAAATTTATCAACATTTAGAAGATCTGCATATCTCAGTGAACCAATATTTTCCAAAAGGCAAATGCATGATATTTCAGTTTTGCACAGATAAAAGACAGACTGATTAAAGTACAAGATGGGCAGATAAATTTAATGTAACAGAGCCTGAAGAGTTCACTGATATGGTTTCAGTTTCTATATGACAACTAACCATTAAGAAACTACTACCTTTTGAGTTTTGGTATAGTATCATAGAACAATATCCACCATTGTCTGAAAAAGCAATTACATGCCCCTCCCCCCCACCCTTTTCCAAAGATGTGCCTGTGTCAGGCAAGATTTTCTTCAACCAAAACAACAAATCATGGCAAAATGAATGGAAGAACAGATAGGAGAATCCAACTGTCTCTTATCAAGCCGATGATTAAAGAGTTTTGCAAGGGGCGGAGCCAAGATGGCCCAATAGGAGCAGCTCCGGTCTACAGCTCCCAGCCTGAGCGACACAGAAGACAGATGATTTCTGCATTTCTGTTTGAGGTACCGGTTCATCTCACTAGGGAGAGCCAAACAGTGGGTGCAGGACAGTTGGTGAAGCGCGCTATGCGCGAGCCGAAGCAGGGCGAGGCATTGCCTCACTCAGGAAGCGCAAGGGGTCAGGGAGTTCCCTTTCCTAGTCAAAGAAAGGGGTAACAGACGGCACCTGGAAAATTGGGTCAGTCCCACCCTAACACTGCGCTTTTCCAACGGGCCTGGAAAACGGCACACTAGGAGATTGTGTCCCGCACCTGGCTCGGAGGGTCCTATGCCCAGGGAGTCTCACTGATTGCTAGCACAGCAGTCTGAGATCAAACTGCAAGGCGGCAGCGAGGCTGGGGGAGGGGCGCCCGCCATTGCCCAGGCTTGCTTAGGTAAACAAAGCAGCCAGGAAGCTCGAACTGGGTGGAGCCCACCACAGCTCAAGTAGGCCTGCCTGCCTCTGTAGGCTCCACCTCTGGGGGCAGGGCACAGACAAACAAAAATTCAGCAGGAACCTCTGCAGACTTAAATGTCCCTGTCTGACTGACAGCTTTGAAGACAGTAGTGGTTCTCCCAGCACGCAGCTAGAGATCTGAGAATGGACAGACTGCCTCCTAAAGTGGGTCCCTGAACCTCAAGCAGCCTAACTGGGAGGCACTCCCCAGTAGGGACAGACTGACACCTCACTCGGCCGGGTACTCCTCTGAGACAAAACTTCCGGAGAAACTATCAGACAGCTGAATTTGTGGTCTCATGAAAATCCGCTGTTCTGCAGCCACCGCTGCTGACACCCAGCCAAACAGGGTCTGGAGTGGACCTCTAGTAAACTCCAATAGACCTGCAGCTGAGGGTCCTGTCTGGTAGAAGGAAAACTAACAAACAGAAAGGACATCCACACCAAAAACCCATCTGTACATCACCATCATCAAAGACCAAAAGTAGATCAAACCACAAAGATGGGGAAAAAACAGAGCAGAAAAACTGGAAACTCTAAAAAGCAGAGCACCTCTCCTCCTCCAAAGGAACACAGTTCCTCACCAGCAACGGAACAAAGCTGGACGGAGAATGACTTTGATGAGTTGAGAGAAGAAGGCTTCAGACGATCAAACTACTCTGAGATACGGGAGGAAATTCAAAGCAATAGCAAAGAAGTTAAAAACTTTGAAAAAAAAATTAGACGAATGGATAACTAGAATAACAAATGGAGAGAAGGGCTTAAAGGAGCTGATGGAGCTGAAAGCCAAGTATCGAGAACTACGCAAAGATTGCAGAAACCTTGGTAGCCGATGCGATCAACTGGAAGAAAGGGTATCGCTGATGGAAGATGAAATGAATGAAATGAAGTGAGAAGGGAAGTTTAGAGAAAAAAGAATAAAAAGAAACGAACAAAGCCTCCAAGAAATTTGGGACTATGTGAAAAGACCAAACCTACGTCTGATTGGTGTACCTGAAAATGACGGGGAGAATGGAACCAAGTTGGAAAACACTCTGCAAGATATTA
>NW_026652287.1:97550324-97555923 GCF_009828535.3 Hylobates moloch | reverse complement strand
TAGGAAAAGAGGAAGTCAAATTGTCCCTGTTTGCAGATGACATGATTGTATATCTAGAAAACCCCATTGTCTCAGCCCAAAATCTCCTTAAGCTGATTAGCAACTTCAGCAAAGTCTCAGGATACAAAATCAATGTACAAAAATCACAAGCATTCTTGTACACCAATCACAGACAAACAGCCAAATCATGAGTGAACTCCCATTCACAATTGCTTCAAAGAGAATAAAATACCTTGGAATCCAACTTACAAGGGATGTGAAGGACCTCTTCAAGGAGAACTACAAACCACTGCTCAATGAAATAAAAGAGGATACAAACAAATGGAAGAACATTCCATGCTCATGGGTTGGAAGAATCAATATCGTGAAAATGGCCATACTGCCCAAGGTAATTTATAGATTCAATGCCATCCCCATCAAGCTACCAATGACTTTCTTCAAAGAATTGGAAAAAAACTACTTTAAAGTTCATATGGAACCAAAAAAGAGCCCGCATCGCCAAGTCAATCCTAAGCCAAAAGGACAAAGCTGGAGGCATCACGCTACCTGACTTCAAACTATACTACAAGGCTACAGTAACCAAAACAGCATGGTACTGGTACCACAACAGAGACATAGATCAATGGAACAGAACAGAGCCCTCAGAAATAATGCCGCATATCTACAACCATCTGATCTTTGACAAACCTGACAAAAACAAGAAATGGGGAAAGGATTCCCTATTTAATAAATAGTACTGGGAAAACTGGCTAGCCATATGTAGAAAGCTGAAACTGCATCCCTTCCTTACACCTTATACAAAAATTAATTCAAGATGGATTAAGGACTTATATGTTAGACCTAAAACCATTAAAACCCTGCAAGAAAACCTAGGCAATACCATTCAGGACATAGGCATGGGCAAGGACTTCATGTCTAAAACACCAAAAGCAATGGCAACAAAAGCCAAAATTGACAAATGGGATCTAATTAAACTAAAGAGCTTCTGCACAGCAAAAGAAACTACCATCAGAGTGAACTGGCAGCCTACAGAATGGGAGAAAATTTTTGCAACCTACTCATGTGACAAAGGGCTAATATCCAGAATCTACAATGAACTCAAAGAAATTTACCAGAAAAAAACAAACTACCCCATCAAAAAGTGGGCAAAGGACATGAACAGACACTTCTCAAAAGAAGACATTTATGCAGCCAAATAACACATGAAAAAATGCTCATCATCGCTGGCCATCAGAGAAATGCAAATCAAAACCACAGTGAGATACCATCTCACACCAGTTAGAATGGCAATCATTAAAAAGTCAGGAAACAACAGGTGCTGGAGAGGATGTGGAGAAATAGGAACACTTTTACACTGTTGGTGGGACTGTAAACTAGTTCAACCATTGTGGAAGTCAATGTGGCGATTCCTCAGGGATCTAGAACTAGAAATACCATTTGACCCAGCCATCCCATTACTGGGTATATACCCAAAGGATTATAAATCGTGCTGCTATAAAGACACATGCACAGGTATGTTTATTGCTGCACTATTCACAATAGCAAAGACTTGGAACCACCCCAAATGTCCAACAACAATAGACTAGATTAAGAAAATGTGGCACATATACACCATGGAATACTATGCAGCCATAAAAAATGATGAGTTCACGTCCTTTGTAGGGACATGGATGAAACTGGAAAACATCATTCTCAGTAAACTATCGCAAGGACAAAAAACCAAACACCGCATGTTCTCACTCATAGGTGGGAATTGGACAATGAGAACTCATGGACACAGGAAGGGGAACATCACACTCCGGGGACTGTTGTGGGGTTGGGGGAGGGGGGAGGGACAGCATTAGGAGATATGCCTAATGCTAAATGACGAGTTAATGGGTGCAGCAAAACAGCATGGCACATGGATACATATGTAACAAACCTGCACATTGTGCACATGTACCCTAAAACTTAAAGTATAATAATAAAATTTAAAAAAAAGAATCACTTTCCTATAGAAACACACACTAGACATGAAACATTCTGTGAATTTAGCCATACACATCTGTTAGCTAAGCAGCAGGATTGTTGCTCAATCTCCCATCCAATAATCTAGATTGATGTCCCATCAGCATCTGCAGCATGAGCTGTGCATACCTGATGACATTTAAGCCCAATAAAAAACAGGAAGTAATAATCACACAGCAGTCACACAACCATTAACAAGCGATTTTTACTAACCAGTCAGTAGTGTCCCTTCTCTGAAGCCCCTAAAAGGAGCCCCAGAATGGCATTCAAAATATTTCTCAGGACTAAATTCCTGGGATTAAAGGATTGCAGGCACCCTTCTCTAAAAGCATTTCTTTGTGGCTTTTCTTTCCAACATTGAGCACATTCAACATCTATAAAGATGATGAATCCTTAGTGCCCAAGACTTTATCCCTCCTCAGCTGAGCTGGGGAAAAATCTTGACCTATGCAAAACATATTGAGTGATGCAGGCAGTTGTGACATTTAAAGGGATGATAGAGAGGGCCAGAGGCAATGGAGATGATATCCAGCCTCATTTGCAAAAGGAGACTGGTTTCAATTGCAAAGCCCTCATCTCTTAATCAGTAGGGTTCTCAGGGGAGTGCCCAATTTTCATTCCTTTTTTCCCACAAGGTAATCAATTACTTGAGAAAAATCCAATTCCGAGGCACTAGAAGAAGGGTTTCTGTTGTTGGTGGTGTTAGACCATGAGGCTATCATTTAAGCACATTAGTTAAAATGTATTAACAGATTAGGTGTAAGCAGGGCATGGTGGTGCAAACTTGTAGTCCCAGCTACTCGAGAAGCTAAGGTGGAAGCATTATTTGAGCCCAGGAGTTCGAGGCCAGCCTGCACAGCATAATGAGACCCAGTTTCTAAAAATTAATTGTTCATTAATTGTTTACTAAAGTAAGCACTTCCCAAGTGGGAAGCTGGAAGTGCATTAGGCATTAAAGCGCTCTTTCAAATTTGTCCTGGTGGCATAGTTGATGATCATGGTATTAGTCTTACCTGTGTCTGGGTGATGGAATACCAGAGGATGAAGGATCTATTCTTCAGTCTTATAATGATGCTATGGTCAGTGGTGGAACATTTTTCCCAGGGCCAAAATAGAGGTGGGGTAAAATTTTATCTCAGCAGTATGTTTGATTCCCGAATTCTTCTGAAATGACAGGTGAGAGGAACACTGATAAAAGAGTTGAGTCTCTCTCTCTCTCTCTCACTCTCTCTCAAACACACACACACACACACACATGCACACACACACACACAGCATTCCTTGGAAAAATTGTTTTGGTGAAAGGCTCCATTTTTTATTCTTCTACTCCTGTTTTAGATATTCACCCAACAACACTTTACTTTCTATTATTAATACTTTTTTCAAACACTAACTCCAACCAGAACCCAGCAACACTTTAAAAAGATTCCCCAAACATCCTGCAGGAAGAAACTCACACAACTCAAATAGACTTATCAGACCACAGACACTTCTTTCTTTCTGCAAGCACCTGCAAACACCCTATGGATTTTTGGTCCTTCTGAAAAGAACTTTTAGGAAATGCTAAATTAACTTACAGGTACATTCTCCCGTGCTGCGCCCCTGCCTTTTGGTGAATCCTTTTTCTTCTCTGCTCTTTTCCCATTTTACTCTTCTCCGCCCCATTTCTCTTGCTTTTCCGGATTTGCTCCATCTCTTCTCCATTGACTCCTTCATACTTCCCCCGGTGATCTTAATACTCTTCCTTAGGTGGTTTTTTCTTTGATTACCTCTTCCAAACCTGGATTTCTGTTTTTCACTCCACATAATCTCTTCTGCAGGTCAGAGAGTGTTTCCTCCAAAGCAAATTCAAGAATCCAATAAAGCAACTTGGTCTTTAGTCACTTAATTTGTGGATTACTGCCTCCGCCAACCATTTTAATTCTTTCTTAAGAATCTTTGCATCTTTAGAGATACTGCTTTCTCAGCATATCCTTTTGTTATTATTTCCTTAATATTTGTTTCCTACAAAAATTTTTAAAAATCTTTTCATTCCATTTTTTCTTTTTTTGAGACAGGGTCTTGCACTGTTGCCCAGGCTGGAGTACAGTAGCGTGATCTTGGCTCACTGCAATCTCCACCTCCCAAGCTCAGGTGATCCTCCTGCTTCAGCCTCCCAAGTAGCTGGGACTACAGGCGCTCTCCACCATGCCCAGCTAATTTTTGTACTTTTAGCAGGGACAGGGTTTCACCGTATTGGCCAGGCTAGTCTCAAGCTCTTGACCTCAAGAGATCCATCTGCCTTGGCCTCCCAAAGTGCTGGGATTACAGGCGTGGGCCACTGCGCCCGGCCTCACTCCATGTTTCTTATCTTTATTTTTTCCATTCCAAAAAACTGCACTAGAGACTATTTTTACCAGCTTCTATGTTTCATCCCTGCCTTTTAAAACATTCACAGTACAATATCACATATGTGTAAATAAATTGGTGTAATAAAGCCTTCCACATATGTGTTTACTTGTGATATTGATTTACCTGGTTTCATATCAAAAAGTCCTATCTATATTCCTCTAATCCTTTTCAATAAAATCTAAAATGCTTTCCCCTATTTTTGGTATTCATGTAAATTATTTGGTACCATATGAATTGTAAGATCTTTATTGTTCTGCCTAAATTCTCTCAATTAAAAAACAAAAACAAACCTCAGGGTGTTTTGTTTTCCTTCTGAAGTTAACATCATACAATAATAAACGCCCGACCTCCTCCAGTTTCTGAAATTCTTAGTAATTACACAGTCTGTTATAGAGGTCGTTCTTTATGACAGTGTTTTCTCTCCAAATGCACTTAGTATCTGTTTTTCATACAACAGTAAGTATACAGCTTCAAGAGGAACTACTGAGGAGATAGACAGACAGATGATATATAGACAGGTAGACAGATAAATAAATAGATAGGTGGATAAATAAAAGATTGTCTTTAAATTTTATTAAAAAAATAAACTAAGAGCTACCATTTATGAAGCATTTACTATGTGTGCCAAGCTCTACTCATTTACATATTTGTCCCCTCTAATTCTTGTAACAATCTAGCAGTGTGGACATTCATATTCCCATTTTATAGCAAAGAGAGCTGAGTTTCATGGAGATAAAGCAACTTCCTTAAGGTTACATAATTTCTGAGTAATCAAAGTGAGACTTGAACCCTGCTCTACCTAATTCCAAAGGCTATTAGGCTATGCCTCTATATCTTTATCAAAAAACTACCAGTTATTTCCACTAGGATGTGTCAAAACAGCAACTCTAGGACTCAGCTAGTGGTGGCCTAGTCCCATATTTGGATAATAAAGAATTTCAGGCTGTATACAACTACCAGCATGGGATAGACACTGGCCAGAAGAGCTGTCTATATCCTAGTGAGGGCAAGTTAGGCTGGATCCTTAAAGCATCATACCAAACAAACATGGGAATGCATCTTACAGCAGTTCATGCTGGAGGTCAGATCGCACACATACACACATTCCTCCCCCACACAGGAGGAGACTGTGTTTATCAGACTATATGACCAAAAGCCCAATAACACACTTGGCTCCAAGCATGGATCAATGCTGAAATAG
>NW_026652287.1:97535973-97550224 GCF_009828535.3 Hylobates moloch | reverse complement strand
TAGGAAAAGAGGAAGTCAAATTGTCCCTGTTTGCAGATGACATGATTTTATATCTAGAAAACCCCATTGTCTCAGCCCAAAATCTCCTTAAGCTGATAAGCAACTTCAGCAAAGTCTCAGGATACAAAATCAATGTGCAAAAATCAAAAGCATTCTTGTACACCAATCACAGACAAACAGAAAGCCAAATCATAAGTGAACTCCCATTCACAATTGCTTCAAACAGAATAAAATACCTTGGAATCCAACTTACAAGGGATGTGAAGGACCTCTTCAAGGAGAACTACAAACCACTGCTCAATGAAATAAAAGAGGATACAAACAAATGGAAGAACATTCCATGCTCATGGGTTGGAAGAATCAATATTGTGAAAATGGCCATACTGCCCAAGGTCATTTATAGATTCAATGCCATCCCCATCAAGCTACCAATGACTTTCTTCACAGAATTGGAAAAAACTACTTTAAAGTTCATATGGAACCAAAAAAGAGCCCGTATTGCCAAGTCAATCCTAAGCCAAAAGGACAAAGCTGGAGGCATCATGCTACCTGACTTCAAACTATACTACAAGGCTACAGTAACCAAAACAGCATGGTACTGGTACCACAACAGAGACATAGATCAATGGAACAGAACAGAGCCCTCAGAAATGATGCCACGTATCTACAACTATCTGATCTTTGACAAACCTGACAAAAACAAGAAATGAGGAAAGGATTCCCTATTTAATAAATGGTGCTGGGAAAACTGGCTAGCCATATGTAGAAAGCTGCAACTGGATCCCTTCCTTACACCTTATACAAAAATTAATTCAAGATGGATTAAAGACTTAAATGTTAGACCTAAAACCATTAAAATCCTACAAGAAAACCTAGGCAATACCATTCAGGTCATAGGCGTGGGCAGGGGCTTCATGTCTAAAACACCAAAAGCAATGGCAACAAAAGCCAAAATTGACAAATGGAATCTCATTAAACTAAAGAGCTTCTGCACAGCAAAAGAAACTACCATCAGAGTGAACAGGCAGCCTACAGAATGGGAGAAAATTTTTGCAACCTACTCATCTGACAAAGGGCTAATATCCAGAATCTACAATGAACTCAAACATATTTACAAGAAAAAAACAACCCCATCAAAAAGTGGGCAGAGGACATGAACAGACCCTTCTCGAAAGAAGACATTTATGCAGCCAAAAAACACATGAAAAAATGCTCATCATCACTGGCCATCAGAGAAATGCAAATCAAAACCACAGTGAGATACCATCTCACACCAGTTAGAATGGCCATGATTAAAAAGTCAGGAAACAACAGGTGGTGGAGAGGATGTGGAGAAATAGGAACACTTTTACACTGTTGGTGGGACTGTAAACTAGTTCAACCATTGTGGAAGTCAGTGTGGCGATTCCTCAGGGATCTAGAACTAGAAATACCATTTGACCCAGCCATCCCATTACTGGGTATATACCCAAAGGATTATAAATCATGCTGCTATGAAGACACATGCACATGTATGTTTATTGCAGCACTATTCACAATAGCAAAGAGTCGGAACCAACCCAAATGTCCAACAACGATAGACTGGATTAAGAAAATGTGGCACATATACACCATGGAATACTATGCAGCCATAAAAAATGATGAGTTCATGTCCTTTGTTGGGACATGGATGAAACTGGAAAACATCATTCTCAGTAAACTATCGCAAGGACAAAAAACCAAACACCACATGTTCTCACTCATAGGTGGGAATTGAACAATGAGAACTCATGGACACAGGAAGGGGAACATCACACTCTGGGGACTGTTGTGGGGTGTAGGGAGGGGGGAGGGACAGCATTAGGAGATATACCTAATGCTAAATGACGAGTTAATGGGTGCAGTAAAACAACATGGCACATGGATACATATGTAACAAACCTGCACATTGTGCACATGTACCCTAAAACCTAAAGTATAATAAAAAAAAAAGAGTTTTGCAAAAATGCAAAAACATAATACATTTCTCATTAGAAATTTTTTTACTTTGGAAAGTATACTTTTTAACAGAAATGTATTATTTCTGTTAACATATAGTGGGTTTTCTATTTCTATTTTTCAATAAATTAATAAATATTCTAAATGTATCCATTTTTCATTTTAAATGTGGTTAAGTATCCGTAGGTGTAACTCACATAAACAAAAGCTCTTTGGGGATCTTAATAATTTTTAAGACTGTAAAGAAATCCTATAACCCAAGTGTTTAAGAACCACAGCTCTAGGAAGAAGCGTGCTCACTAAATGGACCAAGACCTAATGCTAGAAGGCATTCTTCCTTTGGGAGTAGCAATTGGGAGAAGCCGGCCCTACCATTGCTTTCTGAGCTCTACCCACTCCCTTCTCTCTTTCAAGAGACCCATACTCCAACATTTCTCAGTTGCTATGTGAATCGCCTTCCTTAGCCAGCTTCTGTGCATTAGTCATGATGGATTAAGGTCATCTGCTCAACCATAGAAGCTGAGATAACAGGAAGCCAAACTGGAAACTTTCCACATCCAGTCTAGCTTTCTGTTATCCCAGCTTCTGAGATGTCCCTCAGGTATATCTGTGATATTCAGGGATTCCCTACGTATGGAACCCCTGAATTCACTGTAAGTATTGAGAATAGTGGCAGAGGTGTTGCAGCATTAGTGCTTTGGAAGTCTTGGCCACATCCCTAATGGAATGTGTAGGGGACACCAAGGTCACTTAGGGAGAAGGTGACCTTTCCCTTAACATTGAGAACAGATGTTTCTCTGTTTTGTCAAATTATATGTACAATAACATTTCTGAAGGTAATACATTACATTTCACATAATACATTAAAGATTATAGGCTATGGAAGAAAATAACATCATTTTTTACTTTTCCTTCTTAAATATTAGTAAATTCATTTTCTTCTCATCTGTTACTTCATCTGCTTTTCCAGTCCCCAGTCCTGGATCAATTCAAATTTCCACTTCCTCTACCACTCTTCTCCACCACGCTTCTCCAACTATTGAGCACAGCTACAGATAATGCCATAGTGGTGCCAACTGGCACGATCATCAATGGATAGATGGTTTTCAAGACCAGCAGCACTCACAAGCTCTTCAGCAATTCTTTACTTTGCCCCTGGTGACAGCCTTTTGTCTCTCCTATTTAGCTATTTCAACTTACTATCCTCCTCCATGCCAAGTCTCTTCAAAGTTCTGCACCAGTGTTTTAGGTCAGGGATCCCCAAACCCTGGGCCACAGACCAGTACCAGTTGGTGGTCTGTTAAGAACTGAGCTGCACAGCAGGAGGTGAGCAGTGGGTGAGTGAGCAAAGCTTCTTCTGTATTTACAGCCACTCTATATTGCTCACATTACCACTGGAGCTCCACCTCCTGTCAGATCAATGGCAGAATTAGAGTCTCACAGAAGTGCGAATTTTATTGTGAACTGTGCAGGTGAGGGATCTGGGTTGTGTGCTTCTCATGAGAATCTAATGCCTGATGATCCGTCACTGTCTCCCATCACCTCCAGATGAAACCATGTAGTTGCAGGAAAACAAGCTCAGGGCTCCCACTGATTCTACGTTACGGTGAGTTGTTTTATTTATTATATATTACAATGTTATAATAATAGAAATAAAGTGTACAATAAATGCAATGCCCTTGAATCATCCCGAAACTATCCCTCCCCAACAGTCTGTGAAAAAATTGTCTTCCATGAAATCAGTCCCTGGTGCTAAAAAAGTTGAGGAGCGCTATTTGAGGGAGACACTATGTTCAACACAGCTCAGTTAACAGCATTAGTGAAAAAGATCCCGAGGACAATACCTGTGGAAAACACTGGGCCAAACAAAGGGAGAGAGATTTCTTTTCTGCAGAACTTCTAAGCAGGATTTTACCAGGCTAACATACGTCGTAACTCTCTGAGGAGAATCAGGATGTTTCGCAAACATCTGACCACGTAATTCTTTTTTTCACATAGCCAGACTTAGGGGACTTGTTTCCATGAGACACCCTTAGGAAAATATTTATTCCTTTTGGCCATCTCTACTTTCATTTCTTTTAGATTATTTACTTCCTAAAATCAGTAATGACCTTCTTACTACTTCCACTTAAATATTCATAGACCTAATATTCAATACAGCATAATAGTGAAGCAAATAGTTGGTAGAATCAAACATCCTAGGCTGGAATCCCAGCCCAGCCATTTACTAGATGTGTCACTTGGGGACTTAACCTCAAATAATTCTTAATCTTAAGAAATGCTTATTCTTCTTGTTTAAAATGATTCTGATCCTAGATGACTCTTCTATCTTGAGAGAACAATACATGTTTAAGAAATCAAAAGGTTAGCTTTCTCATTAAAATATTTTTGTTTTAAGCAGAACATTGCTTTGTTAAAAATTGGAATATTTCAATGCTTTCTATGATTTTGTTTTTTAGATTATGCTACATGGAATGTTAGGTGATTGCAAAATCAGAGTCCTAGTTCCAACTCCGCTATTTATTAACTTGTATAATCTTGGGAAAATTTTCTAATTTCCCCTCAACATTTGTGACAATATTCTCATCTTAAAATAGGAATAATTGTTCTCATTTATACTGTAAAGATTAAGTAAAATATACAGAGAGAATGCTTAGTACACTGTGAGTGCTGTAAAAATGTTACCTAATATAATTATTAACTCTTTGATATAATTAATATTTGGAGAGAAGAGACGGTTCTTACTCATTTTTGTAACCCTTGTCCATTGCACAGTACCTGGTGTAAAATAAGATCAAATAAATGCTTGATGAATAACAATACCTACCATTATTATAGTTTTATAATTTATAGCATATGTTGGCATATATTAACTCATCAGATTCTTACAAAATCTTACTAGAAAGCCAGAGCAGGAATGAGTATCTCTTTTCCTCTCTAAAGATGAGAGAGAAAAACAAGTGAAATAAAGCAAAATGAATTTAGATAACTTTTCCAAGATTACATGGGTTAATAAGCAGCAGAGTTGGAACTAGGACTCTGATTTTGGACAATCACTTAATATCCCATCTAGCATTATCTGAAAAAAATATATTATAGAAAGTATTAAGACATCCCAATTTTTGACAAAGCAATGTTCTGCCTAAAAGAAAGATATTTTAATAGGAAAAATAATCTTTTAATTTTTAAAATGTGTGTTGTTCTCCCAAGATAGAAGAGCCATCTAGAATCAGAATTATTTTAAACAATAAGAATAAACAATTTCAAGATGGTGTTTAGTTCAGAACAAAGAATGACAATTTGAATTTCATTTGGCATGCAAGACAGAAATGCATAAAAGATGAATTACAGTCTTATTCTCTGAGTCTAAAGGGAGTGTCCCAAATCAAACTGCTCTTTTGAATTATATGAAGAAATGTAGAAACAAATTACCCATGTGGAGTATAAAAAATGCACTTTTGGTGAGGGGGCTGAACTCCAGGGTTGAGATAAATGAAGATGTACAAGAAACTGCTGCTTGTTATAGAATGGGCAGGCTGCGCATTTCTGTACAAGCGCCATTTTGCTTGGAGGCAGCATCTAGCCAATATCCTGTCCCTTTCTGTCCATAAAGAAGGGTACTTAACATAAGCTCAGCAGTTTGCTTGTTCATATGCTGTTTTCTCTTTGAACCCAAGTTAGTCTTTTCTCCTTCTTACCAGCTCTTTATGTATTCAGCTCCAGATTCTCTCTGGTCTTCATCCTCACCCATCTTTTCTTGGCCTGTCTGAACTCTGACCAAGGAGTTCTACCAAAGATCAGATACAGTAGCTGCCTGGGCCATCCTACTGATCTTGATTCTGAACTCTTCACCTTACCTATACCTACTTGGTTGGCTTGGATATGCTGACCCTGGCCTCAATTCCACTTTTTGGATTTATTATACCAGTAGAATACCTTGTTCTATATCAGGGATTGGCAAACTGTGGCTTGTGGGCCAAATCTGGCCTGCAGCCTACTCTTGTAAGTTGTCTTATAGGAACTCAGACACGCTCGTTCATTTTTGTGTTGTCTATGTCTGCTTTTACACTACAACAGCAGAGACCATATATCCCACAAAACTTAAAATATTTCATATCTAGTTCTTGAAAGCAAAACTTTTCTGAACACTGTTCTATACTAACAGAAGCCTCAGATGTGGCATATTGCTTATATTGCTACACTCTGTCCTAACCTTCCAGCCAGATTCCCTGCCCGCCACACCTCTCCTGGCTTACCCTCTCCTGAGATGACAGCCTTTCAGTTGACAATTGCTGATTACCAGGTAGCAGAGGCCAATTAGCAACATGTATGTTGGCTTTTCTTTCAGGACTATTATTCTAAGAGGAGAGGCTTCTTGGCTATTGCTTCCTCTGTGTTTCTGTAGTCTAGATTTTTCTGCAAACTTTGGGTTATCTCTTGCTTGCATTTTTCTCTAACTTTCTTATCCACTCCTGCCCAGTAATTTGTGTTTAAGGATATATTGATTTTGCATAATGGTTTTCTCTTGTATTACACACATGACAACATTCTCTTTACGTAACCTGGACAAAATTCCGGTTGGCTAACGTGCAGAAACTCTTGCTCTTGTCTTGTCTATGTGCCCAGCCATAGACAAGATTGTTGTGGTTGCTGCTTTCATCCTTTAAAAGGAGAAATATTGAGGCTTGAGCCATTCCAGAAATGATGCATGATTTGATAGAATTTTCAGTTTTCCACGGTATTCATTATCTATAGTTGGGTAAAAAATTTACCCCAAGACTTAATGACTTTGGACAACTGCCTATATTATCTCACAGTGTCTGTGAGTCAGGAATTCAGGTGTGGCTTAGCTGGGTCCTCTGGCTCAGGATCTCTCACAGGCGGCAACCAAAGTGTCAGCCTGAGTTGTACTCATCTCAAGACTCTCTACTGGGGAAAGAGCTGCTTCCAAGCTCACTCCTGTGGTGTTGGCAGCATCCAGTCACTCCTTGGCTGTTGGCTGGAGGCCACTCTAATTTCTTGTCACCCGAGCCTCTCCATAGGCAGCTCTCGACATGGAAGCTGGCTTCATCAAAGCATGCAGGAAATACCAGAGAGAGTGCAAGCAAGACAGAAGTTACTGCCTCTTTGTTAACCAATCCTGGAAGTAACATTCTGCCTTTCCTGCCATATTATATTCATTAGAATTGAGCCACTATAGCTAAGGGGAGGAAATTACACAAGGATGTGAAAACCAGGAGGTAGGGACAGTGAAGGACCATTTCAGAAGCTGCTTATCAAACTACCTTCCAGAATACATATGTGCCTACAGCGTTTAGCCTTCCTCCAGTCTCCTGTCTCTCTCTCTCTTCTTCTTCTTCTTATGCCATTCAGGGCCAAGATGAAATACCTGGCCCTTTTCACATCCATGCTTTTTCTACTTTCTACTTTCACAATCTACAATCAGGCTAACATTTCATTTTATCAACCGAACCATTATGCCAAGGAGCTATCGTGCATTATTTCCCTTTGGATTTGGGAGAACTTTAAATGTTTGAGCAAGTTATGGCTCCAGCTAAAAGCACATTTATTGTTCCCATTGGAGAACAGAGTTACAAATGCTGCTAAAATATGTGCTTTAACATCATTATCATTTTCATTAGGTTTTCCTTCATGAGCAAGACTATGTAATAATGGTCTTCTGTTATGTGTATCTTTTTGCATTTTTTTGGTTACACATATCGGATTGCTTTTCACCCATAGCAAAAACTCAAAGATTGCTCCGTGCACAAACATCTCTGTCAAAACAAAGAAAGATTTTATTCCGAAGTGGTATCATGTAGAAAGTAATACTTCTGATAGAGGCATTTGTGTTTGCTGGCTATGTTTAGCACGATGAAATTAAGGTTAATTTTTTCTGTAGCCTAAGCCAAAAATAATACCAATGTTCCTTCCATGCCTCACTTCCCACAGAACTAGGCAATAAACACCCCCAGGCCACACACCCTCCATGCTTTAAGGGCCATCCTGGACTCATATTAATGCCAGCTTCTAATTCCTAGGCTACCTCTAACAGTTTTTTAATGAACATTAGTCCTTCTGCTGCAGCCCAGATAGCAGAAGTGTAAAAGGAAGTCAGCTCTGGGGTATAAGGAAGAGCTTCCAAAATGCCTTGAGCCACCTAACTAAAGATTATTTTTAAAAAATAAATAATTATTGTAATAAGCTAGTTTATTTCTTCATGAATCAGTCCCTCCACTGTCCCAACCTAATTAGAGTAATTTGTATTTAAGGGATATTGATTTTGCATAATGGTTTTCTCTTGTATTACACACAGGACAACATTTTCCTTGCTCAACTTGGACAACAATCTGGTTGGCTGATATGCAAAAACTCTTGTTCAGACGTCCACCCTGGCATCGATGTCTCAAGAAGAGAAGAGTTCGAATTGCTGTTGATGGCGTTATTGAATATATAAATAAACCACGAAAATAACAGAGGACTAGGAAGGGAAGAGCTGTTTTGTTTGACCTTGTTAAAACTGTTGTGCTGTGGGACTTGACTGCTACAATTAAAATGAGTTTTGTTGGTTTTCCTCTTGGCTGGGGCCCTTGTGTGCTCTCTGAATGATAACTCGGGCCCGTCCCAGGGACAGGTAGAATTGAAAAGTCTTTTTATTTCCATAGGCCTAAGCCAAACTCCTCAAAACAAGCTATTCCAGGGCTGAGCTGGAGCAAGGCTAATGCTGCGGTTGGCAGCCCATGCGCAGCCTCCTCCTTGGCGAGCCCAGACGCCGCGCTTATCCACTTCAGCTGTCTTTTAAAAGCCTCCTTCTCACAAAAGACAGAGCTGATCTCAAGGGCCTGGGAAAACAGAAAATTCTCACACTGTGATGGGAAACAGTGTCAAGACTGAAACTCTATAGCAAAGTATCAGACACCAGTGTGTAGTCACAGATAAGGTGAGGGAACAGGGCTGTGTGGAATAAACAACTACAAAAAAATTAAAATTGGCGAGTACGCTGGAATTGTTACATTTAAGAAGCAACCAAGACCAATTCACTCTTCAGAGAGTGTGCCGCCAATGTTCTTGTCATTTATTAACTACGGGATATATTTGTTTCCCTCCATATGTCCTTAAATGAGGTCTTAGGATGAGTGTAGACATTTCATGCTGCTGATACCCTGGACATTTTTGCTTGGGGTCGACATAATAGATTGACTTGCTTATTTGGAAAATTAATATTAAACGTTGCTCTTCTTATTTGCTTATTCCTGGTGTTTAGTTGTCAGGTTTTAGTGGGTCCTGCATCCTATCAAAGCCGAAGCTCTAAGAAAGCATGTCAGTTGGAATCATTGTATAGTATTTTTTAGGTATTCGTATGTATATCCCTCTTGAGAGACTGACAGTTTGCATCTATCCAGCCATGTATTTCTGTAGTTCTTATCAAGGTACTTGAAACTCAAAAGGATGAAGACCATGTACTCTCCCCTTACTAGGTGATTAGGATGAGCTCCCCCGCTAATGATGAGAAAAGTGAGAAAAGTCAGAGACTGCTTATTTTTTGATGAATGATCTTCAAATTGATATTAACTTATATAAAAAAGCAGGTTTCACAAGAGTATTAATATACATGACAATGTACCACACAGCAAAGAGAGTTTTTGCGCTTTCAAATATTCTGGGACTGCCTCTTCCAACAGAAATTGCAATTTCATTAGCATTTATGACTAGCCTTCCAGGGATGTTTGCCAAAGGGATGAAAGCAGAAACAAAACAAAACAAAACAAAAAACCACAGCAGCCCTTTCACAGGCCCACATAAAGGTGCTAATTAGTTAGTGATGGTTTTCCTCTGTGGGCAATGGCCCAGAATGCTGGGACTTGTGACTGTAGACCTATTTCCATCATGCCTAGCAAAACAACAAACACGTTAAATGAAATGAAAATTTTCCTTTGTGGAGTTTTATGTCAATGAATGGCTTCCAAGCATATAAGGAGTTGTTATGCAGAGGATTATGAGAAGTCGTTTTATACAAAGGAAGTTAGCCACTGCCTAGGAAAGGTGGGTCTAGATTTTCCAATTGTAAGACTGTTTCAGTGTAAAACAGATGAGTTGCAGACAGAGGTGGGAGGAACGTTCTTGTAATACAGATATTTTTTAATTAAAAAAATTGTTTCCCTTAAAATGAACCCATGGTAACTTGACTCAATTTACTTCTTAATATTGTAGAGTACAGTCTTCAGTGAATGAATACCAGCCGTGAATATGTACCAGGTGCCACATTCTGTACCTTCTAATCTCCTTTTATTTTCTTATTAACTTTGTGAGAAAGGCATTGTTGCTTTCATTTTTCAGATGGGGGCAAGAAGGATCAGTAAGGTTGCATCACCTCCCTAAAGTCACATAGGTAAGGTGTGGTAAAACCAGGATTTAAACCAGTCTTTGAGTTATCCAAACCCAACTTCTTCATCCATCTGAAAGAGGCAAAATGATAATACCAGGGTCCTCGATCTTGCCCTGTAGCCTAGGCAGGATTGTTATTGTCTGAATGAATAAAACCCTATTCAATTCTGTTGAGCACCTTATAAGTGGGTTAATTTAATAACTTAATTCTCCACCTGATACTGTGAGAACTCAGTCCCACAAATCTTTGAAGTAGAACCATTCATTCAACAAACACTTAGTGGGCATCTACTATGTGTGACATACTGTGATAGTTGCTGAACCATGGAAAGGCAAGCTTCTCTGCTGATTTGCTCTTCTTTGCCTTAGGCAGGGCCCCTGGGAAAGAGAAGGAATGGTAGATTCCATGTTTATAGGTGAAAAGGGAAGGAGAAAATAAACAGAATTTGGGAAAAGAGGAAGAGCTGTGCCATTGAAGAAGACAGGAGTGGGGCTTCCATGTTCGTTGTGGCATTATTCATATTAGCCAAGAGACAGAATCAACTTGGGTATCCATTAATGGCTCAATGGAAAAAACGTGGTACACATACACAATGGAATACTATTCAGCTTTTTTAAAAAAGGAAATCTGCTATTTACAACAACATAGATGAACTGGAAGACATTAAGCTAAGTAAACTAGCCAATCACAGAAAAAAACCTCTGTGATCTCACTCAGTTGTGGAATCTAGAAAAGATGAACTCACAGAAACAGAGAGTAGAATGGTGGTTACCAGGGACTGGGGGAGGGGGTGTTGGGGAGATATTGATCAAAGATACAACAATTCAGTTAAGTAGGAGGAATAAGTCCAAGAGATCTAGTCACCACAAGAGATCATTGTACCACATGGCGACTATTGTTAATAACAACACATTGTATACTTGAAAATTGCTAAGACAGTAGAGTTTAAGTATTCTTGCCACACACACAAAAAAAGTGAGGTAATACATATGTTAATTACTTCGTTTAACCATTCCATAAAGCATATATAAAAACATCATATTGTGCACTGAAATATACATAATATTTGTCTATTGAATAAATAATATTTTTAAGTCTTTTTTTTAAAAAAAGACAGGATTGAGGTGAGACCTTTAAAGAACATGTGCAAATTAACTATCGTCTTAATTTTGGAACGGAAACATTTAGAAAAGGGCACAAGACATGCTGTACACTAGACTGGAAACACACTTCATTCTAAGTGATGATTTGGGCTGGAGAAGTACAGGGTTATTGAGGCAAGTCCATGAGGTTCCTATGAAGCAGCCATTAAGAACGAGAACCCTGCCAAGGCAGGTGGATCATGAGGTCAGCCTGGCCAAGATGGTAAAACCCTGTCTCTACTAAAAATACCAAAAAAAAAAAAAAAAAAAAAAATTAGCCAGGCATGGTGGCAGGCGCCTGTAATCTCAACTACTCAGGAGGCTGAGGCAGGAGAATTACTTAAACTTGTGTAGCAGAGGTTGCAGTGAGTCAAGATCACGCCACTGGACTCTAACTTGGGTGACAGAGCAAGACTCTGCCTGGAAAAAAAAAAAAGAACAAGAACCATGGACTTCCCAATGTACCTACTAGGACCCAAGTCAGATGCAGACCCCTTGGCTAGTCAGCAGCAGCCTGATCTTGTTTCACAAGATGTGGTTTGCATGTTATTTATTCACAAGGAGGAGTGACAGAGGGTGCACAGACAGGATGTTGTCAGTGTAGATCCCACTGTGATCTCGGTTTACAGGTGAATTCCCAAGACTGGTTCCAATGTGAGAAGTTGAAAGAGTGGACATGAATAAAGACAGGGCCTAAAGCAAGCCCACTTATGTTGGTGACACATGTAAAATTTGCAGAAATGCTCTGGGCCCTGGTCTATTTGTCTGGGTCCTGACCTACCCACAGTACCCCAAGTGAAGTAACACATTCTAAACAGAATTTCCAAGTATCCTATGTCTCTTGAAAAGCATAAAGCAGACTGCTGTACATAACTCATGGAAACTGTTACTAGCAACTCTAGTCATCATCTACTTTTTCAGTATCTTGTCATTTCCAGGAATGTCCCATTCATTTCCTCATTGCATATTTCATCTCTCTTTGCACTTCCATCCCACACTGTAAGGCATGTGAGAAAGCAGGAAGGTGGGGGGGTGGAGCCAAGATGGCCGAATAGGAACAGCTCCGGTCTCCAGCTCCCAGCCCCAGCGACACAGAAGACGGATGATTTCTGCATTTCTGCTTGAGGTACCGGTTTCATCTCACTAGGGAGTGCCTAATAGTGGGTGCAGGACAGTCGGTGAAGCGCACTGTGCGCGAGCCGAAGCAGGGCGAGGCATTACCTCACTCGGGAAGCGCAAGGGGTCAGGGAGTTCCCTTTCCTAGTCAAAGGAAGGGGAAACAGACGGCACCTGGAATATCGGGTCAGTCCCACCCCAATACTGCGCTTTTCCAACGGGCCTGGAAAACGGCACACTAGGAGATTGTGTCCCGCACCTGGCTCAGAGGGTCCTGTGCCCACGGAGTCTCGCTGATTGCTAGCACAGCAGTCTGAGATCAAGCTGCAAGGTGGCAGCGAGGCTGGGGGAGGGGCGCCCGCCATTGCCCAGGCTTGCTTAGGTAAACAAAGCAGCCAGGAAACTCGAACTGGGTGGAGCCCACCACAGCTCAAGGAGGCCTGCCTGCCTCTATAGGCTCCACCTCTGGGGGCAGGGCACAGACAAACAAAAACTCACCAAGAACCTCCACAGACTTAAAGGTCCCTGTCTGACTGACAGCTTTGAAGAGAGTAGTGGTTCTCCCAGCACGCAGCTGGAGATCTGAGAACGGACAGACTGCCTCCTAAAGTGGGTCCCTCACCCCTGAGCAGCCTAACTGGGAGGCACCCCCCCCCCCAGTAGGGACAGACTGACACCTCATTCAACCGGGTACTCCTCTGAGACAAAACTTTCAGACGAACTATCAGACAGCTGAATTTGTGGTCTCACGAAAATCCGCTGTTCTGCAGCCACCGCTGCTGACACCCAGCCAAACAGGGTCTGGAGTGGACCTCTAGTAAACTCCAACAGACCTGCAGCTGAGGGTCCTGTCTGGTAGAAGGAAAACTAACAAACAGAAAGGACATCCACACCAAAAACCCATCTGTACATCACCATCATCAAAGACCAAAAGTAGATCAAACCACAAAGATGGGGAAAAAACAGAACAAAAAAACTGGAAACTCTAAAAACAGAGCACCTCTCCTCCTCCAAAGGAACACAGTTCCTCACCAGCAACGGAACAAAGCTGGATGGAGGATGACTTTGATGAGTTGAGAGAAGAAGGCTTCAGACGATCAAACTACTCTGAGCTACGAGAGGAAATTCAAAACAATAGCAAAGAAGTTAAAAACTTTGAAAAAATATTAGAAGAATGGATAACTAGAATAACCAATGGAGAGAAGGGCTTAAAGGAGCTGATGGAGCTGAAAGCCAAGTTTCGAGAACTACGCGAAGATTGCAGAAGCCTCAGTAGCAGATGCGATCAACTGGAAGAAAGGGTATCGCTGATGGAAGATGAAATGAATGAAATGAAGAGAGAAGGGAAGTTTAGAGAAAAAAGAATAAAAAGAAATGAACAAAGCCTCCGAGAAATTTGGGACTATGTGAAAAGACCAAACCTACGTCTGATTGGTGTACCTGAAAATGATGGGGAGAATGGAACCAAGTTGGAAAACACTCTGCAAGATATTATCCAGGAGAACTTCCCCAATCTAGCAAGGCAGGCCAGCATTCAGATTCAGGAAATACAGAGAACGCCACAAAGATACTCCTCGAGAAGGGCAACTCCAAGACACATAATTGTCAGATTCACCAAAGTTGAAATGAA
>NW_026652287.1:97522555-97535873 GCF_009828535.3 Hylobates moloch | reverse complement strand
CTTTTCTGCATCTATTGAGATAATCATGTGGTTTTTGTCTTTGGTTCCGTTTATATGCTGGATTACATTTATTGATTTGCACATGTTGAACCAGCCTTGCATCCCAGGGATGAAGCCCAATTGATCATGGTGTATAAGCTTTTTGATGTGCTGCTGGATTTGGTTTGCCAGTATTTTATGGAGGATTTTTGCATCAATGTTCATCAAGGATATTGGTCTGAAATTCTCTTTTTTGGTTATGTCTCTGCGAGGCTTTGGTATCAGGACGATGCTGGCCTCATAAAATGAGTTAGGGAGGATTCCCTCTTTCTCTATCGATTGGAATAGTTTCAGAAGGAGTGGTACCAGTTCCTCCTTGTACCTCTGGTAGAATTCAGCTGTGAATCCATCAGGTCCTGGACTCTTTTTGGTTGGTAAGCTATTGATTATTGCCACAATTTCAGAGCCTGTTATTGGTCTATTCAGAGATTCAACTTCTTCCTGGTTTAGTCTTGGGAGGGTGTATTTGTCAAGGAATTTATCCATTTCTTCTAGATTTTCCAGTTTATTTGCATAGAGATGTTTGTAGTATTCTCTGATGGTAGATTGTATTTCTGTGGGATCAGTGGTGATATCCCCTTTTTCATTTTTTATTGCATCTATTTGATTCTTCTCTGTTTTCTTCTTTATTAGTCTTGCTAGCAGTCTATCAATTTTGTTGATCTTTTCAAAACAAGTTATTCTTGAATCCTTTCCTATTCCCCCGTCAAACTTTAATTGATGTGTTGTGTTTAAATCGTACTTTAAGTTTTGTTTGCTGAGTTAACTCTCCCAGGATATCTATTCTGAACAGAGGTAGCAGGGATAAGAGGCGAGTGCTTTGCCTCGAGAATTAATCTGAGAACCCAAACAGAATCTTTTCCAGAGGCAAGAAAATTGACAGAAAATGATGGGTGAGACACAGCTTACTATCAGAGTAATCATCTTTAGTTGTGGGAGGGGAGGTGGAAGATGAGAATGATCACCATTAAATAAAACAGGTATCATGGAGAATGCATTTCTGGGAGCACATTTTGATGGAGATGCCTCATCAACTGCCAAATCTCTCGGCAGCTTTGCAAGATCATTCTGCAAATGGCCATTGCGGTACGATTTCATCGTTTCACATTTGCACCTTGCAGCTTTTAAGGGCCATTAGAACCTAAATACTGCCCCATCAGAGCTCAACTTAAAAGGGGTGATTGCCAGCAGCCAGATAGATTGTGGAATCTCAGCCTTTGACAGGTCCTAATAGGTAAATACTTTTGTTTATGAGAGAAAATGATGATCTAGAAATGTCGATGGTCTAAAGCTCTGACTGCATCCCCGAGCAGTTGGAAATTTGACATTGACTCCTATAATAGTCTTATGATACCATCACTTTCCCAGGGGATGAGTTTGAATATCAGAGACCTCGTCTTTTGAAAATTTTGCATAGTATGAGGCATTAAAATTAAGGCTGGTGTTTACTGTTCAGTTCTTACATAGATATTTCCAGATTCACAGCAAGATATTATTTCCCTTAGAAATGCTTTCTGTCCCTGACAGTTGCTGAATGCAATCAGATAGCTTTTGCGTGGGCTAGCATACCAATTAGAGGCCTTGTCTGGGTTATATGTGATGTATTCCCTTCTAAACTCAATGGCTTGTCTGCAGAAAAACACATATAGAGAAGACAAAGCCCAATTCCCAAATCCCTTGAAACTATTTTTGTTCTTAAAATTATATGTATATATGTAATATTATATACATATATATATAAATTTTAATAATATGTGTGTGTATATATATATATATATATATATATATATATATATTTTCAAGGTAGAAAGAAAAATAGCCATGAAGCATGGCAAAAAAAAAGAGATTAATGAGGAAAAAAATCTGACAAAAATATTTAATTAGAATGCAATGGCCTGGCCCTATTATCTTGTATTATTATACATCTTGTCATTAACCAAATCTGTAGCTAAACTGTGAGCATTTGTCTTCATTATATAGTAAAATGGTATAATGAGCAGGTTCCAAACAATGAATAAATGCCCTGAAATGATCACAAGTCTGGAGAATGAAAAACATTTTCATTTCCATTCATTGTGGTTTGGCAGCTGGAGCTTAGCCTTGCTTTAAAAGGCAATGCAAAAGGAATTCATCTATGTTTAAAATTATGGATAGATACATAAAATCAAGGCGTCTTGTAGTGTGAAATCCTATAAACTTGGCATCTACTAACTTGATCTCTGCCGTGAACTCACCACGAGGCCTTTCCAAATTACAGTTTCCTCATCTGTCAAATGTGATGAATTTCTATCATCTCAAAGGTCCCCCTTCTGGTGCTAATATGCTGTGTTCAAGAAAATGATATGAATTGTTAATTCTTGTTTGGGGTCTAGTTTAACTGATATGCAGAAAGCCATTTTTCATTCATTCATTTGTTCATTCACTAAGGTTTCATTGAAGTGTTCATAGAATGCCGGGTACAAGTGTTAATGGTCCAGAGATAAAAATTCTGCTCTTAAGCTAGTTCTGTGATTCCACATCCTAGCTGCACATTGGATCAGCTAAGGAAACATTTTAAAACTCTGATGCATGGCCCCTGGCCCCAGAGAGTCTAACTAAATAGTTTGCAATAAGGCCTCATTCTAGAGTGCTGCCTGGTTTGAGAAACTTCTGATCTAGGGGAAGATGCAAAAATCATAGTACGTTCTACTGTAGTGAAGTGTGGCTTTTCTTAAAGAAACACCTTCCACCCTTTGCCTGCAGGATCCTTACTGGACCATGTCTGCCAACTCCTTGATAGTTTCTCTGATTTCACTCCTCATTCCTACACTGGCAGATGTATTGCTTCTACATATATATATGCACACAAAGAGCATTGCACTCAATGAGAGAAATAGAAGGATACAAAGGAAGCTCTTCTGCAAGAAGCAGCACTGCGATCAATTTTGGAAGATGAGCAAGAGTGGAGCTGGCTGAGAGGGAGAGCAAAATATCCCAGGAAGAGAGTGCAGCATACACAGGTGCAGTGACGTAAGATAGGATGGGAAAGCTCAGAATCTTGAGAAGGTCAGCCTGGCCAGAGCACAGAGAAAACAGCTCGCAAGACCAAGTTTAGGAATAAAACACTATGGCAGAGACTGCTAATGGTTCCCCATTATCCCCGAGTTTTGGAAGGGGGTGTGTATAGACACCCAACTAACAACCACATTCCCCAGCTCCCTGGCAACTAGGTATTGCCATGTAACTAAGTTCTGGCCGATCAGGTTGTGAGTAGAAATTAAGTGAGCAATTTCCAGGTCTCATCTCCAGGAGGAAACTGCCTGCCTCCACTTCTTTATTCTCCCTTCCCATGAGCTGAAATACAAAAATGATGCTGGTGACTCAGCTTCAGTCATGCTGGTGAACAGCATGAGAGGAAATGAGAGGTCAAAAAAAACAGGAGAAATCTCTTCTCAGAATGATACCTGGATCACCCACCTGCTCTGACTTATCCCCAAGAAAGAAATAAAACTTTGACTTGCTCTAGCAACTGTTTAATACTCCTTGTCATAGCAGTATAGACTGTTCTCTAATTAACACACCACTAGAATTCAGTAACAACTAGCAGGTTACTTTCTTGGGAAGAAAACATCACTCTTCTCGGAGGGGTGGACTGCATAAATATCCACTTTTGTGAAGTTCTGTCGTAGAAACATGGAATTTTTAAATAGTCCTAGTAAAGAAAAAATTTATCTGAATTACAATTTTTAGTAAACTACCTCTGCCTCTCAATACAGTTCGAATGTGTCTCACGTGCCAGTTTCTAAACGTCTCACGATTATAGAGAAAAGTTCTTAATTCAATAATTAAGTTTGCTTTTGATTGATTAAGGCCTAGTTGTAATTCCAAAGATCTGTATTGTTGGGATGGGACTGGAACTGGCCTTTAGTTTAATATGCTGGGATATGATTTTAGTGTGCAATTTCCAGTCTCTAGGGTAGTACAAGCTCTCAAACACTTTACTGGGTTTTGATAGAGAATATTCAAAGAAGCAATTTCTAAGGGGAACATTTAGGTGATATGACTCAGAAGACTACAGAGCTAGCTACAATCTCAGATCCTAAGGGGAAGGAAATTACCAATGGAAACATAACTATTACTGCGAAAACAGATCTTCCCAACAGGACATAAATCAGAAGCGCTGACCAGACGTGAGCATGAAAATGCCCCTGGTGGTCCTACGAGACCAGAAGTGTTCAACTTAACATTGTCAAGGCAAAACAGCAAAGATAACTGATTTGTATGCCAGAGATCTTCCTTCTGCTTCACCATACGTCATGTATAGATCTGCTTGCAAACATCTGGCAACTAGTGAAGGGGGTCAGGTGTGTTGTGGGGTCTGTCTTCCCAACAGATGTTGGCTTCCATTTTCATTTCTTCAGGGCTGAGTGCCTTCATTCAGTCCTGCCTCAAGACTGTGTCTCAGCTGGAGACTCTCTCCTTCCCATCACTAAGGCTCCTATTCTTCCAGTCTCCCTGCTGCTGCCTTGGTTAATGTTCCCCATCAGCTTTCATTTGGGGCACTGCAGCAGTCGGCTCCTAACCAGTCTTCCATCCTCCCTTGGTCCTCTCCACTCCAATCTCATATCTCGCTGCTCTTTGCAGGAAGCCCCACAATACCTTTGCCTGCAGGATTCTTATTGGACCACATCTGCCAACTCCTTGATAATTTCTCTGATTTCACTCCTCATTCTTCTTTTCCTACACTGGCAGATGTATTGCTTCCCACTGCCTCTGGAAGTGGGTGCGCCATTTTCATCGGTGAGGCCAGAGGGAGTAAGGGAGATACTTTAGCCCCTCAGAGTATCTCTCTAAGTCTAGATTTTCTACCCTTCTCTCATTTTCCCCAGCTCTTGGGGAGCCTCAGTTCTGCATGGTAGATGCAGCCAAAGAGTCCAGTTGCATTTGCTGTCCTTGTAACTGTATTCTCACCATTCAAGTTGCTTCTGCTCTCAGGGCAAGAGAGCAGATTGCCTGTGGATGGTTCTTATGAAATAATGAGCAAGAGGCAGTGGGCACTACTTTCACATGTGTTGAGATTCTAAGAAGCATTAATAAGTCTCCTCCCAATACACACACACACACACACACACACACACACACACACACACACTCACTGACATACACACATGCACACACATCTCTCATTCCTAAGAACCAAAACATCATTTAAAACACCAAGGGCAGCAATAGAGAACAAAAGAAAATTTAAGGGAGTGAGTGGGGGAATGGCAAAAAAGAATATGGAAGACAATGGCTCTCAAAGGCAATTGAAGAGGCCAGGACAAACTTTGAAACCCCAAATACTTCACAGTTTTGTCAAGAGCTGGCCCTGGACCCAATTGTCTGTGATCTATAGCCAGGGTTGGCTGAGTTTGGGTGGATCAATGACTGCCAAGAGTCCTAACATTTGTAATAGCCCAAAACTCTCTTAAAAAGGTAGGCTTCTTGGTCACTAGTCCTCTTTCTCTGAATCTTTTGAGGAATGAGGAAGCAAGATATTGAAATACAAAGAGCATTGCACTGAAAATAAGAAAATTTGTCTTTCAGTCCCAGCTTTCCCATTTACTTCCCTGGTGCCCCTGGAAAAGTCACTTGCTGAACCTCATTTTATTCAATGGCAAACATGAGCACCTACTTACCAAGCTACCACGAGTCTCAATGAGATAAGGATGTCCAATCACCAGTGTTAAACCAGTACATAGAGGTGTTCACCAGATACTTTATCTCATCTCTCCTGAGTATCAGTTCCAATATGTCAAATGGTAGAAGGATTATGTGCTTTGTCTCTCTCATGGGGCAGCTACGATGTATCATTAAGTAATATACAGTGAAATACCCTTGTACATCACAAAGCACTGTATAATGTAAGTAGGCTATTTTTGTTGCTGCTGCTGCTTTGTTAATTATTGTTATAATTATTGTAGTGATTATTTATGAAGACCTGAAGTGTAATACACTGCTCTTAAAAACATTAATGATCCTTAGCCTAAGAAATGCAGGTACCAGGTTTGTAGGCAATACATGTCATTTCTGGGGGCTGGCCTGCCCATATTAGAGACAAGGAAGAAAATCAATGCCAGAGAAAGGCTTGGGAATGCCCCAGGGAGAAGAGTGAATGGAGACTGAGCAGGTTGGGATCTTTGCTCTTTACAGTCTCTGGCTCTCTGGATGACAGAAGAAAACTCAGGGCTGTTTTGCTGGAGCAGAGTAATGGTGAGAGTACAATTGGAATCAATCTTACATGGATGGTAGCCACTGCCTGGTGAACTTCTACCCCTGCTTCAAATCTCAGCTCAAACATCACCTATTTTAAATAGATTTGATTCCTTCTTCTCTATGTTCCCGCAGCACCCCATGATTACTTTTATTAGCGCGGCTATGACACTACATTATATTTCATCCATCCATCCATCTGTCCACCTATCCATCCATCTGTTCATTCATCCACTCATCCATCCGTATACATATCCATCCATCAGTCCATCCATCTGCCCATTCTTCCATCCATCCATCCATCCATTCATCCATCCATCCATCCATTCATTCATCTGTTCATCCATTCTTCCATCTATTTATCTATCCATCCATTCATCTGCATATCCATCCATCCATCCATCCGTCTGTCCATCTGCCCCTTCTTCCATTCATCCACCCATCCATCCATTCATTCATCTGTTCCTCCATTCTTCCATCTATTCATCTATCCATCCATTCATCTATATATCCATCCATCCATTACTCAATAAATATCTATTGAATGTCTCCCATGGGCCAGGCACTGTGCTAAGTGCTGAGGTTATCACAGTTGGCTCATTCACCTATTCACCTATTCCTTCCAGGGTCTGGTACATGGTAAACATTCAGGAGACAGTACAGTGTAGTGATGAAAAGCATGGCAAGTCCTGCACAAGTTGCTGAAAACGTAAACCTAATTTTCCTCAACTGTTACAATAGTACCTACCCCTAATGTTTACTGTATAAAAATAAAAGTGAGATACTCACATAAAGCACTTAGCAAGGTACCTGAGATCCAGTAAGTGCTATATAAATGACAGCTATAATCATAATAAAGCAACTACTTAGGTTTACATTCCTAGACATAGGAGATTGTTCTGTCACAATGGATAGAGGGAGCTCATCCTTTCTTTTTCTCTTTTCTCTCCTTCCTCCCCCTCTTGCCTCCCATCACCAGTGCCCTGATGATTACAGACATATACAGCAGCATCTTCTGGGACCCTCTTGCCCCAAAGATCAGCTGGGGTACAGAATTTACCATGATCTCTGCCAGGCCCTCCAGGTACCAGGTGTCCTCTGTCCGATACTAAGCAACTTTGTCCCCTTTCTATTCTCACATGAAAGAATTACAGTGTCCCAAGGGGCAAAACTCATATCCAAGCACAAAACACTTCACTTTAGAAGCAATAATGAAACTGTCTGGCTATGAACAATGTCCTTTGTCCCAGGATTAATGTTTCTTTTTCATAACTGCTGATCAAATTAAGACTACAATGTGAGAAAGTAGAGGATGACAGGAAAAACACGACAAAGCACAGAGAATTCTTTTCGCCTCCTTACACAGCGAACTGCATAAGGCTAGAAGCTAAAGTAAAATTGAAAGAAAAGAGAAAGAAAGACCAAACTGATTAGGTGCTGGTATGCAGTTTGGAAAACCTGTTTAACTGAAGTTTTAAAAAAGTGCTGGGGTGGTTCTTGCTATTGAATTTGAAAATTTATCTTCTCAGATAAAATTTGCTTTGTCACTCTGCTGCCCTCTGTCCTGTCTCCAAGTAACCCTAATGCTGGGTCAGTAGTCAGAAATGTGCCTCCTATTTCCATGTCCAGAGTCAGTGCGATGCTCAGCTAGTGACAGTCGCAGTTCCAGGGCCATTAGGAAGAATCTTAACCCAAAACATGGGCTTTCGTTCAACTGCAACTCGGTTTATTTCATATTCATCCATTTTGAGTTACGTGGCTTTGGCAAGTGTTGAACTCTGAGCATGTTTCACCGTCTGTAGAATGAGTATAATACCTACCTCACAATGTAATTATGAGGATTCCATAAGATACAGTATATTAATTGCCCTGCACATAGTAGGTGCTCCACAAATAATCCTTCCTTTCTCTTTGATGCCTGAGGCATGTTACTTTCGTTTTTGTTTTGATTCCTGTTAAAATGCAACTATCCATAACAAGGGTAACTTTTTTTAGCTGTTAGCAGTCATTTGCTCCTGAATAGATTTCAGATTATATTTTTTCCTGAATACGCACAGGATTTTATAGAAAAGGTGAAGGGGCAAATGGAATGCATGGGATCCCTGGAGAAGGTAAGTCCTGAGTGTGGAAGAATTACAAAATCAGGAGAGTGGGAGTTTTATGACATCATACCTCCTTTAAAAGCTTATCAATATCTGATCTTTCCTTCCTTCCTTCCTTCCTTCCTTCCTTCCTTCCTTCCTTCCTTCCTTCCTTCCTTCTTTCCTTGCTTCCTTCCTTCCTTCTTTCCTTCCTTCCTTCCTTCTTTTCGTTCTTTCTCTTTTACAATTTTGGTGTTGCAAATGATGGTGGTAGTATTGTCCAAAGAAATTCATGAGAAGTCCAAAAAAGTGATCTGTTTCTTAAACACAGAATTAAGTGTCCTGGGGTTACTAGTAGCTGTGGACAGAGCCATAGCTTACTACCTGGGGTATTTTTTGTATCTCAACTCTTTGAGCAACTTTCAAGTGCTAACGAAAAAAACATAGATAAACACACATGTGCACACAACACAATGTGTGGCTTCATTTATTGACTTATTGTATACCAGGTACTAAGTATCTTATGCATGTTATAGTTTAATTCTTCAAATTCATGTATAAATTGAGTTTACTTCAATTAAAATTTTCAGAAACTGAATTCAAACAACCCAATACAAAAAAGGAGAATTTATTGACATGTGGAACCCACAACTCCAGAGACACAGCAGGATCCAGGGACTTAACTCTATCTCCCTCAATCTCCTTTTGTTTTTCTCTGCTAGGTTCACGCTTCGGCAGGCTCTCTGCAAGGTTTCCAGCAGCTTCAGGTCTAATTCCTATACGCTTAGTAACTCCAGCTCCCAGAGATCATCTTTCCTAATAATTTCCTAAAACATCTTTAGTAGGACTCTCATTGTCCTACCGCATGTCACATACAGGACCTTGAAACAGATCCATGGCCAAGGGGTTAGAATGCTCTGATTGTCTGGTTGTGTAACAGATGTTTCTTCCCAAGAGCCAGAGGTGAGGTTATCCCCTAGAACCTTATGCCTTGAGAGTAGAAAGTGTGTCCTTCCAAAGATAATTAAAGAGCTGATACCAAAAGAGTGGAAATGGTGCCCAGGCTGGTGAAAACAAGAGATGACTGCTGCAAAATTCTAAAAGGTAGATATTATTGTCTTGTTTTACAAATGAAGAAAGTGAGAGTTAAAGAGCTTAAGTGATCTACTCAGAATCACAGAGCTGACAAATGACAGAGCCAGGACTTGAGCTGACATCTTTGCCAATTTCAAGGTTCCCACTTTTATCCAGTGCTATGCCACACAAACTAGAACTTGACACTGCATGAAGCAGGCTTCCTGGTGAAGTGTTAGAAGGAGGTCTCTAGATTGAGAAAATTCATTTTTGTTTCTAAAGACAGTCTGAAATGAACATCTCTCTGTCTCATTTCTTCCTTCTGAACAGATAATGTCTCTTCCTATCTTGGCAGGCAAAGCCTGTATGCAAATAAATTCTTATTAGTAAATTTGGGGTATATTTACCTCTTCCAGCTTTTTTATTTTTATTTTTAAAGAAGTGAGAAATTCTTCTCAGCAATGTCAGCTCTGTTAAACTGAAAAGTCTGGAAATCTAAGTGTGGCAGCCAGGAGTCCATGGTGGGGATAGATTTTTTTTTTTTCAAATTCGTTTCTACGTTTGTGTTAAGGTCAGTGTATTCATTTCACAGTAGGGAAGGATGAATTTTGACATTTTTATAAGAGTGATTGATTGGTTTGTGTCCATTTGTGAGACTCTGCATGGCAAGAGGCCATGGCTAATGGAAGAGGGGAGAAAAACAAAACAAAACAAAACAAAACAAAAACCTATTTTTGTCAGAAGGCTGCCTATCACCATTTTGGAAGGAGCCCAGAAATATTGAACATGGACACAGATCTGAGAAGAAGATAGAGACTGCTTGACACACATCAATTAAAGTACAAAGCGGGAGGCTATTGAAGGGAATTTTATTTGAATTATGCATGCCGGCAGCCTTGAAAAAGTTACCCATCTCCCCCAAATTTCCTACCACTTACTGATTAACCTTCTGTGTTACTGGTGAGGAAGCATTACAGAGGGGTGAAATTCACAAAAGGGCAGCATACTGGATCCTCCTCCTGGAACTCTCTTGCCTATACAGTATAGTCTTCATCTGAAGCTCAATTCAGATGAACCATCCTTAGGAAGGTGAGAGGTTTTGTGAGTCCCTGCACTAACACTATAGGTTCTGCCCTTTGGCTTCCACTCAAGGATAATCAAAGAACCTATAAATTCTCACTTTGTGACTTCCTGGCTAAACCCTAAGTTTGATGATACTCAGGGACATGTGTATCTGCTTATCACTCATTACATCACATGTGCTGAGCACAGGATGTGAGATTTATAGTAGGCACTTTCAAATATTTATTGAATGAATGCATGAGTGAATGAATGAATGGCTTTTTAATCATTTCAATATCTGCCTTTTGAGTTCTGGCATAAACACGGATTCCTTTCTTTCTTTCCGAGGATGAGCGTGGCTTCATTTAAATTGTTATGCTTACAGATTATGATAGAGAACCATAAACATTTAACGGGGAAGCAATTTCCTTTAAAAACAGAATAGTGTTCCTTGGTGATCCACCACATTTTTCTGTGATGACATCATTGACTGTTTAACCACAGGGAAGCTTTCCTGTGAGCTGCGGGACTGCTAACTTCTATAAATTCCTGTGCATCGGGCTTTGTTTTAGAAGGTGGAAGACCTTTGTATGAATGTCAACAATGGCTATCCCAACATCATCAAGCTGACTGCTGTAATGACAGTGATTCCAGGTTTGAGCATTCTATGACTCCACTGATATTTCCATGGGACCTAAAGGTGGAAATCACATGGTTCCATTGGCTCCACAGGCAGTTCTTGGAGTCAACACATTGCATTTCTCAGGGATTCACTAGGATCAAGTGAGCCTAGAAGGTTAGCGTCTAATACTGCACTTTCTGTTTGGGGCTTTCACTTGCATACTATTATACAGGGACACAATTATTAACGTATGGCTATTCCTAGCTTGGCCCTCTGCCACTCTTTCCCACAAAGTCAGTTCTGACTTGCGGGATCAGTTTTCACCTCTTCTGTTCTAATAATTCCCAGAGGAGTTCCTTAAGTTTCTATGTTGCACAGTCTGAAATGTAGAGTGAAATCTGGGAAGTGTTTATGGCTTTAAAAAGGGGCTAAATCAAAGTGTACTCTTCAGAGGAATTGACATTGAGGGACAAAGAGTGTGATGTGTAGAAAGCACCTTCCTGCTTTCTTTTTTATTATTATTATTATTATTATTATTATTTTTTATTATACTTTAGGGTTATTCTAATGTGTCCTCCTCCCCCACCCCACAACAGTCCCCGGTGTGTTTTCCTTCTGTGTCCATGATTCTCTTTCAATTCCCACCTATTGGTTTTTTGTCCTTGCGATAGTTTACTGAGAATGATGTTTTCCAGTTTCATCCATGTCCCTACAAAGGACACGAACTCATCATTTTTTATGGCTGCATAGTATTCCATGGTGTATATGTGCCACATTTTCTTAATCCAGTCTATCGTTGTTGGACATTTGGGTTGGTTCCAACTCTTTGCTATTGTGAATAATGCTGCAATAAACATACGTGTGCACGTGTCTTTATAGCAGCATGATTTATAGTCCTTTGGGTATATACCCAGTAATGGGATGGCTGGGTCAAATGGTATTTCTAGTTCGAGATCCCTGAGGAATCGCCACACTGACTTCCACAATGGTTGAACTAGTTTACAGTCCCGCCAACAGTGTAAAAGTGTTCCTATTTCTCCACATCCTCTCCAGCACCTATTGTTTCCTGATTTTTTAATGATGGCCATTCTAACTGGTGTGAGATGGTATCTCACTGTGGTTTTGATTTGCATTTCTCTGATGGCCAGTGATGATGAGCATTTCTTCATGTGTTTTTTGGCTGCATAAATGTCTTCTTTTGAGAAGTGTCTGTTCATGTCCTCTGCCCACTTTTTGATGGGGTTGTTTGTTTTTTTCTTGTAAATTTGTTTGAGTTCATTGTAGATTCTGGATATTAGCCCTTTGTCAGATAAGTAGGTTGCAAAAATTTTCTCCCATTCTGTAGGTTGCCTGTTCACTCTGATGATAGTTTCTTTTGCTGTGCAGAAGCTCTTTAGTTTAATGAGATTCCATTTGTCAATTTTTGCTTTTGTTGCCATTGCTTTTGGTGTTTTAGACATGAAGTCCTTGCCCACGCCTATGTCCTGAATGGTATTGCCTAGGTTTTCTTGTAGGATTTTAATGGTTTTAGGTCTAACATATAAGTCTTTAATCCATCTTGAATTAATTTTTGTATAAGGTGTAAGGAAGGGATCCAGTTTCAGCTTTCTACATATGGCTAGCCAGTTTTCCCAGCACCATTTATTAAATAGGGAATCCTTTCCCCATTTCTTGTTTTTGTCCGGTTTGTCAAAGATCAGATAGTTGTAGCTATGCGGCGTCATTTCTGAGGGCTCTGTTCTGTTCCATTGATCTATGTCTCTGTTGTGGTACCAGTACCATGCTGTTTTGGTTACTGTAGCCTTGTAGTATAGTTTAAAGTCAGGTAGCGTGATGCCTCCAGCTTTGTTCTTTTGGCTTAGGATTGACTTGGCAATGCGGGCTCTTTTTTGGTTCCATATGAACTTTAAAGTAGTTTTTTCCAATTCTGTGAAGAAAGTCATTGGTAGCTTGATGGGGATGGCATTGAATCTATAAATGACCTTGGGCAGTATGGCCATTTTCACGATATTGATTCTTCCAACCCATGAGCATGGAATGTTCTTCCATTTGTTTGTATCCTCTTTTATTTCATTGAGCAGTGGTTTGTAGTTCTCCTTGAAGAGGTCCTTCACATCCCTTGTAAGTTGGATTCCTAGGTATTTTATTCTCTTTGAAGCAATTGTGAATGGGAGTTCACTCATGATTTGGCTCTCTGTTTGTCTGT
>NW_026652287.1:97516170-97522455 GCF_009828535.3 Hylobates moloch | reverse complement strand
TTCAACCTCCCAAATAGCTAGGACTGTCCATTTCGCTATGTTGCCCAAGGTGGTCTTTAGCCTTTTTTGTTTTGTTTTGTTTTGAGATGGAGTCTCGCTCTGTCGCCCAGGCTGGAGTGCAGTGGTGCAATCTCGGCTCACTGCAAGCTCTGCCTCCCGGGTTCACGCCATTCTTCTGCCTCAGCCTCCCAAGTAGCTACGACTACAGGCGCCCGCCACCACACCTGGCTAATTTTTTGTATTTTTAGTAGAGACAGGGTTTCACTGTGTTAGCCAGGATGGTCTCGATCTCCTGACCTTGTGATCCACCTGCCTTGGCCTCCCAAAGTGCTGGGATTACAGGCGTGAGCCACCGCACCTGGTACTTTTTTTTTTTTAGACGGAGTTTCGCTCTTGTCGCCCAGGCTGGAACGCAATGGCACGATCTCGGTTCACTGCAACCTTTGCCTCCTGGGTTCAAGTGATTCTCCTCTTCAGCCTCCCAAGTAGCTGGGATTAAGTGTGCCTGCCACCACGCCCCACTAATTTTTTTATATTTTTAGTAGAGATGGGGTTTCACCATGTTGGCCAGGCTGGTTTCGAACTCCTGACCAGTGATCTGCCCGCCTTGGCCTCCCATAGTGCTAGGATTACAGGTGTGAGCCACTGTGCCCAGCCCCAAGGTGGTCTTGAATTCCTGGCCTCAAGTGATCCTCCCCTCAGCCTCCCAAAGTGCTGAGATTACAAGTGTGGGCAAACATGCCCAGCCTAGATGCAGCTTTTATCAGTTTCTTTTGACAGATTTTCATGTGATAGGTACTGGTTTAATTCATGCAAAGATGAGTAAAGCACTGCCCTTGTTCACAGTTCACAGCCCACCAAATAAGACGGTGTGATATCTGTAATAGATGCATGCACAAGAAATATTTTAGAGGAGGACAAAGTGAAAAATTTAGAACAAGATCTTTGATCTCTACTGTTTTTCACAAGGCCATGATTGGGTAATATCTAGAAAATAGGTGTTTTTATGCTGAAATGTAGGAGAAACAAGAGTCATCTATAAAAAAGTACTTTAAAACTGAAACGTAGAAGAGTAGACTGATGAAAAGCAGTGGAGTAGAAGAGAGAAGTGATAGTAATTAGAAGTTGCAAAATAGCAGGTGTGAAAAGAGGTATGAAAATAGAAAAAAGCCATTGCCAAAGTGACAAAAGATCACAATCAGTGCAAAGTGTATAAACTGTACAATTGGTTATACTCAGTGACGTGACTCGTACAGGTGTACTTGAGATGTCACTCTAAAACTGGAGTTTATTCTTCATTATGGGTAGAAGCCCAAAAAGCTACCTCAATCTTCAAAACAACAAATCAACATCTGTTTATACAGGATTTGAAATAAGCAAGCACAAAAGAATTGTCTTGGATCCAATACCATTTTGTCTACTTTAACTCAATTCTTCAGGCTCAGAAAAAAAGTTGAAATTCTTTGCATACTGAGTCATCAAAACGCAATGGAGCAGAACCATAAGTACCTGTCTAAACACAGTCCTGAGACAAGTGGTTCAAAAGCTTTGCTACATATTGTAATCACCTGGCAGCTTTAACAAATCTGATGCCTGGGTCTCACGAAGATTCTGATTTAATTGGCTTGGGATGTGGCTTGGATGTTGGAAACTCAACAGCTTCTCAGGTAATCTAAGTGCACAGCCAAACTTAGAACCATACTGACTGACCATGTTTTGTGAAATTCATTTCCACTGAAAGGCAATCATTTAAGGATCCCAAGGATTAATGGAGAGGTGAAAGACTTTTCTGAGTAAGTGCAGTTATCTGAACTTTGTGCATCCTTGCAAAAGTGGTAATGCTTTGAATTCATAAATGGCATCATTAGGCTAACTGTAGCTACGGAACTGTCCAAAGCTAAATTAGACAAATGTTTACAATACTGGAGGAAATAAATTTCTTTTGATGATGCTGGCTAATTTCTATTATACAGGATCCCAGGTTACATTATTAGCACAGATTGACTTTTCTCCTGTGTTTAAATTAATAGGAACCTTTAAAGCTTCTGGTTATTAGAAAACACTATTATCCTAATTCTCAGAGATGGAAGGGTGAACATAATTCTTTTTTCATTGGCTGTTTCATTTCTGGCTTTTAAGAGTTTTTTTTTTTTTTTTTTTTCCCCAGAGTATCAGATATCTGAGACCAGCAGATAGAGACCCTATTAAGAAAGAGACCATCCTAAAGAAATAAGAATTGCCCTCCTCACGCCTTCCTGTCCCTCCCTGCCAGGGAAAAAAAAAAAAGGAAAAAAAGAAATACATTTAATTTCAGGGACTAGTTTTATTATCCAATACTCCACCATAGATCTATACTATAGATTAGCGAGTTTATTCAGAATGAAATCATTATTATAAAAGAGACTTTTGCATGAAGGTTGATTCATTACAAAAAATACATTAATGGACTTTCTCAGAACTTCTTTTCAAATTCAAGCTTTAAACAAAACCTGTGTCATGTTAGTGGAAATATCATCTCTGATAATTAGTATTTTTTTGATGATTAGCCTCTTACTAAAATAAAAAAAATTCATCCTTGCTACATGTGAACAGTGCATATAAGAAAAAAGTACAAAGCTGACTTAGCACTAGTGATGAAAACAATGAAGTGGTATGTGCTGTGTTGTGTTAAAATATATTTTATTTTTCCCTTATTTGTGCTAGACACTATTCTAAGTACTTGATAAATATTAATTCATTTAACATTAGATGATTTCCTTCCTTCCTTCCCTTTCTTTTCTTTTTTCTTTTCTTTCTTTTCCTTCCTTCCTTCCTTCCTTTCTTCCTTCCTTCCTTCCTTCCTTCCTTCCTTCCTTCCTTCCTTCCTTCCTTCCTTCTTCCTTCCTTCCTTCCTTCCTTCCTTCCTTCCTTCCTTCCTTCCTTCTTCTTTCTCTCTCTCTCTCTCTCTTTCTGACGCAGTCTCTGTCACCAGGCTGGAGTGCAGTGGCACAATCTTTGCTCACTGCAACCTCTGCCTCCCGAGTTCAAGTGATTCTCTTGCTTCAGCCTTCCAACTAGCTGGGACTACAGGCGCGTGCCAACACACCCAGCTAATTTTTGTATTTTTAGTAGAGACGGGGTTTCACCACCAGAATGGTCTCGATCTCTTGACCTTGTGATCCGCCTGCTTCAGCCTCCCAAAGTGCTGGGATTACAGGCGTGAGCCACCGCGCCCGGCTTTTTTCTTTTTCTTTTTTTTTTTTTTGGAGACAGGGTCTTGCTCTGCTGCCTAGGCTGGAGTGCAGTGGCATGATCTTGGCTAACTGCAACCTCCACCTCCCAGGTTCAAGTGATTACAGGCGTGAGCCACCGCACCCAGCCTAGATGACTGATTTTCTAGAAGTCAAGAAAATATGCTGAGAAAGCTGCTTCAGGTCTGAAAAACTAAGCTTTCAAACTGGCATCCATGTTAGGGTGTAAGGTGCTTCATTTCCTTTTTATGAGTCAGGGGCATATTCTAATAAGAGCAGTTCCCAGTCTTCCCATTTAGATGAGGGTAAAAAACAAGCAATTAGGGTCTGCTAAAGGGTATACCTTCAAGTAGAAGGAAGAAAAGAACTGTAAGTAATTCTGGACTTGGGGGATTTCTATTTCTAGGATCTTGGCCTTTTGTTGGGGATTAATATCGAAGGGAGGCAACGAATCATACTGATTAGGTGGGTGACTGGACTGCCTTAGCTCTGCCATTTACTAAGCTGTATAACCACTTTGGGCAAGTTAAATAACTTTGATGTTTCCTCATCTGTGAAGTGGGGATAATACCTTATTTTAATTTTATTTTTTAAAGACGATCTCACTCTATTTCCCAGGCTGGAGTGCAGTGGTGTGATCATGGCTCACTGCAGCCTCCCAGGCCCAATCCATCCTACCCCCTCAGCCTCCTGAGCAGCTGGGAACACAGGCATGTGCCATAATGCCTGGCTAATTTTTTAATTTTTTATGGAGATAGGGGTCTTCCTATGTTGCCCAGTCTTGTCTTGAACTCCTGGGCTCAAGTGATCCTCCTGCCTTGGCCTCCCAAACTGTTGGGATTATAGGTGTGAGCCAGAGGACCCAGCCAATACTTTATAGGGTTGTAGTTTTTTCGACAAGGTCTCATTCTGTTACCCAGGCTGGAGTACAGTAGCCTGATCATAGCTTACTGCAGCCTTGAACTCCTGGGCTCAAGTGATTCTCCCACCTCAGCCTCTCAAGTAGCTAGGACCACAGGTACATTACCACCACTGGCTAAATAAAAAAAAAAAAAATTTGTAGAGAGGAGATCTGGCTATGTTTTTTTTTTTTTTTTTTCTGTTGAATCGTCTTTTTTTTTTTTTCTTTTCTTTTTTTTTTTTTATTATACTTTAGGGTTTTAGGGTACATGTGCACAATGTGCAGGTTTGTTACATATGTATCCATGTGCCATGTTGATTTCCTGCACCCATTAACTCGTCATTTAGCATTAGGTGTATCTCCTAATGCTGTCCCTCCCCCCACCCCACAACAGTCCCCGGAGTGTGATGTTCCCCTTCCTGTGTCCATGAGTTCTCATTGTTCAATTCCCACCTATGAGTGAGAACATGTGGTGTTTGGTTTTTTGTCCTTGCGATAGTTTACTGAGAATGATGTTTTCCAGTTTCATCCATGTCCCTACAAAGGACATGAACTCATCATTTTTTATGGCTGCATAGTATTCCATGGTGTATATGTGCCACATTTTCTTAATCCAGTCTATCGTTGTTGGACATTTGGGTTGGTTCCAAGTCTTTGCTATTGTGAATAGTGCCGCAATAAACATACGTGTGCATGTGTCTTTATAGCAGCATGATTTATACTCCTTTGGGTATATACCCAGTAATGGGATGGCTGGGTCAAATGGTATTTCTAGTTCTAGATCCCTGAGGAATCGCCACACTGACTTCCACAATGGTTGAACTAGTTTACAGTCCCACCAACAGTGTAAAAGTGTTCCTATTTCTCCACATCCTCTCCAGCACCTGTTGTTTCCTGATTTTTTAATGATGGCCATTCTAACTGGTGTGAGATGGTATCTCACTGTGGTTTTGATTTGCATTTCTCTGATGGCCAGTGATGATGAGCATTTCTTCATGTGTTTTCTGGCTGCATAAATGTCTTCTTTTGAGAAGTGTCTGTTCATGTCCTCTGCCCACTTTTTGATGGGGTTGTTTGTTTTTTTCTTGTAAATTTGTTTGAGTTCATTGTAGATTCTGGATATTAGCCCTTTGTCAGATGAGTAGGTTGCAAAAATTTTCTCCCATTCTGTAGGTTGCCTGTTCATTCTGATGATAGTTTCTTTTGCTGTGCAGAAGCTCTTTAATGAGATCCCATTTGTCGATTTTGGCTTTTGTTGCCATTGCTTTTGGTGTTTTAGACATGAAGTCCTTGCCCACGCCTATGTCCTGAATGGTATTGCCTAGGTTTTCTTGTAGGATTTTAATGGTTTTAGGTCTAACATATAAGTCTTTAATCCATCTTGAATTAATTTTTGTATAAGGTGTAAGGAAGGGATCCAGTTGCAGCTTTCTACATATGGCTAGCCAGTTTTCCCAGCACCATTTACTACAAACACCTCTATGCAAATAAACTAGAAAATCTAGAAGAAATGGATAAATTCCTCGACAAATACACCCTCCCAAGACTAAACCAGGAAGAAGTTGAATCTCTGAATAGACCAATAACAGGTTCTGAAATTGTGGCAATAATCAATAGCTTACCAACCAAAAAGAGTCCAGGACCTGATGGATTCACAGCTGAATTCTACCAGAGGTACAAGGAGGAACTGGTACCATTCCTTCTGAAACTATTCCAATCGATAGAAAAAGAGGGAATCCTCCCTAACACATTTTATGAAGCCAGCATCGTCCTGATACCAAAACCTGGCAGAGACATAACCAAAAAAGAGAATTTCAGACCAATATCCTTGATGAACATTGATGCAAAAATCCTCAATAAAATACTGGCAAACCGAATCCAGCAGCACATCAAAAAGCTTATCCACCACGATCAAGTGGGCTTCATCCCTGGGATGCAAGGCTGGTTCAACATACGCAAATCAATAAATGTAATCCAGCATATAAACAGAACCAAAGACAAAAACCACATGATTATCTCAATAGATGCAGAAAAGGCCTTTGACAAAATTCAACAACCCTTCATGCTAAAAACTCTCAATAAATTAGGTATTGATGGGACGTATCTCAAAATAATAAGAGCTATATACGACAAACCCACAGCCAATATCATACT
>NW_026652287.1:97507866-97516070 GCF_009828535.3 Hylobates moloch | reverse complement strand
GGGAGAGGGTGGAGATGTTATTGGCATCTAATGAGTAGAGGCCAAGGATGCTGCTAAACACCCTACAGTGTACAGGACAGACCCTACCACCACTCCAACAAGAAGAATTATTCAGTCCAAAATGTCAATAGTTAAAAAGTTCTGGAGGCAGATGGTGGTGATGGTTGCACAATAATGTCACTACTTAATGTTACTGAACTGTATACTTAAAATGATTAAAATGGTAAGTTTTTTATTATGTATATTTTTACCACAATAAAAAAATCAATAGTGCTGAGATTGTGAGCTCTAAACCATTGAGAGTCCTTGTGTAATGAAAGTATTTCAGTACTGCTAGGGAAACCAAAAGGTACTCTGTATCTGGTAAAATGCCATTCATAAAGCAAACAACTTTACTTTTTTCTTGTAAATCACATTTTGTTTTCCTTGACTGGCTTCCAAATTTCTTTCAGGCACTAGTCAATGATCCTAAACAATAGTTTCCTTCCCTGAATGCATACATAAATGAAAACAAAAACTATAATTAGGGTCTTTTTTTTTTTTGGCTGAAGCTAGTTTGACGTAGGTTTCTGTTATATACAACCAAAACTCTTGACAAGTAGAAGAAGCAGCAAAGAAATGTGGATAAACAAATTTTGTTTCACAGAAAATAAGAAAACTTAAAATTCACATGGGTTGCATGGAAAGGAAAGAAGAACAAAACAGTAAGAAGCAATGTGCTCCCAATAACACTGAAGAGAGCAGGAAAGACATTGTATTAGTCAGGGTTCTCTAGAAGGACAGAACTAATAGAATAGATGTATATTTAAAGGGGAGTTTATTACAGAGTATGAACTCACACAATCACAAGGTAAGGTCCCACAATAGACCATCTGCAAGCTGAGGAGCAAGGAAGCCAGTCCGAGTCCCAAAGCTGAAGACAATGTTTGAGGACAGGAAGCATCCAGCATGGGAAAAAGATGCAGGCTGGAGGACTAAGCTAGTTCTAGTCTTTCCATGGTTTTCTGGCTGCACTGGCAGCTGACAGATGGAGCCCACCCAGATTGAGGGTGGGTCTGCCTTTCCCAGTCCAATAACTCAAAAGTTAATCTCCTTTGGTAACACCCTCGAAGACACACCCAGGAACAATACTTTGCATCCTTCAATCCAATCAAGTTGACACTCAATATTAACCATCACAGATGTATTTACTTTTTCTGGTTTTAGTCACAAAGAAAGGGGCAAGTGCACACTCAACAATGCTCCACGAATAAGATCTATCTAGTGCTACCTCATCCTAGGCTTCTTCAGATCCACCATCTCCCTACTTTATAAGAATCCTACTTGTGTCCACAGTTAGAGCCAGCAATAATTAGTCACTTCACTGAAGTAGTTTAACTTCCTGTTTTTATCAGTAGCTTTTCTTCCTCAGTTTAGTCAATGGTAATTAAAATACTTCTACTGGAACCATACATATGATTAATAACTCTTACTGAAGCTGAATTAGAGCATATCATCCAACCATCACCCTTCAAAAGTTTGGATATTAATACAAATGAAAACGAAGCTCTAAAATTGGAATGCAATGATTAAAATCAATGGTTCCTTCTCACTTATAGCCACATCATAAAAATAAGTATTTTGCACAACTTTTACTAAAATTACCTTTTCTTAGTTCTGTAATGACAAATTGAAAAAAAAGGAGGTTGTCAATCTGTCAAAACAAGAGTTTTTAGTCACCTGTGTAGAAAAATCCTTGTCACAACACTGTAAGAATTTTAATACACAAAAGAGATAGGGAGAAGGATATATAGTAAAATATTTTAATGACATCAGGTATAGAAAAATTTAAAGAAAACAAAAAGTAGAAACTATAAAAGAAAATTAAGGCATCAGAAATATTAAAACTAAAACTTTCTGTATGGCAGAGACCCTACTGCCTTAGTCTGGGACAGTGTTTCTCAGAAGCACATAGGTGGCACCTGGGGAGCTTTGAAAAGTATTGATCCTAGGTTATACCTCCCCAAATTCTGGTTTTAATTGGTTGAAGGTACAGCCAAGGTACCTAGAATTTTAAAAGCTCCCCAAGTGAGTCTAATGTACAGCCAATGTTGAGAACCATTAGTCTAGGAAAAGAAAGTTATAATAATCTACAAGATATTTTTATCCGGAATTATGAAGTCTTATAGGTCAATGAGAAAAATTCAAAGAACCCAATATGAAAATGAGCAAGATTTGAATAGGCAATCAACTGAAAAGAAAACTCAGACCAATAAACAAACACAACAATACTCAATTTTCTAGTAGTCAGGAAAATAAAAAAATCCAAATTAAAACAAGATATCAATTCACACTGAGCAGATTGGCAAAATTAAAACATTTGTAAGTACCAAGGACTGGTAAGGGTATCAAGCAACAAGAACTCTCAAAGGTGCTGGTGGGAGTATAAACTGGTACAACCCTATGACAGTTAATTTTTTTTTTTTGAGACAGAGTCTCGCTCTGTCACCCAGGCTGGAGTACAGTGGCACGATCTCGGCTCACTGCAACCCCCGCCTCCCAGGTTCAAGTGATTCTCCTGCCTCAGCCTACTGAGAAGCTGGGATTATAGGTGCCCACCACTATTCCTGGCTAATTTTTGGAATTTTGGTAGAGATGATTTTTTGCCATGTCAGCCAGGCTGGTCTCAAACTCCTGACCTCAACAGATCCACTCGCCTCAGCCTCCCAAAATGCTGGGATTACAGCATGAGCCATTGTGCCTAGCAATTATAGGTAATTTTATGTGTTGGCTTGGTTAGGCTGAGGTGCCCAGTGGTTTGGTCAAATATGAGTCTAAATGTTGTTGCAAGTGTATTTTTTTAGATGTGATTAACATTTAAGTCAATAGATATTGAGTAAAGTCGATTACCCTCCATAATGTAGATGGGCCTCTTCCAATCAGTTGAAGGGCTTAGGAGAAAAGACTCAAGAAAGAATAATTTTGCCTCAAGACTCCAGCATCGAAGCTCTGCCTGAGTTTCCCATTTGCTGGACTGCCCTGCAGGTTTCAAACTCAAGACTACGACAGCAACTCTTACCTGAATCTCCAGCCTGCTGGCCCACCCCACCATGCCCACAATCATGTGAGCCAATTCTATAAAATAAATCTATATCTATACCCATATTTACATCTATATACATATCCATACCCATATCTATATATCTCTATCCTCTTGATTCTGTTTCTCTGGAGAACCCCGATTAATGTAAACTAACTTTAAAGAACAATTCAGCAATATCTAGAAAAGTTGAAGATGGGTATAGTCAATTTGAACTCCAGGTTTATAGCCTGTAGTCCTTCTCAAAGGGACAGGTGGGAAATGGGATGTGGATGTGGGACTTCTATATCTTTTTTAAAAGTTGGAGGTAAGGGGGCAAAACAAATATGGCAAAATGTTACAGCGTTTTAAATCAGGGATGGAGTATGTTTTACATTTTTGTGCAGTTTGAAATAATTCATAATTTAAATGAAAGCAATTTAAAAGCAACTTGTGTTAAACATGGTGGTGATGGAAGTGGCCCCAACCAGTAAGCCAAAGCCTCAATAAGGTCAAAGTGACAGAGAGCAGACCCAGCAGAGGGCAGGGATGGGAGAGAAATGGATTTCAGGGGAAAGCGAGTAACACTCAAGAGAGCCCCAAGACTTCTCAAAGTCCCTTCATGAACAAAAATTTCCTTTGACTTCTAAGATGGTTAGCTCATCATTAACTGTCCAGGGAAACAATAGAAATCTGGCAGAGGACATGATACCTTCAGGACATCACTGATGACACTAACCTTCATGACTCGGTTAAGGCAATGGCTTCCAGGTTTCTCCACTGTCAGGTTACTGTCTTCCTCTTTTCCTGGGGAAAGTGATCATATTTAAAAATAATTTATTGAAAATAATTAAATAAATGAACTTGCTATCCAATCAGAAGAAAACTTGGATGATTATTGCACCGCAGTGGGTTTTATCAGAAGTTGAAAGAAGATGGCACCCGACAAGAAAAACTGTACAAGGAATGGAGTGGGATGAAGGTAGAAAAAAAATAAGCGAACGATGTCACCCATTTTCCTTCTGTTAATTGCTTTTCTACTCCCCCTTCCTTTCTTGGTCTTGAAAGTCTTTTTTTCTTCCTCTTGTTAACTGGCTCCTGCTAGGTCCAAGTAGGAAGGAACCATGTCTCTATTTGTTTTTTGTTGTTGTTGTTGTTGTTTTTTGAGACGGAGTCTCGCTGTCGCCCAGGCTGGAGTGCAGTGGCGCAATCTCGGCTCACTGCAAGCTCCGCCTCCCGGGTTCACGCCATTCTCCTGCCTCAGCCTCCAAGTAGCTGGGACTACAGGCGCCCGCCACCACGCCCGGCTATTTTTTTTTGTATTTTTAGTAGAGACGGGGTTTCACCGTGGTCTCGATCTCCTGACCTCGTGATCCGCCCGCCTCGGCCTCCCAAAGTGCTGGGATTACAAGCGTGAGCCACCGCGATCTATTTGTTAATCATTGTATTCCCAGAGCTTATAGTAGTCAGTGATAAATGGATACTTACTGAAGAATGGGAAAGAAAGAGGAGAGAAGTGATAGAAAGGGAAAGAAGAAACAGTAAGATAAAAGATGGGAGAAAGGAAGGAACTTACTGATCATACCAGATTATTAATATATTCCTTAACATTTATTTTATTTATGTTCCATGACCTCAATAATATTAAGCTATATTGATTTAGGATAGTTTCTCTAAGTTTTTTTTCTAAAATTAGGTTGTTTTCTTACTTGATGTTACCCTATATTTACATTTTTTTCTATTGAGCATTGCCCTGAATAAATAGAAGGTTTACTGTCAATTTCAACCTAAAGCAATTAATTTTGAGTGGTGAATTTTCTAGTTTTCTAGGAAATGAATGGAAGATACCATTTCTGGTAAGCAAGACTTTTGGCTACCCTCAAAATACGTATTATTTTATATTAGATCACAATATTCTTCTTTGCCCCTGTGTTGGCCCCTTCTCTGGTGATGAACCAGTAAGAAAATTATCAAAATAAAAACCATAAAAACCATATTATATATTTACTGAATCATAAGGCCTCCAGATTGAAAGAAACCTTCAGAATCTTTTTACCCATCAGACACTTGCATCACCTCTACATCCCAATAAATGTTTTCTCCTTAAAATGATCAAGGGAATATATATATATTCCTCTATATGTATACTGTTCATATTTATCAAGGATATATTCGTCTCTAAGTAGGACCTGGCCTGACCAAAATACTTCAAAGACAATCTGACTGGTATATAATCTAGTAGGATTACCAATCCCTTTTTTTACTTATTCATTAAAAATAGAATTATTGCATATGATGTACATGGCATTTGTTTAGGCACTGGATATCCAGCAGTGAATTAAAAAGGCAATTCTTTCATATATATACCAAGGAAGAGAAACAGAGGAATATATATACATACACACACACACACACATATATATACATATGTATGTGTATATATGTATGTGTGTATATATATACACATACATATGTATGTGTGTGTGTGTGTGTGTATATATATATAGACAGAGAGGAAGCCAATTCAATTCTTATGCAGCTCTAAATGTGAACAAGCTCTTTCTTAGGCTGAGCAAAAGTCAACAATTTCCATCCTTTAGCACAGGTTATAAGCCCAAATATTTTTCATATGAAAGGCTTTTTAATGTTTTAAGAGAGTTGAATATTTTAAGATAGACAAGCTTTCCTATCCCTAACTCCCTTCTCTTTTCCAAACCAAACAATTAGAGTTTCTTCAATCATTCTGCCCAGGACACACTTAAAGACCACTTGTCAGTGTGTCAATATTCCTCTCCAGGTAGGGCCTGGCCTGCCCGGAATACTTCAAAGGTGATCTGACTGGTACATAATCTAGCAGGATTACCAATCCCTTTGTTTTACTTATTCATTAAAAATAGAATTATTGCTTATGATGTACACGGCATTTGCTTAGGCACTGGATATCCAGCAATGAATTAAAAAGCCAATTCCTGACCTCGTAGACCTTATATTTTAGTGAAGGCAAAGAGATAATAATTAAAATAAATAATAAATTGGCCATGTGCAGTGGCTCATGCCTGTAATCCCAGCACTTTGGAAGTCCAAGGTGGGTGGATCACCTGAGGTCAGGAGTTTGAGAATGGCCTGGCCAACATGGTGAAACCTCATCTGTACTAAAAATACAAAAAATATTAGCCGGGCCTGGTGGCACACGCCTGTAATCCCAGCTACTCCAGAGGCTGAGGCAGGAGAATCGCTTGAATCCCGTAGGCGGAGGTTGCAGTGAGGCGAGATGGTGCCACTGCACTCCAGCCTGGGTGACAGAGAGAGACTCCGTCTCAAAAAATAATAATTATAATAAATAAATATATTACAGGATACATGAATAGGAAATAAGTTTTACAGGAAAAAATTCAGCAAGGAGGCTCTAGTTTGGAGAAGGAGGATGCTGAATGACTTGTGTCAGCCTCTCGAGATGCATTCTTTGTCCTCTGCCTTGCTCTGTCCCAGGAGGTTAATCTATGGACTCTATCAGTGGAATCCCTTGCCCTCTGACTTCCAGCCCTTTAATTTGGGAATACCTTAAAAGCCTTAATTAAACATATCCTATGATCAAATGATCTTATTTTTAAGACTTTATCCTAAGAACATAATCAAAGAGGCACATACACATAAATACGGATAAGGATGTTCACGGCGCCATTACAATTACAAAAAAGGCATAGCCAGGTTGAACATCCAACAATAGGTTAAATAAATTATGGTAGAACATGAGATGCAATATCATGCAGCTATTAAAAATCTTGTTGTAAAATAATATATATTGACACGTGAAAATGTTCATGATATATTGCTAAGTGAGAAGAGGAGGAAAGAGTGGTGATGATGAGTATCAGGTGATCTAACTAGAACTCGCAGTCTTTTGCTTCTATTGCAACTATACATTTTGATGATATCAAGGATGCCTTTTAAAAGTTAGAAAATATTCTTTGCAAATTCCTAATGATTTCTTCTGCATTCTTTCTTTCTGGGATTTTAAAAAATTTTACCTTAAGTTCTGGGATACATGTGCAGTGCATTCTTGTTTACACAAGTAACTTTCTTAGCAAGATTTTTTCAGAGAACAATGATAAATTCAGCTCTAATGGAATTCCCATAAATTCCAAATTAGTCAAGTTTATATGAATGCAGATTTATTATAATCCAGAATGGAATGATTAAGAACAGAATATTCTCTTTTCCCCACAAATAGACCACAAATATATAAAATTATCCATGAAAACACGATCTTCTTTGATCTCATATGAATTCCTATCATTTGCCATGTAGTAAGGCCTTTCTCAGTATTTGCTCATGTATTATTTAATTAAAATGACTCATGAAACAAATGTGTCGCTATGCTGACTTCCCTATTGTCCATATTCACATACTTGAGTGTATCCTTCTTCCTGCCTGGAAAAGGCATATGCTGCCTTGGGCATCGTTTCAGTTAATCTCTTCAAACGGTTTATTAAGGAACATTCGTGAATGTAATTAAGTAGCAAACAGACTTCGAACAGCAGTAGGGAAACAATCTTGAATTCTTCACTCTGAAACTACTTCAAACGTTATATCCAAATAAAAAGAGGATCTTTACTACCTACTTCATCCCATCTGCTCAGGGAAGGCTAAATATCTATCCTGTTCCTATCTGGATAGGTGAAGATATTTAGTTTAAAATCCACATTCTATACATTTCCTCTCCCCATCTCATTTCACTTTCATCTTCTCGCCCAGCAGGAGAGAGTTAACTCAGCCAGAAACGTGGGTAAATACTGGAAACTTACTCAGATGCAGAAGGGACCGTGGCTCAAGATGTTATAATGTTCAGAAAGCAGGGAATGTGTTGGCTTGAGTTAATGCCAGCTTCCTTGTTTACTGAAGTGTGCTTAAAAGATAAGTCTTTGGAGTGTACGTGTGTGCAAACTGAGAAAGAGAGAGAGAGAGAGCAGAGAGGGAGGAGAGGGAGAGAAGAGGGAGGAGAGAGGGAGAGAAGAGGGAGGAGAGAGGGAAAGAGGGAGAGAGGGAAACGGAGAGAGGGAGGAGACAGGGGGAGAGAGGGAGGAGGGGGAGAGAGGGAGGAGAGGGAGGGGGAGAGAGGGAGGAGAGGGAGGGGGAGAGAGGGAGG
>NW_026652287.1:97323158-97507856 GCF_009828535.3 Hylobates moloch | reverse complement strand
ACATATATTGTGTTGTTAAAAACGCTAACGTAAATTGTGTTGTTAAGAATCCCAGCACTTTGGGAGGCCGAGGCAGGTGGATCATGAAGTCAGGAGATCGAGACCATCCAGGCTAACACTGTGAAACCCTGTCTCTACTAAAAATACAAAAAATTAGCCAGGCTTGATGGTGGGCGCCTGTAGTCCTAGCTATTCAGGAGGCTGAGGCAGGAGAATGGCGTGAACCTGGGAGGCGGAACTTGCAGTGAGCCGAGATCGCACCACTGCACTCCAGCCTGGGCAACAGAGCGAGACCCCGTCTCAAAATAAACCAAAAAAAGAAATAAAAATGCTTCTCTCCCTCTCTCCATCTCTTGGCACAACTTTACCTAATTTGGCTTCATTCTCAGGCAGGCTGTTTATTCTCTTGCATCAGTAAGGTGGCCATCAGCAGCTACAGGCTTACATTGTGTCCCTAGTGGAAAAGAGCCTTGTTTTTCCTTACTGGTTCAACAAAAGTCCTACAATTGACTGGGACAGTGTGGGTGAAGTGTTACTTCACCAACTAAGCACTTACTCTGGCCATGGGAGACAGCATACCGATTGTTCATACCTGGACCCTGGGTTCACTCCTAAGGCTGGCAGGAAGACAGGGTTGTCAGCCCAATCAGAGCCACATGAACTGAGAGCTGGGAGCAGATGCTTCTGACAGAAGGTAAAATGGGTTCTGGGTGACCATAAATAACAATGTTCACTACTCTTTTATCGGAATTAATACAAAAACCTGCAACAGCTAAGAAACACGAGTGCCAAGGCTGACTCAATTTCTGCACTGCTGAGTCAGGTGTCTTAAACTCCAAGTGATGAAGGACAAAACTGGTAATTTAGCTCTATTAGGAAGAAACAAAAAATTATAAGGGCAAGGAGCCAGACATTCATTCATTTATATATTCATTCATTCTGCAAACAAATGTCCATTTATTCTGACACTGGACATTGATCTACTATGTGTCAAGCCTGTGATTGGTGCTGGGGATGTAGATGAGAGCTAGTACTTTTCCTTAAGGAATGTACTAGAAGAAGAGAGACAGAGAGGTTTCAATAAATAGCTGCAACACAAGGAGGTAAGTACAATATTCCATCTCCCCCCGCAAGGTGGCCTCTTCTGGTAGCAATACCCTCAGTCTACAAAGTATTTTCTAAAAAGAAGGAAAGCACCATTCATGTATTAGGAAAATGTCATAATCAATCATGGACCTGCTTCACTCTTTAGGAATCTGTTTGCTTTCTCTGGGCTTCTAACAAGATTTTTCCTCTTTCTTTAGGAATTCCAAATCTAACAATAGCTAACTTCCCTGCGAGTGAAATAGAAACAGGGCACAAATATCCCCAAATCATTTCCATTTATTTTGGAGTGACTAGAAAACGTAATTTGGCCTGGATCCTACCTTACTTGCTATGAGGCCAGGGAATAAGTCATTTAACATCTTGGGGCCTCTGTTTACACATCTGTGAAATGGAGATGATAATGCGACAGAGGATTGTTGGGAAAATTAAACGACATATTATATGGCTTGGATGGGTATACAAAAAAAAATCACTGCATTGTATTTTTTGAGACGGAGTCTCACTCTGTCCCCCAGGCTGGAGTGCCATGGCGCGATCTCGGCTCACTGCAAGCTCCGCCTCCCGGGTTCACGCCATTCTCCTGCCTCAGCCTCCCGAGTAGCTGGGACTACAGGCACCCGCCAACATGCCCGGCTAATTTTTTGTATTTTTAGTAGAGACGGGGTTTCACCGTGTTAGCCAGGATGGTCTCGATCTCCTGACCTCGTGATCTGCCCGCCTCGGCCTCCCAAAGTGCTGGGATTACAGGCTTGCAGTTGTATTTTTATGTGTTATTGTAATGATTATAATTGAACTGAAGATCAGAGAAGGTGAGAGTCTCGCTCAGATTTCCTCAGCTTATTAATGGCATGATCAAGGCTCAGAACCAGGTTTACTGACTGTCATATGAGGGCTTTTACCCTGATATCACTGGGCCTCACCACTGTAAAGTTAACATTCCCAGTCGTGCTTGGCTCAGACAGTTCCAGAAGTCATTTGTATTCCTTCAGCACATACCTGTGGGGAGAGTGAGTGTGGTACTGACAAGAATAATCATACTTGGCATTAGTAGAATATTTTATACTTTTCAAAGCTTTTGCATATGGTACCGCATGTGGGATTAAGTATTTGCCATGGACACTCCACGCATGGATAATCAAAGTTAGAATTTTATGCTAGTTATTAGATTTGACTTCAGCTTGCTTTCTGGGGACCTACAAATCAGTTGACCGAGTGTAAGTTGTATTCATCGTTACCAGTTTTCAGGGAACTTAGGTCAGCCAACATTGAAAGTTTGGTTTGCATGTCTTTGAGAAAAGCTGTATTTCCAGGGATTTGCCTTGTAAGTGTAGAAAGAGGAGGGGTGGTGACAGAGAAGACGCTAGGAATATGATGTAAAATTTAAGCTCTTGCCAGCATCCTGACAGGTACTTCCAGGAGATAGGATTGCCTCCCCAATAACCCCAGAGCTCAGAGTGAGCCAGGGGGATACACTGGCCATGGGTCACCCCAGAGGATGGGTTGACACAGCCCCCACTGTCTGCCTCTTCTTTATGTGAGGCAACGTATACAAGGCTATTGGTATAGTACCCATCACTTAACAAATGGCAGTTTGAGGATAAAAGAAGGGGCTTTAAAGTCAGAAGAATTTGAGTTCAAACACCTACTATGCTGTCTACCAAATGGGAACCTTGAGCAAGCCACTTAGCCTCTCTGGTCCTCGATTTCCTCATAATTTAAACGGGTGTTGGGGTACCAATGTGGTAAAATTATGATAAAGATAAAATCTATGAATACAGTGCCTTCATGTGGGAAGTGTGTAAAGCAGTAACTCTTATTAATCCTAACTTATTCTCATTAGCAGTAGTAGTTGAAGTCATTATTTATGCAATTCTGAAGGCTGGGGTGGTGTTCCTTAAGACTGTGTCTCTCACTGTGGCAACTAGAAGACTAGAAGACTGGTTGGAAGCAGCTTTTCGGGATGCGGTTCAGGATAGGCGCTAAGATTCCAGACAACCTGAGAGGCTTGAAGGTTGGCGCAGTTGAGGGGAAAACAGTCCATTTCCATACTATAGGAAACCAGCATCCACTGTCACTGAAGGATGCTGCTAGGAAGAGTCCTACACTACGTGGGAGCGCCACAAGGGCAGGCGTGGTATCAGTGCCTGAGACAACCTGCACATGGTCCATGAACAAGGAGAAGCTCTTGTGAGACATTGCTGTTGGGAGGTATCACCTGGAACCAGAATCTATTTAACCAGAAGCAATTACAGAAAAGCCAAGGGGCTGGGCATAGTGGCTCATGCCTGTAATCCTAGCACTTTGGGAGGCCAAAGCAGGTGGATCATTAGAGGCCAGGAGCTCAAGACTAGCCTGGCCAACACAGTAAAACCCTATCTCTACTAAAAATACAAAAATTAGTTGGGCATAGTGGCGCACACCTGTAATCCCAGCTACTCAGGAGGCTGAGGTATGAGAATCACTTGAACTAGGGAGATGGAGGTTGCTGTGAGCCAAGGTTGCCCCACTGAACTCCAGCCTGGGTGACAGAGCAAGACACTGTCGCAAAAAAACAAAAACAAAAACAAAAAAAAAGCCGAAGGACCAGGAGTGACCACATTCTAGATTCAGGTGCTGTAGGAAATGTTATAGCTTAGGAGCTCCAGCTTACTCCAGTACCCAAAGACAATCTAGGTCAGGTGAGTGTGTGCATTTGTGTGTCTGGGAGGTGGTTTGGTAGGAAACTGATCAAAAAGGTTAGTATTTGAGTGTTTCAATGCCCCATCTCCACTCTGGGAGACCTGAAGGGGCTGAAGACCCTAATTTGGATAAGACCCTGAGACTGCTAAAGAGACCCTAAAGTATAACCTGGCTGCAGGTTCCTAGTATGATAAGTAGCCTGAGAAAAAGAGGTTTCATTAACAAAGGAAATGAGAGCCCTTGTATTCTATTTTATGGGAAATAACATTATCATTCCACAAGGAGATTTCAGAAGGAACATAGCTCTGAACTAAATTATCCTGCTGCAAGTGCAGCCAAACTTATTGACCCCTTGATCTGTGTAGAATAACCTTTGCCCATTCTGGAAAAATAAGCCTTCCGCTAACTTCACAGTGTTTAAAAAAATAAGTTGATAAAGAGCTTTTTTCTCATCACCCCTTCACCTTGCTGTGGATTAAGGCTTCCCAGTCAGTGCCTTCTATGACCTTGAACAAGTTTATTATCTCTCAGAGCCTTGATTTTCCACTGGAGAATAAGTATATATAAACACATAAATACACATACACATATGCACATATATATGTATATATATACATACACACATATATACATATATATATGCATGTATATATGCATATATATTTCAACTGTACATTGTGAACATAAAATGGAGATAAGAAACTTTGTATAATGCTTGGCATTAACAATCATAGCAATGACAATAATATTATTTTTTAAGTAGTTAATATATTCAACATACTGGGATTACTGCTTAATCTATAACAACCCTCAGGTAAGGTAGTATTATTATCCTAATTTGACAGATGAAGATACTGAGACTTTGAGAGGTAAAGACATTTGCCCAAAATATCACAGCAAGTAAGTAGCACGGCCAAGCTTCAAACTCAAGCATGCTAATGTTAAAGAACCTGCACTTAACCACTTTGTTATACTTCCTCTATATAGTAATGATTCTTCCATTCAGTAAGTAATTACCGTGTCCCTGTTATGTACAGTGCACAGTAAGCATCCCATCATGAACCTCTGGGAACAGCTTTTTTCAAAGAACAGATTATTAGTTCAGTGTAAAGCACAGTAATTGGCAAGAAGGTGCTAAAGAAACATGGGTTAGCTGTTGTCTCTGCTGTTATAATATTAGAACTGGAAGTTAGAAAGAGGAAGCAAATAGAACCCAAGGGAGGAGAAGCATGGGAAACTCAACGAGAAGCCGTTTGCACCAGGAGCTTTAGCTCTCTGGTTTTCTGTTTTTTCTCTCTTAGATGTCACGCCTAATTTTCCTGTGGGCCTAGCACACCCAGGCCTTCAGAGAGCTACAGGTATCTGCTGTATCAGTTGTACTGTGAGCATGTTTGCCATCAGTGTGTGGCAACTCCTCTGAGGTCAAGACTTTCAAGAGACTGGGGAAGAAACTTGGTACAAAGCACCATTTCCCAAATTAGGTACTGCCCTTTGGTGATAATGAATCTATAATCCAGAGACATTCTCGGTGACCTGCCATTTCTTCAGGTGAAATAGAGTCTTGCTCTGGTCCTCAAGGCACATGTGCTGTGCCCTGGGGCAGTACCTAGTATTCTAGCAAGGTGGAACCTCTATGTGAGACAGAGACCCAGGAAACTTCAGTTGGAACACTGGTGTAGTTAGAAAGCCTACATCCTAAAGAATCTTGGTCCAAGGGCAAACTACTCACCTCTTCTCCTCATGCAAGACCCCACATGTGAGCTCTGCCTGTCAAGCAGGCACAACCCCATGACATAATTGAAGGACGACTAACAGCAGGATCACTGTACCGGAGACGGAAGGGCTGTGAAGTTGGCCTTGCTGTTCCTGCCATTCAAAACTAGAATCCACACCCTTCTGTTCTCAAGGATATCTTTCAATGTCACTAAAACATGATGCCTATTAAGTTCACTTTTTTTTTTTACCATTTTAAGAAGGAAATCACTCACAAATGCAGGGAAATATTTCCACTTTCCTGGTGAGAAAATAATCTATAGCTTAAAGAAAAAATGAACTAGGCCCTGGTAATATTCTGGCCAAGTAGAGAGGCTTGGCTGCACCTCCTGAGCAGCAAAGCCAAGCCTTTCCCCTCTCGCTTCATGGTTTCTGCTGCTGATCCACTCTGTAGCACCTGGGCCCAATAGCAGTGGCCATGTTGAAATAGGATCAATTAGGGCCAACCTGTTAGATGTCCCATAGTCAATCTTATGGACAAGCTTGACTAAGGAAAGAGAAATTCATTATGACTAGAAGAGTAGAAAGTTATTAGTTCCCAGACAATTAGCAGCAAATCAGTAGGTAGCTTATTAACTATGTTAGTGGTGAGCCACTGTCTGATATTAATAATCTGTAAGATGCTTAAGAACATCCTTCTTTTTTTTTTTTTTTTTGAGACAAGGTCTCCCTCTGTTGCCCAGGCTGAAGTTCAGTGGCACGATTATAGCTCACTCATAGTCTCGACCTCCTGTGCTCAAGCAATCTTCCTGTCTCAGTCTGCCGAGTAGTGAGACTACAAGCATATACCACCATACCTGGCTAATTTAAAAAAAAATTTTTTTTGTAGAGACAGCGTCTTCCTGTGTTGTCCAGGCTGGTCACAAACTTGTGGCTCAAGTGGTCGTCCTGCTTTGGCCTCCCAAAGTGTTGGGATGACAGCCATCAGCTACCATGCCCTCCCAGAATATTCTTGATGAAGCACGGGAAATTGAAAAAATAAGTCCCAGCCTAGCCCCAGTGTTGCGGACCAACCACTCCAGGGTAAGCTCTTTCCAAGAGGCAGTTATCGTCCCTTCAGTTGACTCCCCTGTGAGCCAATATATGAAGTCAGAGCTCTGACAATATTTTCTCCAAGCCACTGAATTGCCAACTTCTGTGCGTCCTCACACAGGGCGCTGTGAGGGAGGTCTGAGAGGCTGAGCGATAGACCACATTCAATATCACGTGTGCTGTCCAGGATTTGTGGGATTTGTGGAAACTTAGATCAATTATTTGGGTTTTCAAGCTTCATTTTTTTTAATCACCTATACACTGAAATTAATAACACTTATCTGATAGGGTAATGAAGAGGACTAAATGAGCTAATATGTGTAAAGTGCCCACCAAAGAGTCTGGCCCATGCTTAGCACTCAGAAGTTCTCTGACAAGGATGGGCAAGGTGATGTCCTGTATCAGAACACTGCAGGGAACAAAGCACTGAGAATCCAAGAGGGATATGCCTCCTATGACTCCTGAGTGTTAGACACCAGGACCTTTCAGCATTCTAAGAGAGGAAAAAATCATCCCATCTGATTAGAATGTTTTGGAAAAGCATCAGGAAGGAGGTAGCATTTGAAATGGACTTTGATTGTTCATGCAGTAATGAGGGGAAGGTCATTCCAGGCAGAGGAAACAGCAGGAGCAAAGTCGAGGAGGTGGGGATGCATTGTGATTTGGGGAAAGTGGGGTAGTCCATATAGTCTGGAAAAAAGTTTTCTAATGGAGGGAGATAGATACAAGACTGAATGGCTGGCTAAAATCAAACCGTGGAGGATCTTAAGCGTTGAGTCAATACATTTGAGCATCATTCAGAAAGCAACAGGGAGCTAGCTGTTCACAGTCTTTTAACAGAGGAGTTAAAACAGAGGACACCATCGTAGACATAAATGCTATAGTAATAGGTCCTTATTTTCATTAATTTTCCAACTAGGCATAGAGCAAGGATTTCTCAGTTTAGGATGGAAGCTAGAAGGTGATACTTACAAGGTAGTAATGGCAAGAAGCACCAGAAACAATAAGATAAGGATCCTATCAATTAATATTTGTAGTACAACGAACCATCTCAAAATGTAATGGCTTAAAACAATTTACTTAGCTCTAGGGGTCAGTACTTTGAGCTGGGCTTAGCTGGGTCTGGAGTCAGCTGCCAAGTCAGCTGGGTTTATTGTTGACCAGGGCACCATGGGTCTCATCCAAGTGGCTTCTCATCTTCCAGTAGGCTAGGCTGGACTTGCTCACTTGGAGAAAGCAGGGATTCAAGGAGAGTGAGTTGTGGTGTGCAAAGTGGCTTCTTGAAATCCAGGCTTGAGACTGGCATGTCATAACTGCTGCCACATGCTGTTAGTCAAAGCAACTCACGGGGTCAACCCACATTTAAGGGGGAGAGGAAGAGACTAATTTCTTGGCAAGTGGACCTGCAAAGTCACATTACACATCTACCATAAAGAAAGAGTTCTAATCTACAACATGACTATCGGGATTTAACAAATATAAGGACACCCTGTATACTTACACCCATTCGCGGTTACATATTCAAGCAAATAACAACAGTGAATCCCAACAGACCGTAAACATGGGGCATTCAGAAATCCTAATGTGAGTCTATTGCGGTAAGTTCTAAAGAGGAGTAAAGGGCTTATGGCTCACTGGCCAGATGTAACCAAATGTGTTTGTGACTTCTTACTCAGGACAAAAAAGCAAAATTTAATGGGCTATGAAGGAAGAATTGATCCATGAAGCAATTTGGTAGCAATTGCCAACAGCTTACCGAGAATTAAAGTAATAACAGAAAACTGTCTGAAATGGTTCAAGAGAATAACCTCCAACACTGAAAGTGAAATCATTTAGCGAGGAATAAAGATAAAGAGCCAGCGTGGTAGTGCTGAGGCTGAAAATTCAAAAGAAAATTTCAGGGACTCTTGATTCTCATCCTTTTTCTTTCTACTTCTTTTATTTTTTTAATGCATGAAAAAAAAAATCAGGCCCATCATCGCCAAACTCAGCATGCAATTAAAACGGCAGTCAGGACCAGCCATAATTTTGCCAAATCGATTTTTCGTAATGATGTTTGCAACCCCTCTGAGGTTTGGAAGTGAAGTCTGCCTAGCTTATCCATTTCTTTTTCCTCACAAGCATGTGCACACTGAGATTGGTATTGCTGGACTGCTCATGAATGCTAAGTGCCAGACATTGATTTCCGTTTTGGAGTGGGTATGGGAGAAAGCATTTCAGTCAATGAGTTGGTGGTCTCCATCCAGTTCCCTAGCATACTAGTACCCCTAGCCACACTGTGCCATGACAATGGGACCCTTTGTTGACAGTCTTGGCACAAGCACTAAGGATTAACTGGGCATGCTGCCTCCGCAACTCTCAGCTGCAGCTCTGTTCAGTTCAGAACACAGCTCAGGACCAGGAGACAGCCTGAGAAGGCTTCATTTGTTACTGCCCATGGCTCACCAATGCTGGGGACAATCTGTTGTTTGAAAGCTGTACACTGGGTTTTTTATTTCAGACATAAGCTACACATGGCTCTTCTCACTTATGATGAAGGCAGTTAGCTCCATTATTTTCTTGCCAAGAGATATTCACAGTCCACAGCATATACAGGAACACACTTTGTTGGGTGACCCACAGCCAAGAAGCGAGTTTCTTTATGCCATGGCTTTTCCCTGTAAAGTGTGCCGTATGGAAGTTTAAAACAAGTTTTGCAGTATGACAGCGATGGCATAGATGATTACCAAGTAAAATTTAGTGTATCTAGGAATGTTCTTGGCTGGGTTCACCCTTCTAAGATATTAAACTGTAAATACAGACTTTAAAGAGACTTTTAAAGTAGAGTAGACATCTGTTTGTGTGGGCGGGAGGGGGTATTTTGCTTTGTTGTTGATTGTTTATTCTGCCTGTCTAGCATACCTTCCTTTTTTCTTGTAAACACCCCAAGATACTTCTGAGAATTACCCGTCACCACCACTTCATCATACTCAGACCCTTAATTTATTTAGGTGAGGTTGACCCAATTCTCTCAGCTCCAAGGTTGAACATATGCCTCAAGAATGACCAACTGGACTATTCAAACAACCAATTGGGTAATCAAACTCGGTGATTATTTCACAAGTGAGCCCTTGACTCAAACCAAGACAATCTGAGTCCATTGCAAGATTTTGCTGGTACTCTTGAAAAAGAGGCATTATCATTTCACTGAGTTAGCTGAAGAAGTAAGGTGTAAGTTTGGGACAGCTGCTTGGAGCAATTTAATCAAATTTAAACAAAAAGAAAGCAGCGGAAGGAGATGAAGAGGAATCAATTCCAGATGTCATATTTTGAGTCTCTGGATCCAGCCATGCCTAAAGCTAAATCTATTGCTTGACTTTCAAATTATGTAAACCAATAAATCTCCCCTTATTTAAACTAGTTTGAGGTGCACCTTTGTCCCTTGAAATTGAAAGTGCCCTCATCCATTTCCAAGATTCTCTACTTTGTGATCATCCTTTGGGTCAAGTGAATGTAGCAGCCACTGGAGGTGATGTTTTCTCAAAAGTATCCAGAGATAGAGACTAGCAACACAGTGGGTGAATCACTCTTGTATTTCCCCCTTATAGGAATGAATGACTTCTTAATGTTCAGAAATATTTTCTCCTAATATGAATCAAGCTCATTTTCTCTTAGATAGCCATGGAGAAATTTCATGTCCTCCTTCCACAAATCTTCATCTGAAGGAAGACAAAATTTAAGTTGTCCCTTTAGTCTTTCTTTTGAGATTTTTTTCCTTTGGTCATTCTATTTCTTTTTGCTTTGCTGGCTTAGATATTTTCTTGGTTAGCTTTTTGAAGCAGAGTGATGCTAATCTGATCAGGTAACTTCCCCATTTAAATCTCTTAATTGGCTCCCCACTTACCTTACCTTAATATGATGCCCATCTTCTTTCCATGGGATATAAGTAGTACCTCCATTTCTAGCATCTAATTGGCTGGCTAAGTCCCATTTTACTCTCTTGTACCCAGGGCTCAGAACATTCCACTTCGCTAACATTTGTTCCTTTTTTGAGGCTTGTATCTGAGGTAAGCAGGGTCTCAGGGACAATATGAGTCAGTGCCATCTTGGCAGCTCTCACAATCCTGGGAAGAAGTTTTACAGTAGCCAGCAGGAGAGATTTGCTTATTAGGCCTCCCTCCTGGAATCAGGTGCTAGCTCTGGGGCCCAGGAAAACACCACGGGTATAACTCCCAGAACTCCTTGAGGCATCGTACGGATCTCCAGCTACTGGTTTGGATAATACTCTTTGAAACAGAGAAATGGGGACCTTGGGAACTTTAAAGAAGGTGTTTCCAGTCACTGGAATTCACATAGGACAGGTAACAGAGAAGTATTTAGCACATCAAAGTGTGAGGATGGGAGCATACAATTTTCACCCATTATATCATCTGTGCCCAGCTGAGAGCTTGGAACAGGTAAAAGGTCCACAGCAAATATTTGCAAATGGAACCAAATATTTTAGTAAGGGTCTGACAGATGTTGCTAGAAGTATTAATTCTGATTTCTTCCACCTCACAGTTATTTAACAGGACCCACAATAATGGTAGCTTTCTCACAACAGCACAACATTATTGATTCATATAGTTTGTGGCAGTTGGTATCCTTAATAAGCTTGTGGCTAATCAAGCGGATGTTTTGTCTGTGCAAAAAAGAAGGCAGGCAGGCAGGCAGGTGGGCAGGAAGGAAGGAAGGAAAAAAGGAAGAAGGGAAGGAGGGAGGGAAGAAGGAAGGAAAAGAAAAAGAAAGAAAGGAAAGAAAGAAAGAAAAAGAAAGAAAGAAAGAAAGAAAGAAAGAGAGAAGGAAGAAAGAAGAGGAAGGAAGAAAGGAGAAATGAAAGAAAGAAGAGAGAGAAAGAAAGAAAGAGAAAGAAAGGGAGAGAGAGAGAAAGAAAGAAGGGAAGGAGGGAGGGAGGAAGGGAGGAAGGGAGGAAGGAAGGAAGGAAGGATCCAAACATTAAAATATTGAGGTGCTGTTTTTTCTTTTAGTTTGGAATACATGTGAAAAGGATGTAGTTTTGCCTCACCTGCTCTACTGTATTCCAATTATGCGGTTGAACGAATCTGGGTTAATTTACGGTAATAATTTTAACCCAGTGAGTCCAGTATGAATCACACCAATGAATCATATCGTTTCTCCAGGCACAAGTATGTCTTACAAATACATCTTCCAGAACAAAATTGTAAAGGTGGTGCATGTATGATAATTTCACTTTACTTTCTCTCTTGGACTTCATTACATCAACAGAGAACCAAAACAGCATCCAAAAAACTGGAAAAAAGATCATATTCGAGGCAGAAAAACGAACACGAAACCCTCTAGAACCATAAATCATATCTACTAAATATTGTGAAATGTTGAAAATTTACCTATAAGAACAGAAATTATGAGCTAAATATGTATCCTCAGACCTCTTTCAGCAAAAAGATCTCCCTAAAATAAGGGATGGTTTTATAAAGGCCTACTGAATAATTAAAGATAAGATAAAAGTTTGTCAAAATTCCAAGGATAAGACTTTAAAAAAATTTTAAGTGTACAATGTAATAAATTTTGACATGAAACACATAAACCACTGCATGAATCAAAATTTGCACATACCAATCACCCCCCAAATTTTCCTGTGTTCCTTTGTAATCCTTTCCTCCTGTCTCTCTTCACCACCCCATTCCCAGGGCAACAACTGATTTGCTTTCTATCATTATTGATTCATTTGTAATTTCTATAATTCTAGAATATAAGTGGCGTCATACAGCATGCAATCAGTTTTGGACTGGTTTCTTTCACTTAGCGCAATCACATTGAGAATGATCCAACTTATTGTGTACATTAACAGTTTATTTCTTTTTATTATCCCATGATTTGTATATACCATAATATGTTTATGCATTCACCTATTAATGAACATGTGTGTTGATGCCAAATCCTGCTTTCACTAAAAAAGCTGCTGTAAACATTTGAATATACAACAAGAAGAGCTAACTATCCTAAATATATATGCACCCAACACAGGAGCACCCAGATTCATAAAGCAAGTCCTGAGTGACCTACAAAGGGACTTAAACTCCCACATAATAATAATGGGAGATTTTAACACCCCACTGTCAACATTAGACAGATCAACGAGACAGAAAGTTAACAAGGATATCCAGGAATTGAACTCACCTCTGCACAAAGTGGACCTAATAGACATCTACAGAACTCTCCACCCCAAATCAACAGAATATACATTTTTTTCAGCACCACACCACACCTATTCCAAAATTGACCACATAGTTGGAAGTAAAGCTCTCCTCAGAAAATGTAAAAGAACAGAAATTATAACAAACTGTCTCTCAGACCACAGTGCAATCAAACTAGAACTCAGGATTAAGAAACTCACTCAAAATCGCTTAATTACATGGAAACTGAACAACCGGCTCCTGAATGACTATTGGGTACATAATGAAATGAAGGCAGAAATAAAGATGTTCTTTCAAACCAACGAGAACAAAGACACAACATAGCAGAATCTCTGGGGCACATTCAAAGCAGTGTGTAGAGGGAAATTTATAGCACTAAATGCCCACAAGAGGAAGCAGGAAAGATCCAAAATTGACACCCTAACATCACAATTAAAAGAACTAGAAAAGCAAGAGCAAACACATTCAAAAGCTAGCAGAAGGCTAGAAATAACTAAAATCAGAGCAGAAATGAAGGAAATAGAGACACAAAAAACCCTTCAAAAAATTAATGAATCCAGGAGCTGGTATTTTGAAAAGATCAACAAAATTGATAGACCGCTAGCAAGACTAATAAAGAAGAAAAGAGAGAAGAATCAAATAGATGCAATAAAAAATGAAAAAGGGGATATCACCACCGATCCCACAGAAATACAATCTACCATCAGAGAATACTACAAACACCTCTATGCAAATAAACTAGAAAATCTAGGAGAAATGGATAAATTCCTCGACAAGTACACCCTCCCAAGACTAAACCAGGAAGAAGTTGAATCTCTGAATAGACCAATAACAGGTTCTGAAATTGTGGCAATAATCAATAGCTTACCAACCAAAAAGAGTCCAGGACCTGATCAGGCAGGAGAAGGAAATAAAGGGTATTCAATTAGGAAAAGAGGAAGTCAAATTGTCCCTGTTTGCAGATGACATGATTGTATATCTAGAAAACCCCATTGTCTCAGCCCAAAATCTCCTTAAGCTGATTAGCAACTTCAGCAAAGTCTCAGGATACAAAATCAATGTACAAAAATCACAAGCATTCTTGTACACCAATCACAGACAAACAGAGAGCCAAATCATGAGTGAACTCCCATTCACATTTGCTTCAAAGAGAATAAAATACCTAGGAATCCAACTTACAAGGGATGTGAAGGACCTCTTCAAGGAGAACTACAAACCACTGCTCAATGAAATAAAAGAGGATACAAACAAATGGAAGAACATTCCATGCTCATGGGTTGGAAGAATCAATATCATGAAAGTGGCCATACTGCCCAAGGTAATTTATAGATTCAATGCCATCCCCATCAAGCTACCAATGACTTTCTTCAAAGAATTGGAAAAAAACTACTTTAAAGTTCATATGGAACCAAAAAAGAGCCCGCATCACCAAGTCAATCCTAAGCCAAAAGAACAAAGCTGGAGGCATCATGCTACCTGACTTCAAACTATACTACAAGGCTACAGTAACCAAAACAGCGTGGTACTGGTACCACAACAGAGACATAGATCAATGGAACAGAACAGAGCCCTCAGAAATGATGCCGCATATCTACAACTATCTGATCTTTGACAAACCTGACAAAAACAAGAAATGGGGAAAGGATTCCCTATTTAATAAATGGTGCTGGGAAAACTGGCTAGCCATATGTAGAAAGCTGAAACTGGATCCCTTCCTTACACCTTATAGAAAAATTAATTCAAGATGGATTAAAGACTTAAATGTTAGACCTAAAACCATTAAAACCCTACAAGAAAACCTAGGCAATACCATTCAGGACATAGGCATGGGCAAGGACTTCATGTCTAAAACACCAAAAGCAATGGCAACAAAAGCCAAAATTGACAAATGGGATCTCACTAAACTAAAGAGCTTATGCACAGCAAAAGAAACTACCATCAGGCTGGGCGTGGTGGCTCACGCTTGTAATCCCAGCACTTTGGGAGGCCGAGGCGGGCGGATCATGAGATCAGGAGATCGAGACCACGGTGAAACCCTGTCTCTACTAAAAATAGAAAAAAAAAAAATTAGCTGGGCGTGGTGGTGGGCGCCTGTAGTCCCACCTACTCGGAGAGGCTGAGGCAGGAGAATGGCGTGAACCCGGGAGGCGGGACTTGCAGTGAGCTGAGATTGCACCACTGCACTCCAGCCTGGGTGACAGAGCAAGACTCCGTCTCAAAAAAAAAAAAAAAAAACAAACAAAAAAAAGAAACTAGCATCAGAGTGAACAGGCAACCTACAGAATGTGAGAAAATTTTTGCAACCTACTCATCTGACAAAGGGCTAATATCCAGAATCTACAATGAACTCAAACAAATTTACAAGAAAAAAACAAACAACCCCATCAAAAAGTGGGCAAAGGATATGAACAGACACTTCTCAAAAGAAGACATTTATGCAGCCAAAAACACATGAAAAAAGGCTCATCATCACTGGCCATCAGAGAAATGCAAATCAAAACCACAGTGAGATACCATCTCACACCAGTTAGAATGGCCATCATTAAAAAGTCAGGAAACAACAGGTGCTGGAGAGGATGTGGAGAAATAGGAACACTTTTACACTGTTGGTGGGAATGTAAACTGGTTCAACCATTGTGGAAGTCAGTGAGGTGATTCCTCAGGGATCTAGAACTAGAAATACCATTTGACCCAGCCATCCCATTACTGGGTATATACCCAAAGGATTATAAATCATGCTGCTATAAAGACACATGCACACGTATGTTTATTGTGGCACTATTCACAATAGCAAAGACTCGGAACCAACCCAAATGTCCAACAACGATAGACTGGATTAAGAAAATGTGGCACATATACACCATGGAATACTATGAAGCCATAAAAAATGATGAGTTCATGACCTTTGTAGAGACATGGATGAAACTGGAAAACATCATTCTCAGTAAACTCTCACAAGGACAAAAAACCAAACACCGCATGTTCTCACTCATAGGTGGGAATTGAACAGTGAGAACTCATGGACACAGGAAGGGGAACATTACACTCCAGGGACTGTTGTGGGGTGGGGGGAGTGGGGAGGGACAGCATTAGGAGATATACCTAATGCTAAATGACGAGTTAATGGGTGCAACAAAACAACGTGGCACATGGATACATATGTAACAAACCTGCACATTGTGCACATGTACCCTAAAACCTAAAGTATGATAAAAAAAAATTTGAATATAAATCTTTGTATGAATATATGCTTACATTTCTCTTAAGAACATAGGAGTGGAATGACTGGTTAAATGGTAGATGTTTAATTATTTTAAGAAACTGCCAAACTATTTACCAGCATAGTTGTTCCATTTTAAATAAGAATTCCAGTTGATCCACGTTCTTGCCAACACTTGTCAGAGTTAGTCTTTTTAATGTTAGCTATTCTAATAGTTGTGCAGGGGTATCACAGTGTGGTTTTAATTTTCAGTTCTCTAATTACTATTTATGTTGAGCATCTTTCATAGGCTTATTTGTCATTCATAAATATTCCTAGGTGAAGTGTCTCTTAAAATCTTTGGCCCAATTTTTAATTGGGTTGTTCACTTTCTTATTATTGAGTTTTGAGTATTTTTAATGTATTCTGGACACAAGCCTGTTATCAGATATGTGATTTGCAAATATTCTTTTCCAGTCAGTGGTTTGTCTTTTCAGTTTTATGAAAAGAAGTTCTTAATTTTGATGGAATCTTGTATATCATTTTTCTTATGTGTTTGGTGTCATATCTAAGAAATCTTTGCCTAACCAAGGTAACAAAGATTTGATTCTATGTTTTTTTCTAGAAGTTTTATAGTTTTAGGTTTTCAGTTTAGGTCTATATTCCAGTTTGAGAACATTTTTGCATTTGGTGTGAGGAATAGATTGAAGTTCATTTATTACATATGCATGTCCCATTGTCCCAGCACCACTTGTTGTAAAGCCTGTTCTTTCTCTGCTAAACTGTCTTTTGTCAAAAACCAACTGACCATATATTTGGGTCTATTTCTGAATTCTCAAATCTGTTCCATTGATCTATTTATGCCAATATTATATTGTCTTGATTTCTGTAGCTTTATCGTAAGTTTGAAATCATGTAGCACAAATTAAACAATTTTATTCTACTTTTAAAAAGTTATTGTAGGCCCTTTACATTTTTATCTAAATTTCAGAATTAATTTACCAATTTTTATTTTTTAAAAGGCCTGCTTGGGTTTTTATTAGGACTGTATTGAATCTATAGAACTTTACATCTTAGTAGTTAAATCTTCCAACCCATGAATATAGCGTATTTTTCAATTTATGTAGTTCTCCTTTAGTTCCCTTCAGCAAAATTCAGTTTCCATTGTATAGGCGTTGTGTATCCTTTTTACTTTTTTTTTTTTTTAAGACATGGGGTCTTGCTATGTTGCCCAGGCTGGTCTTGAACTACTGGGCACACGCAATCCCTCCTCCTTGACCTCCCAAAGTGCTGCAATTACAGGCCTAAGCCACCATGCCCAGCTTTGTGCATCTTTTTCAGTTGTTTCTGTAAGTATTAAATTTTTTTGGTGTCTTGGAAAATGGCATGTTTTAAAATTTTTAGGTTTTGACAGTATTATATTGGGATGCGATTGGTTTGGTATATCGATCTTGTATCCTAAAAACTTGCTAAATTTCTCTATTAATTTTAGTAGTTTTCATTAAAGACTCTGTGGGGTTATACTATTCCATGAGATTATGGAAAGCAAAACCTCCTATTTGTTTTTCTTGCATTGATTAGAATCTCAATAGCAATGTTGAATAGAAGTGGTGAGAGCAGGTATCTTGGGCTTATTCCTGGTCTTGGAGAAAAGCATGTGGTGTTTCACCCTTAAGTTTGGTGTTAGCTATAGGTTTTCCCTAGATGTCTTTTATCAGATTGAGAAAGTTCCCTTCTAGTTCTACTTTGCTGAAATTTGTATTCAGAATGGATGTGGGATTTTATGTAATGCTTTACCTGTATAAATTGATATGCCATATGACTTTTATTTTTTGTCTATTAGTGTGATGAATTACATTTATTAATTTTGAATATTAAATCAGCCTTGGATTGCTACTTTAAACTCCACTGGTTGGACTCAGTTCGTTAAAGTTTTGTTAAGAATTTTTGTATCTATCTTCATGGGATATATTACTTTTTGGTTTTGTTTTTCTTTTTTTTTTTTTTTGGTAATGTTTGTCTGGTTTGGTGTCAGAGTAATATTAGCCTCATAAAATGGATTTGGAAATATGCTATCTTCTTCAAGTTTAAGGAAGAGTTGATATAGTATTGGTATTATTTATTCCTTAAATATTTGATACAAAGCATAAGTAAAATCCTCTAGGCCTGGGGTTTTCTTTGTGAGAAAGTTTTTTCTTTGAGTTTAATTGCTTTGAATTGACTTGTGGTTACAGTTTACTTCCAGCTGATGTTATATCACTTTAAATATATTACAGAAACTTCTCAACAGTGTACTTCCATTTCTCCTCTGCTAGTCTTTGTGTTATTGTTGTCATAAATTTTACTTCTGCATGTGTTTTAAGCTTCATAATACCCTGTTATTATTTTTGTATTAACCAGCCAATTACATTTTTAAAAGATTAAAACAGTAAGGAAAGAAATCTCCTGTCATTAACTGTTCACTTTTTTTTCAGTCTTTTTTCTCTGTGCATAAGTTTGGCTAATTTCTTTTGCTGATTTCAAGTCCTCTAATCGTTTTTCTGCAATGTCTAATATGCCGTTGATCACATCCAGTGTATTTTTCATCTCAGACAATGTGGTTTTCATTTTTTAAAGATTAAATTGGCTCTTTTAAAACTATCTTCCTCTATATAACATGCTAAATCATTCCTCTATCTTCTTGAACATACAGAATACTTTTTAAATAACTATTTTAATGAACTTACTTATTTCATCTGTGTTTTATATAGGTGGGTTTCAATTGACTTATTTTAAATTCTATCATCTGTGTCATTTGTAGCTGGGTTTCTGTCACCTAATGTTTCTTCTCATTATGGACTGTATTTTCCTGATTCTTTTTCTGACTAATACATTTTATTGAATTCTAGACTTTTTAATTTTACCTTGCCAGGTGTTGTACTTTTTTGCATATCTATAAATGTTCTTGAGCTTTGTTCTGAATTGTGGCTAAGTTGTTTGAAAATAGTTTTTGACCCTTTTGGGTATCATTTTTAACCTTTATTAGCCTTCATTCAGAGCACAGTTTAGGATGTTTTTTTTTTCATATTACTGAGCAAAACCCTTTTGAGAAATCTATCCAGTGCCTAATGAATTATGAGGATTTTCAATATTTCATTCGTAGCTGGACGATCAGGACAGGAACTGTTCTTAACCCTGAGAGATCTTCCAGGTATGTTGTCTCTGACCTTTTGGGAGGGTTTTTCCTTACACAAGTGCTGATCAGAAGTACTCAGCTGAAGACTGAGATGAACCTTGCTGATCTGCTGATTTTTTGACTTTGTCCTCTCTCTCTCTCTCTCTCTCTCTCTCTCCCCCCCTGCACTCTGTCATGTGAGCTCTAGCCACTTTGGGCTCACTGTGTCCCCATCTCCTTCTGCTCATTTCAAGGAGACTGCCAGGCTCTGCTAAGACTCTGCCTGTCTAAGCAGTGACCTGGAATCTCTCTCTGAGCAGTTACCTGGGGCAATCTCAAGGCTCAATTTATTTGTTTCATGGCCTCAATCTCATTTGTTGTCTGATGTCCAATATCTTGAAAACCACTGTTTCACATATTTTGTCTGTTTTTTGTTTGTACTTTTAGGCAGAAGAGGAAGTCCAGTCCTCATTATTTCATCTTAGCCAAAAACAGAAGCTGGATGTAAGAATTTAAAAGGAGATTTCCTTTAAAAAAAATTTCAGGCAGGCAAAATTTCAGTAAATTATAGGATTTCTTCCCAAAGTTTTTTGAAAAAAAAATATGCTTATAATTACATTCAGCCTCTGAAAATTTCTTAAAATAAACAATTCATAAGTGAAGAAATCATGATAAAAGGTGTTGTGGTGAGCTCTGACTGCTTAAATTCATAAATTAAGGTTTTAAACCATGGGGAACAATATTATAGAATCAAACATGATTGTTATAACTGTTGGCAACCTGATGTAATAATAAATTAAGTAAAAATTAGGGGTTGGCATAGGAAAGAGGAGAAGAAAGACAAATTTGTCTTGTTTTTAATAGCAGTGAGTTAATAATGATGTTTAAAATTGAAACCTGTAACTGGAAAAACAGAACAAAACAAAACTTTTAACTGCCTACTATTTTTCCTGATCCTTTCTTTTTTTTAATTTTTGATTTTTTTAAGAAAATAAGGAGGGTGGAGCCAAGATGGTCGAATAGGAACAGCTCCAGTCTACAGCTCCCAGCGTGAGCGACGCAGAAGATGGGTGATTTCTGCATTTCCAACTGAGGTACCGGGTTCATCTCAATGGGGAGTGCTGGACAGTGGGTGCAGGACAGTGGGTGCAGCGCACTGTGCATGAGCCAAAGCAGGGCGAGGCATTGCCTCACCCAGGAAGCACAAGGGGTCAGGGAATTCCCTTTCCTAGTCAAAGGGGTGACAGACGGCACCTGGAAAATCAGGTCACTCCCACCCTAATACGGTGCTTTTCCAACAGGCTTAACAAATGGCACACCAGGAGATTATACCCAGCACCTGGCTCAGAGGGTCCTACACCCACGGAGCCTCACTCATCGCTAGCACAGCAGTATGAGATCAAACTGCAAGGTGGCAGCGAGGCTGGGGGAGGGGTACCCACCATTGCTGAGGATTGAGTAGGTAAACAAACTGGCCCCGAAGCTCAAACTGGGTGGAGCCCACCACAGCTCAAGGAGGCCTGCCTGCCTCTGTAGACTCCACCTCTGGGGGCAGGACACAGACAAACAAAAGGCAGCAGTAACATCTGCAGACTTAATTGTCCCTGTCTGACAGCTTTGAAGAGAGTAGTGGTTCTCCCAGCATGCAGCTTGAGATCTGAGAACAGGCAGACTGCCTCCTCAAGTGGGTCCCTCAGCCCCGAGTAGCCTAACTGGGAGGCACCCCCCAGTAGGGGTGGACTCACACCTCACACAGCCGGGTACTCCTCTGAGACAAAACTTCCAGAGGAACAACCAGGCAGCAGCATTTGCGGTTCACCAATATCTGCTGTTCTGCAGCCACCGCTGCTGACACCCAGGCAAACAGAGTCTGGAGTGGACCTCCAGCAAACTCCAACAGACCTGCAGCTGAGGGTCCTGACTGTTAGAAGGAAAACTAACAAACAGAAAGGACATCCACCCCAAAAACCCATCTGTACGTCACCATCATCAAAGACCAAAGCTAGATAAAACCACAAAGATGGGGAAAAAACAGAGCAGAAAAACCGGAAACTCTAAAAATCAGAGCACCTCTCCTCCTCCAAAGGAACGCAGCTCCTCACCAGCAATGGAACAAAGCTGGACGGAGAATGACTTTGACGAGTTGAGAGAAGAAGGCTTCAGAAGATCAAACTACTCTGAGCTAAAGGAGGAAGTTCAAACCAATGGCAAAGAAGTTAAAAACCTTGAAAGAAAATTAGATGAATGGCTAACTGGAATAACCAATGCAGAGAAGTCCTTAAAGGACCTGATGGAGCTGAAAACCAAGGCCTGAGAACTACGTGACGAACGCACAAGCCTCAGTAGCCAATGTGATCAACTGGAAGAAAGTGATGGAAGACGAAATGAATGAAATGAAGCGAGAAGAGAAGTTTAGAGAAAAAAGGATAAAAAGAAACGAACAAAGCCTCCAAGAAATATGGGACTATGTGAAAAGACCAAATCTATGTCTGATTGGTGTACCTGAAAGTAACAGGGAGAATGGAAGCAAGTTGGAAAACACTCTGCAGGATATTATCCAGGAGAACTTCCCCAATCTAGCAAGGCAGGCCAACATTCAAATTCAGGAAATACAGAGAAGGCCACAAAGATACTCCTCAAGAAGAGCAACTCCAAGACACATAATTGTCAGATTCACCAAAGTTGAAATGAAGGAAAAAATGTTAAGGGCAGCCAGAGAGAAAGGTCAGGTTACCCACAAAGGGAAGCCCATCAGACTAACAGCTGATCTCTCAGCAGAAACTCTACAAGCCAGAAGACAGTGGGGGCCAAAATTCAATATTCTTAAAGAAAAGAATTTTCAACCCAGAATTTCATATCCAGCCAAACTAAGCTTCATAAGTGAAGGAGAAATAAAATCCTTTACACACAAGCAAATGCTGAGAGATTTTGCCACCACCAGGCCTGCCTTACAAGAGCTCCTGAAGGAAGCACTAAACACGGAAAGGAACAACTGGTACCAGCCACTGCAAAAACAAGCCAAATTGTAAAGACAATCAAGGCTAGGAAGAAACTGCATCAACTAACAAGCAAAATAACCAGCTAACATCATAATGACAGGAACAAATTTACACATAACAATATTAACCTTAAATATAAATGGGCTAAATGCTCAAATTAAAAGACACAGACTGGCAAATTGGATAAAGAGTCAAGACCCATCAGTGTGCTGTATTCAGGAAACCCATCTCACGTGCAAAGACACACATGGGCTCAAAATAGAGGGATGGAGGAAGATCTACCAAGCAAATGGAAAACAAAAAAATGCAGGGGTTGCAATCCTAGTCTCAGATAAGACAGACTTTAAACCAACAAAGATCAAGAGACAAAGAAGGCCATTACATAATGGTAAAGGGATCAATACAACAAGAAGAGCTAACTATCCTAAATATATATGCACCCAACACAGGAGCACTCAGATTCATAAAGCAAGTCCTTAGTGACCTACAAAGAGACTTAGACCCCCACACAATAACAATAGGAGACTTTAACACCCCACTGTCAACATTAGACAGATCAACGAGACAGAAAGTTAACAAGGATATCCAGGAATTGAACTCAGCTCTGCACCAAGTGGACCTAATAGACATCTACAGAACTCTCCACCTGAAATCAACAGAATATACATTCTTTTCAGCACCACACCACACCTATCCCAAAATTGACCACATAGTTGGAAGTAAAGCACTCCTCAGCAAATGTAAAAGGATAGAAATTATAACAAACTGTCTCTCAGACCACAGTGCAATCAAACTAGAACTCAGGATTAAGAAACACACTCAAAACTGCTCAACTACATAGAAACTGAACAACCTGCTCCTGAATGACTACTGGGTACATAACAAAATGAAGGCAGAAATAAAGATGTTCTTTGAAACCAATGAGAACAAAGACACAACATACCAGAATCTCTGGGACACATTCAAAGCAGTGTGTAGAGGGAAATTTATAGCCAAAATGCCCACAAGAAAAAGCAGGAAAGATCTAAAATTGACACCCTAACATCACAATTAAAAGAACTAGAAAAGCAAGAGCAAACACATTCAAAAGCTAGCAGAAGGCAAGAAATAACTAAGATCAGAGCAGAACTGAAGGAAATAGAGACACAAAAAACCCTTCAAAAAATCACTGAATCCGGGAGCTGTTTTTTTGAAAAGATCAACAAAATTGATAGACCACTAGCAAGACTAATAAAGAAGAAAAGAGAAGAATCAAATAGACACAAGAAAAAATGATAAAGGGGATATCACCACCGATCCCACAGAAATACAATCTACCATCAGAGAATACTACAAACACCTCTATGCAAATAAACTAGAAAATCTAGAAGAAATGGATAAATTCCTCGACACATACACGCTCCCAAGACTAAACCAGGAAGAAGTTGAATCTCTGAATAGATCAATAATAGGCTTTGAAATTCAGGCAATAATTAATAGCTTACCAACCAAAAAAAGTCCAGGACCAGATGGATTCACAGCCGAATTCTACCAGAGGTACAAGGAGGAGCTGGTACCATTCCTTCTGAAACTATTCCAATCAATAGAAAAAGTGGGAATCCTCCCTAACACATTTTATGAGGCCAGCATCATCCTGATACCAAAGCCAGGCAGAGACACACACAAAAAAGAGAATTTTAGACCAATATCCTTGATGAACATTGATGCAAAAATCCTCAATAAAATACTGGCAAACCGAATCCAGCAGCACATCAAAAAGCTTATCCACCACGATCAAGTGGGCTTCATCCCTGGGATGCAAGGCTGGTTCAACATACGCAAATCAATAAACATAATCCAGCATATAAACAGAACCAAAGACAAAAACCACATGATTATCTCAATAAATGCAGAAAAGGCCTTTGACAAAATTCAACAACGCTTCATGCTAAAAACTCTCAATAAATTAGGTATTTAGGGGACGTATCTCAAAATAATAAGAGCTATCTATGACATACCCACAGCCAATATCATACTGAATGGACAAAAACTGGAAGCATTCCCTTTGAAAACTGGCACAAGACAGGGATGCCCTCTCTCGCCACTCCTATTCAACATAGTGTTGGAAGTTCTGGCCAGGGCAATCAGGCAGGAGAAGGAAATAAAATGCATTCAATTAGGAAAACAGGAAGTCATATTGTCCCTGTCTGCAGATGACATGATTGTATATCTAGAAAACCCCATCATCTCAGTCCGAAATCTCTTTAAGCTGATAAGCAACTTCAGCAAAGTCTCAGGATACAAATCAATGTGCAAAAATCACAAGCATTCTTATACACCAATAACTGACAAACAGAGAGCCAAATCATGAGTGAACTCCCATTCACATTTGCTTCAAAGAGAATAAAATACCTAGGAATCCGACTTATAAGGGATGTGAAGGACCTCTTCAAGGAGAACTACAAACCACTGCTCAGGGAAATAAAAAAGGATACAAACAAATGGAAGAACATTCCATGCTCACGGGTAGGAAGAATCAATATCGTGAAAATGAAGGTAATTTATAGATTCAATGCCATCCCCTTCAAGCTACCAATGACTTTCTTCAAAGAATTGGAAAAAACTACTTTGAAGTTCATATGGAACCAAAAAAGAGCCTGCACTGCCAAGTCAATCCTAAGCCAAAAGAACAAAGCTGGAGGAATCACGCTACCTGACTTCAAACTGTACTACAAGGCTACAGTAACAAAAACAGCATGGTACTGGTACCACAACAGAGATATAGACCGGTGGAACAGAATAGAGCCCTCAGAAATAATGCCACATATCTACAACTACCTGATCTTTGACAAACCTGACAAAAACAAGCAATGGGGAAAGGATTCCCTATTTAATAAATGGTGCTGGGAAAACTGGCTAGCCAAATGTAGAAAGCTGAAACTGGGTCCCTTCCTTACACCTTATACAAAAATTAACTCAAGATGGATTAAAGACATAAATGTTAGACCTAAAACCATAAAAACCCTAGAAGAAAACCTAGGCAATACCATTCAGGACATAGGCGTGGGCAAGGACTTCATGTCTAAAACACCAGAACCAATGGCAACAAAAGCCAAAATTGACAAATGGGATCTAATTAAACTAAAGAGCTTCTGCACAGCAAAAGAAACTAACTTCAGAGTGAACAGGCAACCTACAGAATGTGAGAAAATTTTTGCAACCTACTCATCTGACAAAGGGCTGCATCCAGAATCTACAATGAACTCAAACAAATTTATAAGGAAAAAAAAACAACCCCATCAAAAAGTAGGCAAAGGATATGAACAGACACTTCTCAAAAGAAGACATTTATGTAGCCAAAAAACACATGAAAAAATGCTCATCATCACTGGCCATCAGAGAAATGCAAATCAAAACCACAATGAGATACAATCTCACACCTGTTAGAATGGCGATCATTAAAAAGTCAGGAAACAACAGGTGCTGGAGAGGATGTGGAGAAATAGGAACACTTTTACACTGTTGGTGGGAGTGTAAACTGGTTCAACCATTGTGGAAGTCAGTGTGGCGATTCCTCAGAGATCTAGAACTACAAATACCATTTGACCCAGCCATCCCATTACTGAGCATATACCCAAAGGATTATAAATCATGTTGCTATAAAGACACATGCACACGTATGTTTATTGAGGCACTATTCACAATAGCAAAGACTGGGAACCAACCCAAATGTCCAACAATGATAGACTGGATTAAGAAAATGTGGCACATATACACATTGAATACTGTGCAGCCATAAAAAATGATGAGTTCATGTCCTTTGTAGGGACATGGATGAAGCTGGAAACCATCATTCTCAGCAAACTATTGCAAGGACAAAAAACCAAACACCGCATGTTCTCACTCATAGGTGGGAATTGAACAATGAGAACACATGGACACAGGAAGGGAAACATTACACACCGGGGACTGTTGTGGGGTGGGGGAGGGAGGAGGGACAGCATTAGGAGACATACCTAATGCTAAATGATGAGTTAATGGGTGTAGCACACCAACATGGCACATGTATACATATGTAACAAACCTGCACATTGTGCACATGTACCCTAAAACTTAAAGTATAATAATAAAATTTTAAAAAAAAGAAAATAAGGGGTGTCTGTGTGTGTGTGTGTGATTCAGCAATTCTTTTGCATGTATTCAGTTTTTTTCTTCCTTTTAATACAGCCAAATGAACACAAAAGCTTTCCTTTTTTTCTGAAAATCCATGAGTGTCAGAATAAAAGAATTTAAAAAGGTATAAACTCATCATAAGAAAACAGAAAATGAAATTATAAGCAGATAATAGATTTCAACAATTTCTAGAAGAGAGAAAGAAGGGTGCTCACTGATTAAGAAAAGATTTAAAAGCTGCAGCCTAAATATACCTGTCTCCTGGGCAGGAAGCAGGGGCTACAGTGGGGAGTATTAGAGAATTATAGGGAGGATCTTCATTAAGAAATCATAGAGCAAGTGAAGAGTAGCCATAAAATTGGGTTGAACACAGGCAATGGATTTAAGGTACATGCATAGGTCAATTGATTCCCTTACCCCCTTACCCCCAATTAAAAAAATGGAGGGTAAGTATTTAGCCCTTTAGGAGACTGTACTATTATTACAGACATTTTTGTTCTTTGTTCCTTTTTTTTTTTTTTGTGGTACACATGCCTATCCAAGAGTTAAATAGCCTCGTCCTGTTGTACTTGCTCAAGGTCATGTGATTTCTTTGGCAACAAATATTAGCAGAAGTGATGTGTTTCACTTTCAAGCAGGAGTGTTAAGGGCCAGCACATGGTTCACCCTGTGTCTGTTCCCTTTGCCACAACACTGCCAATATCTCTGAGAGGAGCTATTTTTGTTAGCCTAGGTCAGGTAATAAAGCAAGAGGAAGCAGAACATAAGCCAATGTATGGTAGACTTGTGATAATCTTTGTTATTGTAAACCACTGGGATTTGGAGGGTTGTTTGTTACTATAGCATTGCTTAGCCTAAACTAATACAAACTCCAGTACAAAACAAGGAAAGAATGCCCCCCTACCCCGACGCACACATACACACCCACATAAGGTTCTCCTTCAAAGAACAAACTGGAGAGAATTAAAATAGCTATTGTGGCTGTCATTGCTACAGAGGAAAAGCACTCATCATTCTCACCATTCTTGAACTTGGGAGGCCCTTATATAATAACCATTGCCTTGTGCATTCACACTGAGGAAGAGCCTTCCCGCCAATTTTCTAGCTGTATACACAGTTCTCCCAGTCAACATTCATCTTTCTTCATTCTTAACCTTGTAAATAGACAAGTAATGTTCATTATTCATTTAGGGAAAGTCCCAGTCTGAAGTGATGGAATAATATAGTCCAAAAAATATGAGGCCAGGGGAAATAGGGATTATTCAGAAAACAGACAGAAACAGAAAGAAAGGAAGAAAGGGGGGAGAAGGAAGAGACAGGAGAAAACAGTAGAGAAATAAAGACAAATAAAGAATATTCTCTGTATTTTCCAGGAAAGTTAGAAAGATATTTTATCAATAATACAAATGCAGGATGGTGTAACAGAGCTCTAGTTTTCCTCTCTAAATACATTTCTACCCTTCTTCCTGGTGGCATGCAGCTAGACTATTTTTCATGTTCCTTCACAGTTAGTTGTAACATGTGACAGTTCTACTCTATTCAATGTGAAAGGAAGAAATGCATGCAACTATTGTCCCAGAACTTCTTTTTTCCTCTCCGTGTGAATGTGGCTGAAACGCAGCTTTGGCCATGTAAAAGAGAGTGACACCTTAAGGGATGACACGGTGGAAGATGGAGGGAACTTGGGCTCCTGAACGGCTTCAGGAAGCACAATCACCCCATCCATCTCATGTCAGTTACACAAGAATGAAAGGGAGTTTGGTATTAAGTCACCATATTTTGGGGCCTATTGTGACAGCCACCTAGATTTACATCAATAACATAGATGATTTAAAAAAGTAACAGAGAGCAAAACAAGCACAGGGAAATTAACAAACAAAATGGCCAAAAAAGGAAATAATGGAAGGAAACTTGAGGATCTATCCCAGTACATACCACTAAAAAATACAGGAAAAATACAAGAGAACAGATAATAAAGTATCAATGCCAAAGCTTCAATGCCTGACGACTAGAAGTTCCAGAGAAAGGATGAAAAATGTGAACAGGAGAAAATTAGTAGAAAACAACAAAACCAACAACAAAAAAAACCATTGATTCTATTTGTACAAAAGAAAAAAAAAAAGAAAAATTGAATCTTCCTGTTAGACATCAGGATAGTGGTTACCTTGCCAGGGTGATCAGAACAAAACAGGAGGAAAGTTTCTGAGGTGCTGGAATCATCCCATTTCTGGTCTTTAGTGCTTGTTACAGGGATATTTTCAGCTTTTGGAAGCAGAAATAGATTATACTCTTATGACTTATGGATTTTTCTCTAAGTAGATTATATGTAAATAAAAATTTTTAAATAAAACAAAATGAAGAAAAATGAACAAAACTTTCCGGCACTGAAGTGAGATGAAACTTTACTTTAAAAGAGCTTTTCAAGTCCTGGAAAAAGAATATACAAAAAGAAATACCATTCTATAATTTCTAAAATTTCCTAATGCTAAAGATAAAGAGATCTCAAAAGTTGCCAAAGAGAAAAAAAAAGTAATTTACAGAAGAATAAAAGTAGATCATCATCAGACATCTCACTATCAGTCATACATGCTGAAAAATGATAAAATAGAGCTTTTTAAATTCTGAGATAATTAATTTGACCCTAGAATTTTATACCTAATCCAACTAATAAGCAACTATAAATAGTCACATCATTTTCAGATGTGTCAGAACTCACTAAGTTTGCCTCCTTATTTCAAAGTAGTTATTTAAGGATGTACTCCAGCAAAACAGAGGATAAGAACTAGAAAAGTGAAGACATAAGATATAATAAATGGAGGAACTGCTGGGCGTGGTGGCTCACACCTGTAATCCCAGCAGTTTGGGAGGTCAAGGCGGGCAGGTCAGGAGGTCAGGAGATTGAGACCATCCTGGCTAATACGGTGAAACCTCATCTCTACTAAAAATACAAAAAAAAAAAAAAAATTAGCCAAGTGTGGTGGCATGTGCCTGTAGTCTCAGCTACTCAGGAGGCTGAGGCAGGAGAATCACTTGAACCCAGGAGCCAGAGGTTGCAGTGAGCCAAGATTGCACCACTGCACTCCATCCTGGGCAACAGAGTGAGACTCCATCTCAAAAAAAAAAAAAAAAAGAAAGAAATGGAGGAATAAAACCAAGAGTCCAATGAAAAGGCCAATTAGAATGACTGCTGTGTGACAGGCCAAAAAAGAATTGACTAATTGTAGAATAAGAAATTGCTGTCCAATGAGCATGCCTTGCCTTCAGGAAGAAGGGAATAGATTCCAAAGAGTAGTTAGAATGATAAGAGCTGGACAGTATCAATTACATTTTTCTCCTCTCAAGGCAAAAGACAATAAAAACTCCAGAAAACAAACAAGAATATTGTGTCCTAAATGAAAAAAAAATTAGAATTTGGTGAAGTGTAAGAATAAATAATCTTTTGACCTTGGTTCTGGAAACATTCTATTTTTCAGTGAAACAGGAAGAGAAGGAATCAGAGTGTTACATTGGTTCTGCAGGGAAATATTTACATAGTCATAATAATGTAAATGCTTTTAAATGCTTTCAACATTTACGGAAAATTATAAAGATTCATCACAATTAGAGAACAAAATGTAAATGCTATCAATCTTGATAATGCAAAGTAAGAGTACAAATACTTTTAGATCTGATATGTGAAAAAAATGGGAAAGGGAAGATGGAAAAATATGACAAAAAGGTAATATTGCTAGTATCTTTATTTAAAAATTGCATAGTCATGGAACATTTTAAAAAATTGTGCTAAAAAGAGATACATAAATTTATGGTGATAAGACTATCAGAAATTAAAACAGAAAATAAAAATGTATTACTTTTCTCTATTAATCAAATATACAACTTCCAATAAGTTATGAATGAAAGCATCTGTTAGGTAATGCTACTCAATACAATATTTAAAGAAAACTTCTGAAAACTAGAACCGGGATCTATATGTTTATAGCACAGCACTTGGCATATAGAAGTTCAAAATAAGTATTTGTTGAGAGAGCCAGTACTTGTCTCTTTTTGTTCTTTTGTTTCCTATCTTGAGTTGCTTTTTTGACAGAGCTGGTGCCCATACTGCTAATGTTTAGTTGGATTTTTAGACTTGTTTGAAAATTGTTGCATAGTACCTAAGACAAAGGTCTTACCAAGGAATCAAACAAAGATCATCACAATTAAGATAAATGGAAATCTCTAATGAGTGGTTAGCATGAAAATAAAAGCCTTAGGCTGGGCTAGGTGGCTCATGTCTGTAATCCCAGCATTTTGGGAGGCCAAGGCAGGCGGATCACAAGGTCAGGAGTTCGATACCAGCCTGGCCAACATGGTGAACGCCTCCTCTCTACTAAAAATACAAAAAATTAGCAACATGTGGTGGCGGGTGCCTGTAATCCCAGCTACTCAGGAAGCTGAGGCAGAATTGCTGGAACCCGGAGGCAGAGGTTGCAGTGAGCTGAGATCACACCACTATACACCAGCCTGGGTGACAGAGCAGGACTCCATCTCAGGAAAAAAAAAAAAAAGAAAGAAAAGAAAAGCCATAGTTGTGCAATGGCTAATTTCCTAATTTCACTTGTGAATTTCTCTTAGGAAAAATAAAATCTAGTAAAGATCAAGATGGCACCTCCCAACCCCAGGTTTTTCTTCAGTCTGAACAGTGAGTTAGAGACACACGTTATTGTGCATCTGGGGTTGAGGGAGTGGGGTCGATGTTTAATACTTATTTAGTCCTTCCTTCCAGACAAATCCATTTCCTTTGACATCATTTCTGCTCCTCTGTCAGTTGTGAATATAAAATTTGATTATCCAACAACAAATCCTGGTTTAATTTCCCTGTCTTTAATCAACATTCCAAAGCTGTCTGTTTACTTAGCTTTTGCAAGCAACTTTTTCTCAAACCCCAGAGAATGCTTCATGAACAGTAACTCATATTTCTGAAAGTATTAGAACGATGTTCTCTCTATAGCATTTTATTTTTTGGAGGACTCTCTTATCTTCATATATGACAAGGGGTAACTATTTCCACACTCTCATTATTGACCCTTTTCTCTCTATAATGGGCTATTATCAACCTGATTTTAAAGGAGAGATTGTGCCAAGAGATGGCCTTTTCTTTAAAATGACACCTTTTAAAACATAAAATAAGCAAGCAACTGATTCAAAACAATTAAGGAGTTAGGTTTTCTTCATAATGACAATGTCATCAGTGACAGAATTAGCTGACTGTTATTTCTTTGCCTTCAATTAGTTACTGAACTACTTCAGCCAGAAGCCCTGGTTTTATTCCTGTTAGCTGCTTGGGGCTGAGGAAACTGGTATAGATTCTCTTGCTGTGTAAATTATTTGTATTTTATGGCTATTGCCTTGAATAATATTCATGAATCAAAGAGAGCAGAGTTAAACAGATATTTGCATGCTCCTATCTTTTCCCCATTTGGATTCCATGGTCCAAGCTCTGGGAAGCCGCTAGAGTTGCCATTTTTCAGGAATTTGTTTGTGAAGTGGACAATTTACCTCAAGGCCCCTGTGGCTAACACCAAGTGCAAGAAATGACAGGCATGCCATAGCCTGTCAGCTGCTACAATTAAGTAACGTTAATGGCCACGACTGCAGAAAGGGGTGGATAAGAATCATAAAACAGTAGACGTGCATAGGACCATCCAACGCCATCATTTTATATATGAGAAAATTGGGTTCAGAGATTAATGGGTTTGTTCAAGGTCACACAGGTACTTTATCAGGGCCTTATGGTGTTGTGATTTCTTTATACTCCACCTGCTCACCATATTCAGCTGCTAGAATGATCCTCTGCCAACCCAGTTTTGTTACATCACTCCCCTGCTTGGAAAACTTTAGTAACCCCCTATTGTTTCTAGTGTCAGAGCTGTGAGGGGCGAGCAGCTGGCAGAAACCCAGAGCTCTGTCAGGGACCAGGCGCCTGCAATGAGAAATAAATGGTCAGCTCTAGCAGCAGCTGTGGAAGTCAGATGACAGAGAGGCAGATCATTTGGGTTCTACTCCCACCTGCTTCATTCTAACAAGCTGTCTTGACTTTGGATGAGCCCCTCTGACAGACAATCCAGACCTTGATTTTCTCATCTGCAAAATGAGCAAGTTAGACTGTACAGATGTCCATGCTTCCCTTCAACTTTGAGAGTTCATGCCACACCCGTAGCTTTCCCCAAAGCCTCAAAGTTGAGATGTAATATGTACACAATGCCTTTTCCTCTGTGTGCTTTCTGGTCTTCCTTTCCTCCCAACTAAAGAATGAGAAGATTTTCCCAGTGACAATCCTGTAGTTTTCCACTTGTGAAGGACACAAAAACTATGGGAATAATTGAAGTCCAACATTATCCTCTTCTGAACTAACTTACTGCCTGCAACTGTTGCCCATTCTCTCTTATACCAACCTTATTTCTTCCCAGTTGGATTTCTCCCCGTTTCTTTCTCTCCCTTCTACAGTTTTCCTCCTTCTCATACATTGATCCTTTATGAAGAACCATACTTCCATTTCTCTTTCCAATCTTCCCCTCTCCTCCTTCTATCTTTTTACTTTTTTCTTCCATTCTTCCTTCAGTTTGTCTATTCTGGTGGCAAACATCACCTGTCTGTCTCCATCATCAGGAAAAAATTATTTTCCAATCTGGAAAAGCAATCAGTCAATCAGAGGAGCTTTTTCTTTTTTGCTTTTTTTTTTTTTTTTCAAGCTTCAACCAATCTAGATCATTGTGGAGCAGAATAAAGATTTCTAATGGGATGAAGAAAGGTAATTTTTCTCAGGGCAAAGAAATAAGATTGTTCACAGGAAATGACCCCAGCCTTTGCCCTCTAACTTAACAGAATACCTAACCACATTGTTTTGTTCATTCAGAGAGAATCACCGGTGTACCTTTGCAGAAAAATATCCCACAAACTTGCAGGAAATCCCATTTCTCTGGTTCCTTATGAGTCGGTGTCTAACAAAGGAAAGAAAGAACGAGTTTTGCTTCATGTTAAGAAAAGTTGGCAACCAAAGTTGAAGGCAGGTCCGGACGCTCTGTACTCTGCATAGATTATCAATCACCTGAAGGCTATAGCTCCAGCTTCCTCAAGCCTCTTTTACTGCCACCCTTTGACCCTTAGCAAGTAGCTTTTCTCTGCAGTGAGAAATGAAATGGGAAAAGGTGGGTAGAGAGAATACAAAGGGGGAAGGTAGAAAAAAACAACAGAGTAGGACATAGTAGAAGGTGGCAAAAAGTGAAGGGCTTTCGAAAGGGAGATATTATTCTACTGGCTTTCTGAAAGGTTTTCTCAACATGTGCATGCTGAAAACACAGGATCCGCTGCATGCCCGTCAGTGCAATTCCCAAGGCTCTGCTTTCATTAAATGCAATTTCCTTTCCTTGGGCCCTGCGTTTGCGGCTGCACTGGTTACGGTTTGGGATATTTCATCCATTTGTGACCTTTCTTTCCTGACACCCTGCTTACAGGCAAGTGTTCATGCCAGTTAACCTTCTCTGTTTTCCCCAGGTGACCTTATGAATTTCCAACAGGAAAAATACAAAATCGCCAATTTGTTTGTTCATTACCCAGAGGATAAACACAAAGTGGAGAAGCCTTTTATCTTGCTGCACCGGCAAACCTCCTTATTACTCAACATCGAACAAACATTTGCTAAGAGTTAATAAATCCAGAGTGTGGCTTTCTTTGTGTGGGGAATGTCCTACCATCCGGGGCAATCACTCATTAAGGAAAAAGAAATACAACACACTCATATTTTATTCATGGCTTCAGAAATCCCAGGGGGGGAAGAAAACCCAAAATTTATAGACACAGAGAAACCCAAAACAAAAGGTTCCCACTTTCTTATTTCAAATGACACCTTCTGACCCCCAGCCCCTTTGAGGAGATGCTGATCCATGTACAAAATGGTTTCAATACCATTGCCATTTCAGTCAATTGGTCTGATTGTTAGCACTGAGCCCAGCGACCTTTCACCATATCCACCATTAAAAGAGACCGAGGTTTATCAAAGCATAGCTCTGAATAAGTCCAGTGGGTAATATATTTTGCAGTCATCAATCACAAATATCCTCTCAAGATTATTTAGACTTCCTTTCTGCTGTAGAGATATCTGGGCAGGATTCACATTAACGGCATCAGCATAGCAACTTTAGCAAGTGTTAATTTACCAATGATTCCTGTGTCTGCTAGCCTAGAAAGGCTCTGCTGATTTATTGGACTTGAGCAGAACTCTCATCCATTATAGTTTGTCTTAACTTAATCAAAGGTATCTTCTCCCTTCAAATTGTCTCACCTACAAACTCCACGGTCACCACGATAAATGTGCCCGCTTGACTTCTTTTTCTGATTACAGTGAATGAAGCATCACAAATAACTTGATACATTCTGTTAATGCTGTGGCTTCAGTGCTGAGATGGCTGGAGTTATGTTGTGTAGCATTGGCTATGTGGGGAGCTGGAAGGCGATTGTACTGGGGTTTTGATTGAGTGATGTAATTGATGATTGGAAGCAGAACAGAATTCACAGGGATTTCTTGGTTGTTTAAAAGATCAAGAAAGCAAACTAATTTTCTTGTTTGTTAAGGGAGGCCTTTTCATCCCTCTACCAACAGCAATACGCATATCCACCCCCATTCCCACCCACCACACACACACACTCACACACACGTATGCACACACCACAACCCACAGACAGCCACATCCTCTGCAGAAAACATGAGTGGCTTAGAACAGTCTTTAATCTAAACTCTCCCCGAACACAGTGGTTGATAAAAAGAGGATAAAGATGTATCTGAACAAATAAGAACTGGAGGAAACAACTGATATATTTTGAATTTTCAAGTAACTAATAAATTATACCCAAAGGAAAACAGAGCCTTTAAATAACCAAGTATTTTTTTTTGTACGGAAGAAGTGTCTTGTTTTTGTTTTTTAAATGGCTTCTGGTAAGTGTTCAAGATTAACCTCTAGACTTTGCATTTGACCTCCTTTTAATTAACAATGATTTGAAATTGGCAACCATGAACTTAAAGTGTTATTCTTTGACTAATTCACCTACCTCCTCTTCTTTGTAGATTTTGAGGTCCTCCAAGCAGGTGACTGTTTCATTCCTCTTTGCAACCCCAGCAATTCAGCTAGTGTTTGATCTGTTCAGAGTGTTCATAAAATGTGAATGTTAAACTGAATTGTTCACATTTAGGAGAAAAATCCCATTAATTTTTGTTGTCTCCTATATATGGACATAGTTCCAAGGATAAATATGGACTGATAAAGCCTCCAGTTGACTGCTTCACTTTTAAATCATAGCCCTATTAAAGAGCAAGCTTTTCTAAATTTCCCTGGTCAATAACTGCCCCACCCCTTCCCTGGTCAACCTATGGTATCTGGCAACCAGAAAGTCAATATATATATTCCTCTGCTATTGTTTGTGGTGAACATATTTTATTCTATTAAATACATCAGGTTTCTGTAGTACTGTGTTTAAAACAAAGCCTGCAAAGAGTAGACATTGAGTGACAAATTCAGAGTTTAGATCAGAAGTCAGAAAAACATGGCTCAGGCAAATCTTGCTTATAGCCTATTTTTGTACAGCTTACAAGCTGTATATGATGGTTTTGACATTTTTAAAGGATGTTAAAGAAAGCAATAAAAAAGAATATGCAAGAAAAACTATATGTGGTGCACAAAGCCTAGAATATTTACAGAATGTTTAAAATATTTAGAGAAAAAGTTTGCTGACCCCTGGCTTAGATAATTTTAGACAGCCAACTTCTGAGCATTTTTGAGCATGAAGTAGTTTGATAAAGGTTGATTTTTAAGTATGTTGATCAAAAAACAATGTGGAGAAAAAATTGTACTAATAGACCTAGTATAAGATAATTAGTGAAAAGAAATGAGAAAATGAATGTGTCATCTTCTCTAGCAGTGTATACACTCCTTAAAGTAAGAAATACATTGACAGATTCTTGATTTTTCTGGGACAATCATGATTTTATATAATCTTATTATTTTCTAAACAGGTATTTTTTTGTTTATATTCTTGTAGGAGAATTTAGCAGATTATAAAATTTTAGTTTGTTTGAAGATGCTTTTCCTTTGTATCACAGCACCTATTATAATGGATAAGTCTGCTGTTATTCGAATCCATTCTTATGAAGGTAATCTGTCTTTTTCTCTTATTCCATATCATAATTCCTATTTGCATTTCATGTTCTGCAGTTTTACTAGGATCTATGCAGTAGGTTTATTTTTATTTTCTGTAACAGCTTTTTCTAACTAGTGCTTCTTCAACCTATGGGTTCATGTGCTCTTTCATTAAAAAACAACAACAAAAAATTTCTAGCCATTGTTTCTTTGAAATCACTTCTTTGCTTTTCTCACTCCTTACAACTCTTGTTACAGCTATCATTAGATTTTCTTATTATTGCTTTCACATCTTTTAAATGCCCTTCCCAATTTTCTGCTTTATCATCTCTGCTTTGCAAAGATGATTTCACTAAATCAGTCTTCCAATTTACTGATTCTCTTACCAGCCACATTTAGTATATGTGTTAATCTGTCCATTTAATTTTTCTAAATGAAACTATTTGGTTCTTTTTCAACTCTGTATCCTTTTTGTTAGGTCTAATTTTTCTATTATTGATTCTATTCCTTTTTATCTCTTCAAATATTTTAAACATGCTTATTTTATTGTTTCAGAGTGTACTCTTCTATTTATGGTGGTCTTGTGAAGCTCTCCTTGGGGAAAAGATATAAGGCTTATAACTTTCATTGGAGTGGAAAAAACATAGTGTGCAACCTGGAACCAACTGGCCATTTATGGAATAAATGACAATTTAAAGAAAGGAATGAATTATTAGAAAGATAAATTAGGATACAATTGAAAAAGATCATTTTCTTTAAAAATGTTGGAGTTTAAGATGTATGTAATAGAGAGCCATGGAAGGTGAAGCAGGGTACCCTGGTAAAAAGAATGCTGTAGGAATCTCTTAATATCAAAATTTTAAGAAACTCTGGCATTTTTCTAACACAAATGCTTTAATTACACGGAAGGAAAGAGAATGTACAAGATAAGTTACTCTGCTCAAGAAGTTACAGCCAAGGGAAAGTATTGCATAGAAGCAAGAAGATAAATAAAATTGGAGGAGACAAGGAGATTGATTAGAAAGCTGCAGTAATTCAGGTGTGAAATGAAGAGATCTTGTACTAGGTTAGTAATATTGAGAATAGCAAGAAAAGGACAAAGGAATGATCTACAGGGCTCGTAAATATTTGTAACATATGGAACAGTGTACAATGGAAAGATAATTCCTAATTGAAAGCTGAGACAACTGTGGGCCCATTAACATTACTGTAAACAATAAAATGTTAAAAGAAATACTAAGAAGTTCAAGCAAAAAATAATGGCAGAGAGGAGAGAAGCCTTTTGGCATGTTGTACACATTTGACACATGTTTACGTTATTTTAATAATATTATTATTATTTTACTGCCCAGGACAGAAGTATGGTTTAATGGGGAAAAAAACTTGGGCTTCGGAGTAAAAAAAAAAGTATGCACTATTGGGCATGTTATAACTTCTTTTTATCTTATATCCCTCACTTTCCTGCCTCACTAGAGAATTTTACGGATCAGATGTAACAAGGTGACATGAAAGGTTTTGTAACCTACAAAGCATTATTATTCAAATGTGAGATACTACTTTCCCTGGTCATAGTATTGCAAGTAGAATTAAGTATCTTTCAGGCATAGATTTTGGAGTAAAAAGTAATGCTCCAGGCTCAGCTTAGCTCCTACAAATTCTGCAGTACTGGACAATTTCTTTTTTCCCCCTGTATCTAAATTTATGAATCTATGCAACATGCATAACTGCAGTATTTACAGCTTGCTGGGTGGATGATATTGGGATCATTTGTGTGAAGCACAAGATCAGGCGTGCAGTTGATAATTAATGTTAACTCTTATCACCATACTGATTTTAAAGAACATGGATGTGTTGCCTGGCTGAAATTACCTTTTCACAGCTCTGTAGTTCTTGTGGCTGATGAAGGTAAAATTCTGCCTGAATTTTAAGAGCTAGAAGATCTGAAAGCTCTCATAGTTAAAGCCAAAGGATAATTTGATTAAAGCTGAAGGAAATGAACATAAACGGTCCTTAGCCCATCTGACATATATGAAGTGATAATAAGAATATCACTTTTTACTCAACTTTTGTAGCTGGAAGTGAAAAAGTTATATGGGTGGGGTGCCATCTTTTATTTTCTATTCTATAATCTTGCGTTGAGCACATATTATTTCTTTTAAAATATTCATTTTTAGAATGTGCAGTTCTAGGGGAATCAGCTTCTGCCTATTCTATGACCAACACATGATGCTTGCAATGAATTTTCTCAACCTCTGAAAGTTATGAAATGTAAGTATATAGTCATAACATATTGAAATGAACCACCATGGACACTAGTTAAGTTAGACAGAAATTTCAGAAATTTCACTGTGGCTTGAAAGCAAGGAAACCATTAATTTCTAATACTCCATATTAGCCTGGCAACTGTATGGACCTAGCAGGTGTTGCCCAGGAAGCCATGTTTCCTTAGAATTAATGACACGCCATAATTGTAGCAATTTTTCTAAGTCTCTAGAGTGTCTGTAATTAAGAAGTTTAACTGTACTTAAAATGATATAAAGTGTCATTAGTCCCATGCTAAATCATTCCAGATTACTGCTATATTTGCCAGTGAAATTATCCAGGTAATTTTCTCAACCTGACTAATGTAAGGTTTCACACATGAGTACTTCCATTGAATAAAACTTCAGGCTTATTACAAAAAAAATTGTTTTGAAGCTCCACAAAATTGAAATGTAGAGCTTTGCTGTTTATTTTCATCTCTCTGAGCCAGTTTCCTCATTGAGTGGGTTGGACTAGACCAGTGGCTGCCATTTAATTTGCAAAGTGATTTCTTTCCCCTCCATGTAATCAGTGGAACTTTCCTTCAAATACAATTGCAATTGAACACCCAGGTCAGCTCAGGCTGAAGAAAGGAATCAGAAGACCCCCACCTACCTTGTGTTCACCCCTACGAAGACCCATCCATCCCTCTTTAAAACCTCCAAAACTCCCTGGACTAAATATTGGGGTGGTACACAAGTAATTGCAGTTTGGGCCATTACTTTCAATGGCAAAAACCACAATTACATTTGCACCAACCTAATAACATTTAGGTCCTTTCTAGTTTTGCTATTTTACGTCTAAGTAAGGTTCCATCTCAAGTGTTTAATTCATTACCATGTACATTTTTTTCTCTACAACCTTCCCTTAAGGACAAGTTCCAAAAAGTGAAGTAGTTTTAATTAATATGAAAAAGAAAACTAGTGTGAAGATTTCTCTTAATAGCCCAGTCTATTGTCCTAAAACAAAGTGGTGGTCAATAAAATATTTAGAATTAGCACATCTTTTTTATGCATGCATTTCCAGTGTGAGAGGGAAAAGAGTCAGATATTCAACACAAAATAATTGTTTTCATTTATGTTGTCTTCAACGCATTGCTCTGTTATGTTTCATTTTGCTAACAGTGCCTGTTCTAATAATGTCAGTTACTTAGGTTTATGGGGTAACCTGATAACCAATCCAGCCTTATTCATAGATTTACCCCAGTTTCTTATGGGGTGGTAAGAGATATGATGCTATAATTTAATTAGGTCAGAAACTGATATATGCTATGCAAAAAGGAATTATATGATTCATTTGAATCTTAAATCCTGAAATATATACAATCATAGCTCATCACTACTCACCATCCAGCCATTAAATTGTCTAATGTGAAGTGCTTACATTTTACCCTTTCTATTGATTTTTATTCTTCTGGCACTTGTGTCTTTCATCTGAGACCAAAATGATCTGCCTAAATCCTTCTGTTAAAAGATCTGCCTAAAACACTTCCTATTTCTATGCTTTCAAGTCTGCTATCTTTATTTTTGTGCAAGAACATTGTTTGGCCTGCATTTAAACAGATATCTTCATTTAGGTATAAAATTCTAGTTTTGCAATTATTTCGTTTCATCCCTTCAAAGATACCCCATTGTCTTCCTGCTTCTATCACTTTCATTTAGAAGTCAGGCAATGTCCTATTGTTGCTCCTTTTGAAGGTAGTACATATTTTCTATGCTCTGGCTGTTTTAAGAGCCTCTTCTTGTCTTTAATTTTCAGTAGTCTTTCTATACTGTGCTTAGGTGTAGTTTTCTTGCATTTATATTACTTGGAATGCTTCAGGCTTTTTGAATCTGGTTTGAAGCCTTTCATCAGTTTTGAAAACTTCTTACGTCTCGAATGTTTATTTCTCCTCCATTTTCTCTCCTTTCCTTCTGACACTTCAGTTGCATGTATGCTATAACTTTTTACTATGTTTCATATTCCTGAAGGATGATTTTCTATGTTATCCTTTTTTTTTTCTGGATTTCTATCCAGGCATTTTTTTTTTTATTGACTTGTCTCATAGTTTACTAATTCTCTTATCAGTTGTTTCTAATTGGTGATCAAACACATCTACTAAGTTTTTAGATTTTCTTTGCTATAAATTCCATTTATTTCTATTGTACTAGTACTGGTTTTCTGCTAAAATTATCCATGTTTTTATCAAGTTTTTTGATACATTAATTATAGTTCTCTTTCTTGGTTCTCTTTCTTAGTAATTTTTTCTCTTGTATTCTGACATGGCTAGTAATTTTTTGTTAAAATGGACATAATATATAAAAAGTATATAAAGATAAATAGAGGGTCTGGGTAACATTATCTTCCTCCATATTTACATTATTCAGTGTAATAGTAACAAGGCACAGGGAGCTATTTCAACTTAAATTAGTTAGAATTAATTAAAATGTGTAATTTCTGCATCACACTAGCCACCTTTCATGTGCTCAATAGCCACATGTGGCTAGTAGCTACATCATTAAACAGCACAGATATAGAACATCTCCATCATCACAGAAAGTTCCCTTGGACAGCTTTACTCTGGAGTACTCATTTTTGCTTCTGGATGACAGTCACTCCATTGTGAGGTGAATAGAAGCTGGGTTTTACTCTTTTTGAAGCTAGATCTATTCCTGCTTGTTTTTATTCTTAAGGTGAAGCCCTTCAGGATTCCCCAGTGAAGCCCTGAGTCATTTAGCAGCACCCTTACCTCTAATTTGTTGTCTCTATAGCTGTTAGACTGCCCATAGGTCTGGTCATCTTCTTCTTTTTTTTTTTAATCATACTTTAAGTTCTGGGATATATGTGCAGAACGTGAAGGTTCGTTACATAGGTATACATGTGCTATAGTGGTTTGCTGCACCCATCAACCGGTCATCTACATTAAGTATTTCTCCTAATGCTATCCTTCCCCTTGCTCCCCATCCCCCGACAGGCCCTGGTGTACACTGTTCCCCTCCTGTGCCCATATGTTCTCACTGTTCAACTCCCACTTATGAGTGAAAACATGCGGTGTTTGGTTTTCTGTTCCTGTGTTAGTTTGCTGAGAATGATGGTTTCTAGCTTCATCCATGTCCCTGCAAACGATGTGAACTCATTCTTTTTTACAGCTGCATAGTATTCCATGGTGTATATGTGCCACATTTTCTTTATCCAGTCTATCACTGATGGGCATTTGGGTTGGTTCCAAGTCTTTGCTATTGTGAACAGTGCTGCAATAGATATACGTGTGTACGCGTCTTTATAGTAGAATGACTTATAATCCTCTGGGTATATACACAGTGATGGGATTGCTGGGTCAAATGGGATTTCTAGTTTCGATCCTTGAGGAATTGCCACACTGTCTTCCACAATGGTTGAACTAATTTACACTCCCACCGACAGTGTAAAAGCATTCCTATTTCTCCAAATCCTCTCCAGTATCTGTTGTTTCCTGACTTTTTAATGATCACCATTGTAACTTGCAAGCAATGGTATCTCACTGTGGTTTTGATTTGCATTTCTGTAATGACCAGTGCTGATGAGCCTTTTTTGGTATGTTTGTTGACCACATAAATGTCTTCTTTTGAAAAGTGTGTGTTCATATACTTTGCCCACTTTTTGATGGGGTTGTTTGTTTTTTTCTTGTAAATTTGTTTAAATTCCTTGTAGATTCTGAATTTTAGCCGTCTGTCAGATGGATACATTGCAAAAATTTTCTCCCATTCGGTAGGTTGCCTATTCACTCTGATGATAGTTTCTTTTGCTGTACAGAAGCTCTTTAGTTTAATTAGATCCCATTTGTCAGTTTCGGCTTTTGTTGCCATTGCTTTTGGTGTTTTAGTCATGAAGTCTTTGCCCATGCCTATGACCTGAATGGTATTGCCTAGGTTTTCTTCTAGGGTTTTTATGGTGTTAGGTTTTATGTTTAAATCTTTAATCCATCTTGAGTTAATTTTTGTATAAGGTGTAAGGAATGGGTCCAGTTTCAGTTTTCTGCATATGGCTAGCCAGTTTTCCCAACATCATTTATTAAATAGGGAATCTTTTCCCCATTGCTTGTTTTTCTCAGGTTTGTCAAAGATCAGATGGTTGTAGATGTGTGTTGTTATTTCCGAGGCCTCTGTTCTGTTCTATTGGTCTATATATCTCTTTTGGTACCAGTACCATGCTGTTTTTGTTACTGTAGCCTTGTAGTATAGTTTGAAGTCAGGTCATGTGATGCCTCCAGCTTTGTTCTTTTTGCTTAGGGTCATCTTGGTTATACAGGCTCCTTTTTGGTTCCATATGAAATTTAAAGTAGTGTTTTCTAATTCTGTGAAGAAAGTCAATGGTAGCTTGATGGGAATAGCATTGAATCTATCAATTACTTTGGGCAGTATGGCCATTTTCACGATATTGATTCTTCCTATCCATGAGCATGGAATGTTTTTCCATTTGTTTGTGTCCTCTCTTATTTCCTTGAGCAGTGGTTTGTAGTTCTCCTTGGAGAGGTCCTTCACATTCCTTGTAAGTTTTATTCCTAGGTGTTTTATTCTCTTTGTATCAACTGTGAATGGGAGTTTGCTTATGATTTGGCTCTCTGTCTATTATTGGTGTATAGGAATGCTCGTGATTTTTGCACAATGATGTTGTATCCAGAGACTTTGCTGCAGTTGCTTATCAGCTTAAGGAATTTTTGGGCTGAGACGATGGGGTTTTCTAAATATACAATCATGTAATCTGCATACAGAGATAATTTGACTTCCTGCCTTCCTATTTGAATATGCTTTATTTCTTTCTCTTGCCTGATTGCCTTGGCCAGAACTTCCAATACTGTGTCGAGTATGAGTAGTGAGAGAGGGCATCCTTGTCTTGTGCCTGTTTTCAAAGGTAATGTTTCCTGTTTTTGCCCATTCAGTATGATATTGGCTCAAGGTTTGTCCTTAGTTTGAGATATGTTCCATCAATACCTAGTTTATTGAGTGTTTTTAACATGAAGGAGTGTTGAATTTTATCAAAGGCCTTTTCTGTATCTATTGAGATAATCATGTTGTTTTTGTCATTGGCTCTGTTTATGCGATGGATTACGTTTATGGATATGCATATGTTGAACCAACCTTGCATCTCAGGGATGAAGCCGACTTGATCAGATCATGGTGGATAAACTTTTTAATGTGCTGCTGGATTTGGTTTGCCAGTATTTTTCTTATTTTATTTATTTTTTTTTTGAGAAAAGAGTCTCATTCTGTTGCCCAGGCTGGAGTGCAATGGCATGATCTCGGCTCATTGCAACCTCCATCTCCTGGGTTTAAGCAATTCTCATGCCGCAGCCTCCTGTGTAGCTGAGGTAATTTTTTGTACTTTAGTAGAGACAGGGTTTCACCATGTTGCCCAGGCTGGTCTTGAACTCCTGAGCTTAGGCAATCTGCCCTCCTTGGCCTCCCAAAGTACTAGGATTACAGGCATGAGTCACCGCACCCAGCCACCGGTATTATATTGAGGATTTTCGCATTGATGTTCATTAGGGATATTGGCCTGAAATTTTCTTTTTTTGTTGTGTCTCTGCCAGGTTTTTGTATCAGGATGATGCTGGCCTCATAAAATTAGTTTGGGAGGGTCCCTCTTTTTCCATTGTGTGGAACAGTTTCAGGAGGAATGGTACCAGCTCCTCTTTGCACCTCTGGTGGAATTCGGCTGTGAATCCATCTGGTCCTGGGCTTTTTTTCATTGGTAGGCAATTAATTACTGTCTCAATTTCAGAACTTGTTATTGGTCTACTCAAGGATTCAACTTCTTCCTGGTTTAGTCTTGGGAAGGTATATGTGTCCAGAAATTTATCCATTTCTTCTAGATTTTCTAGTTTATTTGTGTAGAGGTGTTTATAGTATTCTCTGATGGTAGTTTGTATTTCTGTGGGATCGGTGGTGATCTCCCCTTTATCATTTTTTATTGTGTCTATTTGATTCTTCTCTCTTTTCTCCTTTATTAATCTGGCTAGTGGTTTATCAATTTTGTTACTCTTTTCAAAAAGCCAGCTCCTGGATTCATTGATTTTTTTGAATGGTTTTTGGGTCTCTATCTCCTTCAGTTCTGTTCTTAATTATTTCTTGTCTTCTGCTAGCTTTTGCATTTGTTTACTCTTGCTTCTCTAATTCTTTTAACTGTGATGTTAGGGTGTCGATTTTAGAGCTTTCCTCCTTTCTTCTGTAGGCACTTAGTGCTATAAATTTCCCTCTACACACTGCTTTAACTGTGTCCCAGAGATTCTGGTTTGTTGTGTCTTTGTTCTCATTGGTTTCAAAGAACTTATTTATTTCTGCCTTAATTTTGTTATTTACCCAGTAGTCATTCAGGAGAAGGTTGTTCAGCTTCTATGTATTTGTGTTGTTTTGAGTGAGTTTCTTGATCCTGAGTTCTAACTTGATTGCACTGTGGTCTGAGAGACTGCTTGTTACGATTTCCATTCTTTTGCATTTGCTGAGGACTGTTTTACTTTCAATTATGTGGTCAATTTTAGAATAAGTGCTATGTGGTTCTGAGAAGAATGTATGTTCTCTTCATTTGGAGTGGAGAGTCTGTAGATGTCTATTAGGTCCGCTTGGTCCAGAGGTAATTACAAGTCCTGACTATCATTGTTAAATTTCTGTCTCATTGATTTGCCTAATATTGAGAGTGGGGTGTTAAATTCTCCCACTATTATTGTGTGGGAGTATAAGTCTCTTTGCAGGTCTCTAAGAACTTGCTTTATGAATCTGGATGCTCCTGTATTGGGCACATATATATTTAGGATAGTTAGCTCTTCTTGTTGCATTGATCCCTTTACCATTAGGTAACGCCCTTCTTTGTATTTTTTGATCTTTGTTGGTTTAAAGTCTGTTTAATCAGAGACTAGGATTGCAAGCCCTGCTTTTTTTGGCATTCCATTTGCTTGGTAAATCTTCTTCCATCCCTTTATTTTGAGCCTATGTGTGTCTTTGCACATGAGATGGGTCTCCTGAATACAGCACACTGATGGGTCTTGACTCTTTATCCAATTTGTCAGTCTGTGACTTTTATCAGGGCATTTAGCCTGTTTACATTTAAGGTTAATATTGTTATGTGTGAATTTGATCCTGTCATTATGATGCTAGCTGGTTATTTTGCCCATTAGTTGATACAGTTTCTCCATAGTGTCAATGGTCTTTACATTTTGGTTTGTTTTTGCATGGCTGGTACCAATTTTTCCTTTGCATATTTAGGGCTTTCTTCAGGAGCTCTGTAAGGCAGGGCTGGTGGTGACAAAATCCCTCAGAATTTGCTTGTCTATGAAGGATTTTATTTCTCCTTCACTTATGAAGCTTAGTTTGGCTGGATATGAAATTCTGGGTTGAAAATTCTTTTCTTTAAGAATGTTGAATATCGGCTTTCACTCTCTTCTGGCTTGTAGAGTTTCTGCAGATAGATCTCCTGTTAGTCTGATGGGCTTCCCTTTGTGGGTAACCCGCCCTTTCTCTTTGGCTGCCCTTTACATTTTTTCCTTCATTTCAACCTTGGTGAATCTGAGAATTATGTGTCTTGGGGTTGCTCTTCTCGAGGAGTATCTTTGTGGTGTTCTCTGTATTTCCTGAATTTGAATGTTGGCCTGTCTTGCTAGGTTGGGAAGTTCTCCTGGATAATATATTACAGTGTGCTTTCCAACTTGGTTCCATTCTCCTGTCACTTTCAGGTACACCAATCAAATGTAGGTTTGGTCTTTTCATATAGTCCCATATTTCTTGGAGGCTTTGTTTTCTCTTCATTCTTTTTTCTCTAAACTTGTCTTCATGCTTTATTTCATTAAGTTGATCTGCAGTCTCTGATATCCTTTCTTCTGCTTGATCAATTTGGCTACTGATATTTGTGTATGCTTCACGAAGTTCTCATGCTGTGTTTTTCAGCTCCATCAGGTCATTTATGTTCGTCTCTAAACTGGTTATTTGAGTTAGCAATTCCTGTAACCTTTTATCAAGTTTCTTAACTTCCTTGCATTGGGTTAGAACATGCTCTACTAGTTCTGAGGAGTTTGTTATTACCCACCTTCTGAAGCCTGCCTCTGTCAATTCATCAAACTCATTCTTTGTCCAGTTTTGTTCCCTTGCTGGTGAGGAATTGTGATCCTTTAGAGGAGAAGAGGCATTCTGGTTTTTGGAATTTTCAGCTTTTTTTGTGCTGGTTTTTTTTCATCTTCGTGGATTTATCTACCTTTGGTCTTTGCAGTTGGTGGCCTTCAGATGGACTTTTTGCGTGGTTGACCTTTTTGTTGACATTGATACTATTCCTTTCTGTTTGTTAGTTTTCCTTCTAACAATCAGGTCCCTCTGCTGCAGGTCTGCTGGAGTTTGCTGGGGTTCCACTCCAGACCCTGTTTTCCTGGGTATCACCAGCAGAGGCTGCAGAACAGCAAAAATTGCTGCGTCCTCCTTCTTCTGGAAGCTTCATCCCAGAGGATCACTCGCCAGTTGCCAGTTGGAGCTCTTCTATATGAAGTGTCTGTTGACCCCTGAGGGAAGGTATCTCCCAGTAAAGGGGTACGGGGATCAGGGACCCACTTGAGGAAACAGTCTGTCCCTTAGCAGAGATCGAACACTGTGCTGGGAGATCTGCTGCTCTCTTCAGAGCCAGCAGGCAGGAATGTTTAAGTCTGCTGAAGCTGTGCCCACAGCCGCCCCTTCCCCCAGGTACTCTGTCCCAGGAAGATGAGAGTTTTATCTATAAGCCCCTGACTGGGGCTGCTGTCTTTCTTTCAGAGATGCCCTGCCCAAAGAAGAGGAATCTAGACAGGCAGTCTGGCTACAGCGACTTGGCCACTCTGTGGTAGGCTCTGCCCAGTCTGAACTTCCCAGTGGCTTTGTTTACACTGTGAGGGGAAAACTGCCTACCGAAGCCTCAGTAATGGCAGATGCCCCTCCCCCCACCAAGCTCAAGTGTCCCAGGTCGACTTCAGACTGCTGTGTTGGCAGTAAGAATTTCAAGCCAGTGGATCTTAGCTTGCTGGGCTTTGTGGGGGTGGGATCTGCTGAGCTAGACCACTTGGGTCCCTGGCTTCAGCCCCCTTTCCAGCGGAGTGAATGGTTCTGTCTTGCTGGCATTCCAGGTGCCACTGGGGTACCAAATAAAACTCTTGCAGCCAGCTCGGTGTCTGCCCAAATGGCCGCCCAGTTTTTGTGCTTGAAACCCAGGGCCTTTGTGGTGTAGGCACTCAAAGGAATCTCCTGGTCTGTGGGTTGTGAAGACCATGGGAAAAGTGTAGTATCTGAGCCAGATAGCACTGTCCCTCACGGCATGGTCCCTCAGAGCTTCCCTTGGCTAGGGGAGGGAGTTCCCTGACCTCTTGTGTTTTCTGGGTGAGGTGACACCCCACCCTGCTTCTGCTCACCCTCCATGGGCTGCAACCCCTGTCTAACCAGTCCCAGTGAGACGAACTGGGTACTTCAGTTGGAAATGCAGAAATCACCTGCCTTCTGCATTGGTCTCACTGGGAGTTGCAGATTGAAGCTGTTCATATTCAGCCATCTTCCTGGTCATCTTCTTAATTCCATGGCTGTCACTTTCTGCTTGGCCTCCCTGCCTTTACTCCAGGTACCTCTTATAAATAAGCAAGTGAATTAAATTGGGGGAAAAAAAACCCAGCAACAATTGCTGAGCTTTCTTCAGTGCCCTTTCTTTCTCTCTGGATCATGGCCAATTAGTACTGTCACTCTTAGCGTCTCTCAGATATCTTCAAATAGATTTTTTAAAATCCAGCTTTTCTAGTTATTTCAGCAGGGGGTTAGTTTGATACAAGCTCAACCATTATAGCCAGAAGCAGCATCTTCCCATTCTCTCTACAGCTCCCTGCTGTCAGGTTTTCATCTTCCCATGGAAATATGGAAATATTAAACTATTCTTGTCAAGGTCACTAATGACCTCTCTGTCATCAATTCAGTGGTCAGTTCTCATCTCACATGGACTTTCAGTGGCATTCAAATGCTCCTCTAAATGTATATATTCAACTTCCTACTTGACTTTTCCAAATAAAAGTTTAACAGTCATCTCAAATGTAATGCATATGGTTATAAATTCTGGATCTCCCCATTCTGCTTCTCCCTCAATCTTCTGTCATCTCCATAAATGACAGCTTTATACAGAATTCTAAGTGCACTGGTGAAATACATTGTAATCATCTGACTCCTCTCCAATGACTTTCCATTTTACTCAGAACACCACCCAACCTTCAATCCCACAGACTCTGAGCCATAAATAATCCATCCTCCCTCTACCTCTCTGACTTCATTCTCCTGCCATAGTTCGTGTCTCCTGTTCTACTCCAGTTATGCTGGTCTCCTTGCTGTTCCTTGAAGATGCCAAATAGCTTCCTTCGTCAGCATCTTAAACCAGCTGTTCCCTTGGCTTAGTTATGCTTTGTCCAGATACATACGAGGTCTTTGCCAAAACATTACTCCCCACAAAATCTTCAGCTCATTATTCCACGAAAATGAGTACCTTTCTATCACTCTCTATCCCTTTACCTTGTTTTGTATTTCTGTTATGTTTTTATCACTACTTAATAAATTATTAAGTAGTGATGAAAAGATGTATTTACTTGATTTTTGTCTTTGCTAGAATGCAAGCCCTACTGGAGCAGAGATATTATCTGTTTTATTACTGCTGTATCCTCAGTGTCAGCCATACTAATACAAAAATAGTGCATCATTCCCATTTTACAGGTTATACATGGAAAAAACAAAGAGGTTATTCACTTTAATCCAGGACATAGAGCTAGTGAGCTAGGACTGAATCTGGTAGCTTGAGTCCAGTGTCCATTCTCTTAGCTATTTCCTTGTATCCTCTTCTGATAGAGAAGGTTTTAATTAATAGTCTGGGCTACATGAATCCACACAACTTCTTTTGCTTGTAGAAGTTGGGCTCAAGACAAAACAAAACAAAATAAAACAAACAAAAACAGTGTTATCTGGCATGCCCGCAAACCCTCCAGAATCCTTCTTGTTTTCTAAAAAGATGAAAGTGGAAGGGAAGAATCCTTATCCCTAGTGGGAGCAAAACTGAGACCTCTTATTATAAGCACTTCCAATGTCCAGGCAAAATAAGACAAAAGTTCAAGAAAAGAGGAGGCAGAAGAGGGAAAGGCAGAAGAGGAAAGGGAAGAATGGAGGAACAGAGGAAAAAAGAGAGAGGGAAAGAGGAAGAAAGCATGCAGCCTCGTGCATGTTCCGATTTTACTTGTTTTTCACATATACCAAAACCATACCACAATTTAACCTTATAGTTGAATAACTATTATTTTCATTGATTCTTATTCAAGCCAGGGAGAGACAGGAGGTATAAAAGGAGTCACGAACTCTTCTTAGAAGACAAAGCACCCACTTTCTCTTAATAGTTCCCATTGGTAGAATAGAGAGAAGCAAGCCAAGGAAAATGTAGGCCTAGTTGGACAACAGAGGAACCATGTGATGAGAAAATCTTTCTCTTAGAAAGACCCAGAGCAAGCAGAGGAAGGATTAATCTGGAGAAGCTAATAGCGTCTGTCTGCTAATGGTTAGACTATGAATGGGTAGGAAGCTCAGTATCTGTCTACTAATGGTTAAACTATGAATGGGTAGGAAGCTCAGCAACTTATGAATAAAGGAATTTAGTAGAGTCTACTCAGGTTATGTGTTTAAGATTGGAGATTAAATAAGCTCTCACAGAAATAATACAAAGCCTAGTTAGAAAAGAAGAAAGGCATTTGACCCGTATTTCCCATATGTTTTTAACTTCTAAATGTTTGCTCTGAAAAAGGGCCAAGGGATTTGCTACATTTTGAGGCCATCTATTCTATGCATGGACAATTATCAATGCATTACATAACTTATTTACATACGTAAAGACTTCCTCTCTATAGCTTTGCCAACTGGTGCTACTTTTGCCTTACAGAGTTGTACTGGTAAACTGTGTTCATTTTCCCAAATACCAGTTCTTTAGGTAATTAAAGACAGGATTCATATTCCTCTACAGATCTCCTCTGTTATGGTCTCTACTCTCCTGTTTCAGCTTTCACTCTAGGTAAACTTCCAGTTGTGGGCTGGACATTTGGATCAGGAGGTCATCTTGCTTAGATCTCAATTTCAACGTGATTAAAACAGAACAGAATCACTCCTACCCCTAGAGCAACTCTTCTCTTGACTTTCTCATCTGCCAAGAAGTCATTTTTGACTCTCTTATTTCTCTACTGCAATCTTGAATTAAATAGATCACCATGTCTTTGTGGACATTATCCCATTTGTTCCTTCCTTCCCATCTCCTCTGCCTTGACTCGAATCTATGCCATAATGACCACTCCCTTTGACCTCTAATTGATGTCTCCTTACCTCCTCCTACTCTTTCTTTCAACTCATCTAACATATCCCAGCTAAACCATATTCTTATCAAAATTGTCAGTGCTTTCTAACGGTCATTTAATACAATACAAACTCCTTAACCCAGTATTTGAGGCAATCTACACTACGGTCTGACTCTATGAGATTGTCTTGTACCAGATTGCTACTAGGTTGGTGCAAAAGTCATTGCGGTTTTGCCATTAAAAGTAATGGCAAAACCGCAATGACTTTTGCACCAACCTAATGTATCAACAAAAACAACAACAATAATTAAAATGTATTGACTACTTCTGACTCTCTACTATGTTTCGTATAAATCACATCTTCTAGAACAATGTTGTCCAACATGGTGGCCACCAGATACATGTGGCCTATTGAGCACTTAAAATAAGGCTAGTTTATATTAAGATGTGCTGTAAATGTAAAATACATACTGGATTTTGAAGACTTAGTATGCAAAAAGAATGTACTACATCTCACTAGTTTTATATTGATTACATGATGTAATGATAATATTTAGATATAGATTAAGTTAAATAAAAAATTAAGGCCAGGTGCGGTGGCTCACACCTGTAATCCCAGCACTCTGGGAGGCGGAGGTGGGTGGATCACTTGAGGTCAGGAGTTCGAGACCAGCCTGGCCAACATGGTGAAACCCCATCTGTACTAAAAATACAAAAATGAGCTGGGCATGGTGGTGGGCACCTATAGTCTCAGCTACTTGGGAGGCTGAGGCAGGGGAATCACTTGAATCTGGGAGGTGGAGGTTGCAGTGAGCCAAGACTGCGCCACTGCACTACAGCCTGGGTGACAGAGCGAGACTCCGTCTCAAAGAAAAAAAAATTAAAATTACTTTAAATTTTTATAATGTGAGTCTTGGAAAATTTAAAAGTACATATATGGTTTGAATTTGTGGCTTAAATTATATTTTTATTGAATAGTTTTGCTTTGCTGTGACAAATAAATATGTGTATGAATGAAAAAAGGAAAATATGTAGAAATACAGTGTTTTAAAAACGTGACAGGATTTGGGGATGACTCTTTTGCTTTTTTTTTCAAAATAATTGTTATCATTTTAATTGTTTATAATAAAAAGTATAACACCCAGTTAAGTTTTAAAATGATCATATCCATCCCTCAAGATAACTCTTTCTACAGGAAGCCTTTTTCGGGAGTCTCAGCCAAAAGTAATTTCTTCTTCATTGTATTTCTTCTGTGTGTGGTTCTGAAATGTGCAGCACAGAGAACCACCCAGGGTGTACCTAAAAAATTACCAGCTACCCAGGCCAATTGAATCATCATTTCTACAGATGGGGTTTATTATCAATACTTAATAAAAGCAACATTGAGAAATAGCAATGGGTCAGGCTGTGGCACTTATTAGATGCTTCCTTTTAGTACAGTAACTTGTCTATTTGATATTTTGTCTCCTTTATTAGACTTAAGGTATGCAACTTTGTATCCTCTGTGCTACAAGGTTTTATGTGTCACAGATCATCAATAAGTATCATTAAATAAATGCTGAAAGTTGAAAAGCATTTCCATAAATGGAATCACTGTAGGTAAATTTAGTAAATTCTGTCAATTACTGGGTTATTTATTTCTTACCATCCTATGATGTGCATACTATTATTATTCCCATTTTTATGAAAATGAGAAAATGAGTTTTCTGAAAATGAAATAAAGTAGATGTGACATCCCACTGACCAGTGACAGGGTCAGGATTTGAACACAGATTGAACTGACTGCAAAGCACCCAGTCCTGGAAAAATAGCAGACATTATTGTTCTCTATATTGAGCACGACCAAAATGCACTCTGCCCAGAAAAGCATGAGACCAATAAAACAAGACAGGAGCAAAACTTAAACCTTTATGGCAAGAGTCGAGTGGTGGCACTGAGTAAAGAAGAAAGTTTAGCTTGTACTGAAAGGAGGAGAACATTTGAATGTGTTGCAAAAGCTTACATTTTGAGATTTTCTCATATTAGAGTGAAAATCTTTGAGTAGTAGCCAACTAAATCATATGTTGGGCTGAATTCAATCCATCAAACATTTTTTGAGGCTCTCCTATGTGCCAGGCACATAGGTCCTTAGCATACAATAAAGCAGAGCCTGACACATAGTAAACATTAGGAATGTTGCACACATTGCTGAGTTCTTGAATGCCTGAGTAATGAGTAATGATTCATAAAACAGTTTCTGCTCAAAAGGTACTCACAGTCTGGTGGGGAAAACAGTTAAGAGACAATTATAGCACCATCTGATCTGTGTTATAAAAGAGCTAAGTCCAGAGGGGAGCGTGGGCCAACATAAGGGCCACCTAGCTGAAGCCTCGCGTGGGAGAAAAAGGCCATAGTCCCTAATCTCTTGCATAGAGAGGAAAGCTTCCAGCTACAGAAGGCTATGGATCCCTTCTACTTAAAATATCCAGGATCCAGGAGTGTGCCCAGCTATTTTTAATTAGCACTGCCGATAGGAAATGTGTTATCTCATGGAATGTAATGCCATCCATGCAGGAACCCAAGGAAGCCTAAACATTACTCTCAACTTGATCTCCTCCTTCCCTGCCTATGTTCAACTGGTTGCAAACTCCTTCTTTTTTTTTTTTTTTTTTTTGAGACGGAGTCTCGCTCTGTCCCCCAGGCTGGAGTGCAGTGGCGCAATCTCGGCTCACTGCAAGCTCCGCCTCCCGGGTTCACGCCATTCTCCTGCCTCAGCCTCTCCGAGTAGCTGGGACTACAGGCGCCCGCCACCACGCCCGGCTGATTTTTTGTTTGTATTTTTAGTAGAGACGAGGTTTCACCGTGGTCTCCATCTCCTGACCGCGTGATCCGCCCGCCTCGGCCTCCCAAAGTGCTGGGATTACAAGCGTGAGCCACCGCGCCCGGCCGCAAACTCCTTCTTAATAGTCCTCCTTAATAGCTTTCTAATCTGCCCCCTGTAGTCTCCATCTCCATCGCTACCACTGTAGTTTGGGTCCTGATAAATTCTCTCCCAGATTACTGCGTCAGCCTCCTGACGCGTCTCTCTGCCCCCATCTTATCTTATTCTCCCACCCTGCAGCTCGAGAGATCCTCCCAAGAAGCAAAGCTGATCACAGTTCTCTCTGTCTCTGAATCTTAAGTGGCTCTCTATTGCACACAAGATAAAATATAACTCCTTATTTGACATACCTTTCAGGTCTCTACTTGAATCTTCTCTTTATAGCCTGTGATTCTGATGTACTGAATTGATGGCCTATCTTGCATCTTGTCGTGGTGGATGATGATTCTAAGCTGACCACGGGCTGCTGCTTCATCCTGAATGCTCTCCATTCCTCCTTCAGCTTTCTTCACGAAGCTTCCTCCAACTTACCTTTCAAATCTCAGCTGAAATGTGACTTCCTTAACAAGCGTTTCCTTGTTTGCCACGTCTGGGTAGGGGATGGCTCAATCTTCTAATAGAGCAGTTATCATGCTGCATTACAATTCCTTTCCCCACCTGAGCCTGAGCATCTTGCATCAGAGAGAAGTTGGTGTCTTTCCAACGTCTATTTCTTATGCCTAGCAAAGCACCTATCACTTAGTAGGAACTCAATGAATGCGTGTTGGGGTAGCCTTTCTAGTCAGTCAACACCACAACAAATACCCTCTCTCCTTGAGTAGGTATGATAATCTAATTAGCAAGGCTAATCTAAGAAACTTGTGCAAGTCAGAGGTCAGATGGTGGTGGTAAACAGAGGTCTTTGGGTTGTCCCAGTGGATGAGGACCAACTATGCAATATGTATTATATAATCAGTGCTAACTGAACAGGCCAGACAAAATGAGCTTGGAACCAAAAAGCTCTCCCTTGGCCAATCTAGTCAGTGTAAAACTGTCCAAACCATCATTTAGCTAGCCACCTGGAAATACCTAGTTTCCCAGAGAATACCCTGACAGCCAAAATTGAAAAAATTTCCCATCACCAGTGAGGTTTTATGTTTTTTTAATTTTCTGTTCCAATGACAAGAATATAAAAGTATGTAATCCTCTATACAAATGACAAGAATAGAAAAGTCTGAGTACAGTATGAACTTCATATCTTATTATGTATTATATTTTATTAGGCAGAATGATATCGAAGTTAATAATGTGAAGTTTTTGTGTAGGAACTGCTACTATTATCAGTAAAAATACAACGCTGAAACAAAATTATAGAAAAGGAATATTACACTTTTGTTTCTAAAGAATTTGCATTAAGCTCAAAGAGAGCAAATAATGAAGAATGAAAGCAGGCTTTGTTATTCAGCAATTTCTGTGATCTGCCAAAATGTCAAATAAACCATTTAATCAATCAGAAAATTAAAGAATGTGGCAAACCTCAAGGTAGTTTGAGATTACAGCTGTGCAAAGTACTTCAACTGTAACATGGAGCTATGTCACAATAACAATTACTTCATGACTCATTTTTCTATAACTTTGTTGATGCGAAAACATAATTTAGGTTTCAAATTAATTGCAGCTGTGCTTCTATTTGAATCTTGTACACTTTATTTGAGGATGTTTTCACAAATTCTTCCAACTGCTACTTTAATGAACCTCACTTTTATAGGGAGGCTATGTCTATTAAAAAGGAATTTTTGCCATATTTCATCCCAAAATTCAATTATAATCTTCAAACTTATTTCTTTGAATAATCATATAGTGAAATCAAGCTTGGGAGGCAATTTGAGATTTTTGAAAAGAAACATGAAATGTTCTGATAAGTTATCCCAGGATGGAGAAATTATTCAAGCAATCATTCAACAAACATTGAGTTCCTTCTGTGTACCAGGCCCTCTGGTAAATGTCGGAGAAAAATAGGGACAAACCAGAAATAGTCCCTGCTTTCATGGAGTATCAATTATAGTTGAGAAGAAAAACATGAGTGAATTATGCAAATGACAATTGATTAGAAACCAAGTCAAATGCTCTGAAAGAAAGAAATATGCTTTGATGGGAATAAGTAACAGGTGAGCCTGATCTGGACTAGAAAGCTAGGAACGTGATAGATGGGAGAAGAGTCTGAAGGCTGAATAGATGTGGACTAGAGAGAGAAGCAGAGGAGTGGGCTTGGAAAGGCTTCCAGGTGGAAGCAGTCATGAGGGTGGGAAGAGGTGGGAAGGGATGTTAAGGTAACTAGAGTGCCCAGAGAATGGGGATAAACCTGAAGAGGTAAACAGGGCCCAAATCATACAGCACCTGTGGGACATGGTGGTGACTTGGGCCTTTAACAGAACTGGCAAATCATTAAAGGGATTTAAGAAGGAAAGAAAGTCAACATGTCACACTTGAATTTGAAGAGCTATGTCTGGCTGCACTATGAGACTGGAGGCCCAGAGAGGATTCAAAGCACATTGGAACTGTAGGCCATTGCAGCAGTTTTGGCATGTTGACCTTGGGTGGTGGTGGTGAGGACAGAGACAGATGGATTTCATAGATTTGTAAGACATAAAAATCAATATAACTTTGAATTAGATTAGAAATGGGTCAAAAATTGTTTCAAGGATTATTCCTGGACTTCTGCTTTACCCAAATGGTATAAACCGCTAAGATAGGAAAACGTGTAGGAGTCCCAGGTTTAGGGCAGGAGATAACTAATTGGTTTTAAAGTTGTTGCAAATGATATACCTTTGAACCATTCTAGTGGCAGTGTCTAGAACTTAGATGTAGGGATTTGGAATTCAGAAGAGATCAGGGAAGAAGTTATTGACTCCATGGACTTGGAGGAGATTCCCCAGAGAAAGAAGAGGAAGAGATCTAGGCCCACCCAGGAAAATACCCAAAATCTTAAGTAACTTCAGATTAAATGTTTGGGCAAAAATGGAAAAACCTGCTAAAGAAATGAAGCTGTAGCTAGAAAGATAAGAGAAAAACAGAAAATTGTTGTGTCATAGAGGCCAGAATGACACAAAAGAGAATATATATATTTAAAGCCACTGATCAACAGCATAGATTGCTATGGAGAAGTCAGTAAATGAGGATCTAAATAGTTCATTAGATTTAGCTGCATGGAGATTACTGGTGACCTTAGCAGCAGCTATTTACAGAGATGAGTCATGGGTTATAAGGCAAATTGGAGTGAACTGAGAGCAAGGAGGAAGTAAGAAAATAAAGATGATGGTTATAATCATAATAGTATTAGCTTACACTTGTATAACATTTACTATGTTTCAGGCACTATTTTAAGTCATACCTAATTTATTCTCTACAGCAACCGTATGAGAAACATCCTCTATAGAGAGGTTTTACCATTCCTCTATGGAGAGGTTAAATAACTTCTCCAAGGTCACATGTGATGACAAGTCTCTGAAGAAGTTTTGTACGTGAAGAGAAGGAGACATTTATTTAGCAAAGTAACTGAAAAGCTTTAGAGTTGTCTTGTCCTCACCCCTTAAGGGAAACCGCTTGGTTTATTTATGTAGGAATAGGAAAGGTATTTGTATCCCCTCAAAGATAGAGGTGTGGGTTTCTATTTTATACCTATCAAGAGAAATGGGGTTTTACCTCTCAACCATGGTTCAGGAGATACTGAGCCCTGCTCAGCTAGACAACGAGGATCAGAATTGAAAATGTTCTGTGTAAAAGTTCACCCTCAACCTAAGAATTCATTTTAATTTTATTTTTATATCTGTGCAACCATAGGAGGAACTACTTTGAATCCTTATTTAAGATATGGAAATGGAGACTGGAAGAATGTCAACTCTGTGTTTTCTAGTTTTATGATAGTCATGATGTTGTGGCCTCCTTCCTCTGAAACCAGAGTTCATATCACTTGTCCAGGAGGCCTTCTCTGATTCCCCCAAAGGAATCACCCTATATATCTATTAAACCCTGGGCATCCCTTTTCACAGCATTCATTCCACTTTCACCACTCGCTCAGTCTGTTCCCCCGTCACCCCCATCATGCCATTAGTCCCAATTGGGGATCGTGTCTGCTTTGTTCTTGACAACATCCTTAGCCCCAGGCAGAGGACTTGGCACATAAATCAGCAAATGAATTTCAAATCTACACATTACAAGTGAAATGACATTTTTGTCTTTTTCATGTCAGTTTCTAATCTAATAACCCTGGAGATGTTATATCGCCATAGTCTTCATAGTGCTGTTAGGGTTTTCAAGCATTTCTGCTTATGTCTCTTGAGGAGATCCTCAGAACAACCTGAAATGGGAAGGATGGAAATCACCCCTAAGTTAGGGGGTTAATTTGGATTTGGATTTGATAAAACTGAAAAAACTATTTATTGAAATTAGCTTCTACAATTTGAATAAGAAGGGACCATAACCAAAAGGTATGTATTTTAAATGAAAATAACATTTGCAAAAGCAAGATGAGGAACTTGGGCTTCAAAGGAGTAAGTAACCTCTTCATGGCGATGAGGAACTTGGGCTTCAAAGGAATAAGTAACCTCTTCATGGCCACACATCTAGCCAGGAGCACAGGAGGGTCCTCTCATTGTATTAATTACACTGTCCTGTTTACCAGCTGCTGTGGCACACAATGTGTTCTGTGTTCCATTATCAAAAGCTTATGTGGATTGCCACAGGGTGGTTGAGCCTCTTTCAAATATCTACTTCCTCAATTTCCCTTTAGTTTTGATGTCACATGCCCTAGTAGAATTAGGATATAAGCCTTCCTCAGCTGCACTGTCTGCATAAGGATGTGGGGAAAGTCTGAAAATCCACCCCACAGAGACCTAGGGACCCTTGACACTTTGCTCCCTCCTGGGAGGTGGGAAACCTGCTATGCGGGTACTCAGAGGCTTTTGCCCAGAGGGCCATTCCTATCTGTTCTAGTATCATTCTGACCTTTACCAAGAATATGGGGAAAGGCTGGCAATATGGACAGAGAGAAACAGAGGGGCTGAGAGGGCTTGTAAGCTTTCCCTCGACTGGGCAGTCTCAATCATCAGAGGCAATAGAAGAAGGGAATGTTTATGGAGGAGTGGTGGGCACTCTCTGACCTCAAAGCCCTGATGAGAAGTAGGAGTGAAGGGATCTGACTATATCACCTTACGCAAAGCGTAGATGATAAGTTTGGAGCTGAGAGACAGTATCTTGATAATTGGCACACCTAGTACGAGTCCTGTCTGAGGACTGACATCAAGGTTATGATGAGAATATTTTGAAAAACATCCCAGGCAATCGTAATCTCTAAAAGCCTTACTTTCCAAATCTGGAAGAAAAAAATATTAAGGCAATAACTTCCTAGTGAGATTGTTGAGAGAATTAATCAAGAAAATTTATGTAAAAGACAGGGTATCTAAAAGGCTATTAGTGGATTATTGTGTTCTTAGTTCCAAGGTGTCTCAGAGAGGAAGATAGTGCAGAAATGGAGTGAGAGGCAGGAAAGCCATGAACATCTTAAGACAAAGTTGTTTTCTAGATTTGAGAGGCTACAACTGCTGAGAGATGGTGGGGGTCTCATTGGCTTTAAAAATTTGAATTTGATGAAATTGAGAAAAATATTTACTGAAATTATTTTCTATAATCTGGATAAGAGGGGGCCATAACCAAGAGGTATATATTTCAGATGAAAATAATATTTGCAAAAGCATGTGCAGTATTTGCTTAAAGCCTGGTTTTCTTTCGAGCCTTTTGCCTCTTGGTCCTTGAATTTAATAGAAATTTGTGCTCCTGAAACAAATGGGTCTGCTCACATGTACACATCTACACATACAACCATAGTGAGCATCTATTAAATGTATTCATTATCCTTCCTTTTGGATTTCTCCTGTCAACTTAAGTCATCTGTTTATTTTACCTAGGCTATTACATTTTCTTTAGAGACATTAAAGCCTATTTGTAAATAATTCTGTATTCTTCATAAATAGAAATTACGGACATCCTGCATTTAGCCTCCAGTTAAGACATATTTTCATATACTACTAATTTTTATCAGAACATGGTATCCTATTTAAACTCTCAACTGATTCATCCTTCAAAATCTGGGAATAAACAGTTCTTCTTTACTATGGATATTAACTACCATTCGATTGATGGCATTCCTCTAACAATTAAATTCGTGAGTAATGTAAGAACATCATAGCTGAAAAAAGTCTTATTAAGGCTTTTTTAATGTGGAAGAAAACCATACGACTAGTCTTGAAGATTTCAAAGGAAAGGCAACCTATAATTCTAAGTTTTTCATTAATGTATATTTCTCTACAGAGAAATGAGAGCCTATATGTGTTTATCTGTGAAGACAGATGCGGATGTCTCCAAAGGCTTATATAAATGTACATGCTGGTGTGAATCGCCATTCCCACAGAGTCTCCAAATGACAATTTGTTGATAGCTTCGGAAAAGTCCAAGACCTTTCTCTTTAGTAGGAATAGCAACTATCTGATTGTTTTACTTTTATTCAAAGAAATTTAACAAATGCTGCTCAATTCTTGGTTGCCTTACAATTTTATGAAATTCACACACAAAAAAAGACAAATGTGAAGGAGCCAGATTGTGCAAGAGTCTTAGATAAACAAAAGATTCTGGAACAAGCTAACACAGTAAGTAGAACAGGTAGTGCAACTTCAAAGTTATTTCATACACACCACAAACAGAGCTAATCTCTCAACATCGAGAGACACTCTTGTGGACATTTTGACCTTAATTTTAACAAGGAACATGTAGACACTGGTATTTAAGAGTTAGCATGGTGTACTTTGATTCCTATTTGGTGACTCATGGTTTTCAAATATTTTCAGGTGCTGATGTGAGTCACCAAAGTCCTGTGTCTCTCACTCCTGACCTTGTTAGTAGTCAGCAGTGTGATCTATGAACTCCATTTCCTCATATGTAGAATGGGGGATTGAAATATATAATTTATGGTTTCTTTCCATCTCTAAAATGATTGCTTTCATTCTAGAAATTTAAGATAGAATATTTGAAAAAGTAAATAGAAACAGCACATTTTGACAGACACTCCCAGAGGGAACAAAAAAAAGGAATGGAGACAGCAAGGGAATCTGGTTAACTTTGTGCAAAACAGCATAACACTGATTAAGAAGGTAAACAAAAATTTTCTGACATTTACTTCTGCTAGGAGTGTAGATTGGTACAACATTCCTGGAAAACAATTTGATAATAGTTATAAAGAGCCACAAAAATGCTCATTAATTTCTAAATTGGTAACTTCACTACTAAGAGTTTATTCTAAGGAAAAATAGAGATAAAAGTTGATGGGCAAAGAAAGATCCATCTCTGCATTATTTATAAGAGGGAAAACTAGAAAAGCAAAACTATGTGTCTTACAAGAAGATAATGGTTGGAGCATGGTGAACTCGGTGAGAAATGTAAGTGATTCTTTGTTGTCATGACATATAATGGCGGTATCTTGACACAATAATGCCAGGAAGTACCATATATGTATTACTTCTTTTAACAAATATTTGAGTGTCTGCTATGTGCAGACATAATTCTAGGCTCTGGGGACAAAGTAGCAAATAAAGAGGAAGATTTCTCTTCCAGCCCCCCGGAGCTAGTGAGGTAAGACTATAAACAAATAAAGAAACAGGTAAATATGTAGTATATCAGATGATGAAAAGTATTATGGAAAAAAACAAGGTGGTGGAGTCTGGAAGAGCAGGAGACTTGTGATTTTATAGTCACAGTCAGGGCAAGGCTCATTGATCAGAGATTTTGGAGCTGAGATTTGAGTCAGTGAGCTAGTGGACATGTAAATATCCAGGAAGGGTATTCTGGGTCAAGGAAAGAATTTCAAAGGCTCCGAAGTAGAAGTACACTTGGTGTATTTATGAAATACCCTAAACTCAGCAATGGGGAGAGTGATAAGAGATGAGGTCAGAAAGATGGCGTGAATGCAGGCCATGTGAGCCTTGGGGGCCACTGTAAGAACTTCGAGCTTAATTAAGCAAGAAATTAAGTCATCAACATTTATTGAGTCCTCGTTGTGTAACCTAATTTTGGACTACCAATAAATTGTTTATGTATTCCCTGCTAAAACATACTCTTAGAATATTTGCTATCAATAAAAAAAGATTTTTTAATGTCCAATTAAACAGATGAAAGAGAAAAAAAGCTAATGGAATGAAACAATGAACTATAAGGGCAAACCTTATTACCTTGAACCAACCGATTTATTTTGCATTCTTCTTGATAAGGAATAAAGGTGAAGAAAAAGGTAAAAAGGCCTGGTATCACTGACTTCCATCTCTGAATTATCATATGTTTCGGAGTCTCTTTTATGGAAGATTGTAAGAAGGGCCGTCTAATAGAATCAAGAGAGATTTTCCTCAAACCCCATCCCACTCCACCTTTTGGACATCAGTGTTTCAAATCCAAGAATAGTCTAATCTATAAAAACCGGGTCTGGGGAAACCCTTTCAGGAGTAGCTACCCTATAGAGATATGATTCCAGGAATTGGTTTAGAAGCAGAAAACCTGAGGCTCATGACCAAGAGGGTCACATTACTTGGTGCTCACTGAGGTTTTGGGTTCTGCTCTCCTGGTAGACCCCACCCTGATCCTAAGCTGCAGGTTCTGTTTCTTCCTCAGTCATGTCTCGCTTGCAGATGTGGGTGACTTTGCTGATAAAGGTGGGCAAGAGGAAGGGTGTGTGCCAGCATGAGCTCATTCACACCTGAGAAACACCGTGTACATGTCTACTTGGTAAGATCCAAATTGTGATGAAAAAGATCAGGCTCTGCGATTTGAATGATGGATTCAGTGTGCCTGTTACCACTCAAATAATGAGACAAGATTTCCAAACTCTATTTCACCGTCTTAGGAGGCCTACCAACTCCATAGCACCATTTTGGGATTTGAATATGTAGGATGATGGATGGTTTTTTTCTTAAGCTGCCCAAACCCAGATCCCATGAACATTGTCCTCCAATGACTAAGACAATGTTGTTGGTGAGACCTCTGATGAAGAGAAATTTCTGACAAGGGCATAGAGTTAAGCAACATGAGAAAGATGGCTCTGCGATCTTGTCACGCTCTCATTCTTTCCTGATGCTTGTGTCTCCTGCTTGTGCAAGACTAGTGGCAAGATTGAGAGATTTACTCATTCACTTGCTGAGGGAGACCACTTTTCACTGCAGCATTCTGCTCCACTGACCAACATATTTATATGCACTTTACGTAGGAATACCCTGTGAGATTTATTGCCAGCCAATACTTTTTAAAAGGTCAGAATCTGGTGACAGAGTCAATATCCAGAGCTACTGGGAGCTGCTGAGCCCTTCTTGGAGACAATCACTTTTGCACAAGTTGCCTCAGAGATGCAGCCTGTATTGGAATTCAGATAGAACCACACAAGAGTACAGGGAAGGGGAAAGTAGACAAATACATGGCCATTCCTGAAATCACTAGCATACTGGAAGCTTAGACTTATCTCACCCCATATGGGTAATAGCTGATTGCAGCCCACTGAGACTCAGCAGTAATTAATTAATCTAAGTAAGTGTGTCCATTAAAACCTACTATCTATCTGCTTCAAATGGTACTTGTGAAGATATTTAGAAGTAAATACATTCTCCAGGGTAGAATACTTTGTGTGTTGGAACAATTCCCAAGAACCACTCACTTAAGCTTTTCATGAATTCCTTGACTCATTAATTTTCAATCCTTGACTCTTGCCTATGGAAATTTGACTGTCTATATCCTGACATTAATCTTTCCCTGATTCTAGAAAACTTTCTTTACGTGAGGCCCCTATAGTGATTTTTTCTATGCCACTCGTATTACATTTTATCTTGAGTGGTGTAGCAATATCTACTCCAAACTTAAACTCTCCTCATTCTTGCAGTAGGCCTTTACATTCGTGTGTGTGTGTGTGTGTGTGTGTGTGTGTGTGTGCCCATGCATGCACGTGTCTGCCCTGCTTTCCTAAATATACAATATATTTCCTACGATATGGCCTTTTGCTTCTTTATTCTCCTCCTGGCTCCCCCTTCCTCTCTCCCTCCCACATCATCTTTCTCCCCTCTTTTCCCATTCATTTGTTCACAAATAACTAATGCCCTACTATCAGGGATATTTCTAGGACCTGGGGTTATAGGGATAAATGTGAGTTTTAAAGAACAAATTCGATGATGATAAAAGAACTCTGGATACAAATGTGGTGTCACTAATTTTCACCACATTCTATTTTTATAGCAATACACTTACATTATTCTATAATTTTAAAAAAGTTTCTGTTACTTGCAAAGTCCTTTCCTTTATTGACAATTATTCCTAGTCTTTAGTGATAAAGTCAGATTCTAACTTTTATATATTTAAAACATAAACGAGCATCACAGTTACAACTAAATTGATAAATATCCCCAAGCACATTGATATGCAAACAAAACGTGGGAGTGGAGAGTAGAGAGGGGATATAGTTCTTTTGGTACTAACAGTGGGTGGTTTTTAAGAAAAAAGCACCATTTGTCTTACTGGAGCAGCCTAGACACAGGCTAAAATCCCATTGGGTAAAGGAAATAGAGAGACAAAAGACAACAAAAATAATTTTTATTATAATTTTCATTGAAAAAATACAGAAAATCAATAAAAATGAGCAGAGGTAAATAGTCAACATTAAAACACTTCAAGCAAAAATAAATATACAGAAAACAGTAAAAGTGAATGTAAGTCCATAGTCAACATTAAATAGTTCAATAAAAAAATTAAACTATTGATCCAACCTAGGCATTTAGGCCACATATGGAAAGGAGGTGCAACTAGACATCCTTGAAGCAGTCTTTTCTTTCTCAAAGGCGCTGCTTAGATCCAAGGTGCTGTTTTAGACTAACATCTGAAGGAAGGAGAGGGGAGAGGAGGGAGAGAAAAAGGAACAGGGAGAAAATAGAAAGAGGGGAAGGAAGAAAAACTAATATTTCATGAGCTTTTAAAAAATATGATGTTACATACTTTGTTAGGCACTGTATGCATTACTTCATTTAATCCTCACAACAGCCCTACAAGGTAGGTATTACTTCTCTTCATTTTAAAGATAAGGAAAGAGGCTAATAGAGTTTATATCATTTGCCCCAGGTCACATAGTTGAAGTGGCAGAGAGATTAGAGTGCAACTCCACTCCAGAGCCCTCCTGCTTTCCTCCGACATCAGGTGTTCCTCATTGTACCACACCCTTACATGGAAAACAACTCTTGGTGGATTTATGGCTCTCAGGAGGAATTGATCTAACCCATCCAATGTATACCTTTTTTTGGAGCTTGGGAGTAGAGAAATCTGGACCATATTTCCAAGAGGGCAAGTCTGATTTGTCTATTTCTTCTTTGTTTCAGAAGAAAGACCTCAACAGGTGGCGAAAGAAGGCATAGAAGGATTGAATGCTGCCTACCCGACTGGTGGGCCATTAATAGTTCCCCTAGAGCATGTTCGTTAATAGAAAACGGAGAAAAATGTATGATAAACAAAAATGTGCAAACCCAAATGTGCCTGTTAATCAATGATTACGAATATGAATCCACCTAGATTCCTCAGCTGTCAAATCTAAGGATAAAGAAACTCAAAGGAACACCAAGCAGGTAGCAGAGCTATACACTAAATCATGTCTCCATCACATTCACAGCTCCACAGGCTAACATTCTCTATACTGATGGCCCCTTCTTAGTTGATGATTTTTCACAATGTATTTCATGGCTTCCATCCCTACATGAGACTTTATTACTATCACATAGGAATAAAAAGCCATAAAGCACTAGAGTGAATTTATCTTGGTCGGATGCAAAACTTATTTTCTTCACATGACTTCACAACCATTTCAAACCTAACCAATCATTTCATGCTACATTAAAAACATTTTAAACTACACATAGGTGACAGGAAGCACACTTAAATTGTGACATCACGAATTAACAAGATTTTATCCTTCCACGACATTCTTAGCTACAAGGACCAGGAAACAAGACCAAGAGACACTCAGCGACATTCAGCCATTGAATTCACCAAAAACAAAGGACACTGGGGAGAATTCCTGGAGAAAAGCTCATCACTTTGACATTGAACTTGGAAACACATACGGAAAGACAGAAGACAGACAAATCACTGATGCAAACTGAAACCAGAGGAATTATTTCAAGCCTCTTGCTCCAACTTTTCCCCAGAAAGCTTTCTTACATACCCATGCTGGCTTTTAGACTTTTCATTTTGGGTCAGGTGGGGAGTAGGAATCTTAGTACCTGTTTGACTATGTAAGCGTTAAGCTTTCTCTACACCTAAATAACAAAAAGGAAATAAAAGAGTATAGCATACTAAGTTCTAACTGCTCACCTACAGCCTTTTATAGAGATGCATCCCCCACCCCATCTACAAAAGCAAGAACGATGCCAGAAACAATACTATGCACTGAAATCTCTCAGTGATCTAAATAACTCAGGTCCAAAGACCAAGAACATTCTTCATGCTGCATTAAAGTGACATTGCTCTTGGTATTATTAAAACACGTATAAGTGGCCATGCTGAAACCCAATTCTCTGTACCACTGAAAACTCAATACCATAAATCCCAATGGTTTTATCTGGCCTTTCAAAAATAAACTTGAGGTGCCTATCTATCAACTCTCGAAACAGCATTCCAGACTATTAAGCACTGCCCTCTGCTTTATTTTGTAAAGATGCATTATTCAAATTCAAATAAAAGAAACAAGAACTTGAGTTCCTCCTTAGGAGTAAAGGCTAGGCAAGCTATTTCCATCTAGAGGTGACTACCATGACATCTTGGTTTATGTGAATCACAGGGAAGAGACTGGAAATAGTTAAATGAAAGGAAGTGCATACATAAATTCGATTATCATGCAGAAAACATGCAAATGATTTAAGCACTGCATCTGAAACACTAGTTTATATTCATTAATCTCAGGTTGCACTTTTGAAGGAGAAAGACATGCTAATTGGGTCCAGATTAATGCACTCCCAAACCTCTCCAATTTGTTTTTAGGTGAGGGTTAAATGATATGTTTTAAAATAAACACAGCTGCTCATCTGCCTCCACCTTCTACCTCCCAGACTCCACCTCTACCTCCTCCCCCAGCTGGCTCAGCTCTCCCCACCCGCTACCCTCCCAACCCCCACCGCTCCTCTACCACACCTCTCCTTCCATTAGGGAAGGAGTTCAAGAGCCCTACCATTTTCCCTTTGAAAATACACTAAAAGAATAACACTGTTTCTTAGCCAGCTCAACACTTTCCCTTTCTCCACCAGCCGCCAAACTCCAGAAACAGAGTCAATCGCATATCACATCTGCTGATGCTTAAATGGTAGCATCAAGAATGCGGATACAGGGGAAGGCAGCCTTGCATTTGCTCAGGCAGTGGGTTCTTTCTACAAGTTTGGACCTGCATCCTTTGGATCAGTACTGAAGGGCAGTTTTAAAGTGTCGAGGCACATGCTTGCTGAAAGCCAACATTGCTGAAGGTTGGCATGGCAATCCTGTGACTGTTATGTGGGAAACTAGAGACTCAGGAGAGAACTTGGGGGTTTTGTTGCTGTTCTTCCTCTGTGGCTCACTCAGCCAGCAAAAACTGGCACCGAGCGGAGGGCACTCAAAATGCCTTTCAAAAGGATCCCTTGCTTCCTTTCTCCCTCCTCCCTGGCAAAATTATCTTTAAAAAAAAAAGAATGTTATTATTGATTAACAGATTGATTGATTTAATGTATTAAAACACATTAGTTTGGGATGCACATTTTAGGGAGAATCTTATCTTGTGAGGAGTGAAGCTTTTGAAATAGTAAAATATTCATTTCCTGGACCTGATCTTTAGAAAAATAAAACAAAGGAGGAGGAACTGTGGGCTACTGGGAGTAGACCTGGGCACGGAGCTGGGATGGAAGAAATCCTCTCTGAATAAGCAGCCACCAAGGAGTTAAACCAGGCACACACACAAAAAAAAAAAAAGCCTTCAAACTAATTTCACACTGAAAGTGATGTTTAATTTGAATCACGCTCGTCCCAAAGGGAAAAGGTTAGTCTTGTCACTTGACTCATATCCCCTCCCCTTCCTCCTTTCATGTGAATTGAAAATTCAGATTCACCATTAATCATGAGGTGACACGTTCTTTTTTTCCCGTTCCAAAAATCAAATGAAAGCCTGGGACCACATCTGAGAACCCAATGGTTGGCTAATTCTCCCAACCTGCGTTCACAACAGAGAGAAGACAGAACAAGGGCACATACAGACACAGAGACATAAATTACTGGACATGCACTCACAGCAATACACACAAATACATACAGCAAGTAGCAGTCATTGGCTCGGAGGAGAGCCTTTCCGCCTAAATTGATTTTTGCATATTTACAAATGTAAAATTAGTCATAGTAAATAACAACATGGGCAAGACTGATATTAAATCTGTCAACATCCTGACAAATGCTCTGAACACTCTTTAGTTAGGAAATACACGTATGATAGTCATTGCTCCTAAAAGAGAAAATGATTATACGCTAACCAAACCCTAAGTACAAGCTAAAGATATTCACCTCATGAAGCCATTCCTCAACTAGCCCCTTGGCACTTGCTGGAATTATTCACAGCACGAGCTCTACTTTCTCATTTTCTGCTGACTCCGTGTGGGTAATTTCTTTCTCATGATTAAAAGTGAGCTTGGCAGATCCTTCAAAGCGTGGCTTTAGGTGTGTTGGGGCTCCGAGTGCATTCTTTGTCTAAGGCAGGTCTCCAGTAATTCATTACTGGACCATTGGAGGAGCAGGTCAGGGGAATATTCCTGCACCTAAAATGATTTTTTAAAAGGAAAACTTTATAGATATCTTTATATAAACATATTGGTATACTGAAACATGCCGCTGACAGATGAAATGAACTGTTTACCTTGGAAAGAATAGGTAGGCTTTTCTCTTCCAAGTAATCACTCCAGCCTCTCTGAATGTCATCCCAAAGCAATTCTGCCTCCTTCGACTTATCCAGCATCTGAGGTTGTGAGATAACCCTGGTAGCACTGGCCTCCTTCCCGGCCCCTTCATTATTAGCCTCCTGGTGGGTGAGATAGAATACAGTGAATGTAATAACCCTACTTCACACAACAGGCTTGCTCTCTCTTTTAAATTGAAAATCCCCTTATTACAAAACAAGGGGTGTTCTTTTTCTTCTACCTTTAAGTAGGACTGCCACATTCATTGCTTTTTACAAAAACGCAGCTGCTTTTTAAGCTACAGATAAATAGAATCTGCTAGGCGGTAATTCGACTGAGTCTGAATGCATTATTTTCTAAGACACTTTAGCGAGGGGCTTTTTATTATCAAATGGAATGAACAAGGAAAGTCCTTTTCTCTTCTAATTATGAATGTGTTTTGTTCCCTACTATTAACCTACAATGTCAGATTGATCTTCTTCTTCTTCTTCTTTTTCTGCAGTCAGTTCAATAAATCAACTTTTTTTCTGGAAAATTAGAGGGATAATGATTAAGTCTTCATGAACTTCAATGACAAAAATGAAAATAGCGCATGGGAAAAGCAAATGCTGAAACCATAAATAAAGACAACGAAGTGGCCCTCTGATGTCCAAGGTAACAAATCCTGTTCTGACACCAAAAGTTAAGATAAAAAGGATTTACTTAATTTTAATGAATTTAACTTTAATAAAATTAAGGCTTTCCAGGCATCTTATTGTATTTGTTCACCTAGAAAGGATGAAGGTATTTTTAAAATGACATTTCTATATAGAGTGCCCAAACCACTCGTGTTTGTTGTTTACTTGTTCATTATGGGTAATAGTTTGCAATGTAATCAGTCATCCCCACACTTCTAGAAGCAACGAAATGAAGAATTAAAACAGAAGAGGAAACACTGTGATAAAGCATATTCAATTTGAGCTTCTGCAGGCATTTCTGTAACTTCAAAGAGAAACACTGAGAAAAATCGTGAGTTCCTAATAATATCAAAAGGCAGTCTAGAAACTGGAGGTTGGTTTAATTTTGATCCCAGTGTTGATATTCCTGACTATAATATTACAATAGACCATGGCGTTTATGATCTAGGTCTATATGGATATATTGCCTTGCCAAGGGGAGGGGTGGGGGGAATCCCACAGGATATCAGTGGGGTTCCAATTAAGGAAAAATAAATACTGCTGCAGCCCTGACAGTAAGTGGAGATTACCAGTACATCACAGAAGCACAGGCAGGTGCCCCACTACTAAATTTACAGATTTAAAGCCAATGCTGTCATTTCCCTTCCTTTGGCAATAATAGAAAGCAAAGTGCTGAAGATGAACTCTGCGTGGCAGATAGTTTCAGAACAATTTACTCTGTTTGTTTATACAATTTTGAGTTTATTTCCAATAATGGTGAGAGTGGAAGTCAAAACGGCCTTATGCAAAACACAAAGTCATTCCTGAACCCTGAACTGAGATCACGTGCATATTCAAAAGATCCCAGACCCAATGTATATGAGAGAGAGAGAGAGAAACCTCAAAATCATATTTGCATCTAAAACCATGCTGCCTTTCTTGTGTCGTTCTGTGTGAATTTTTTTAAAGGGGATATTTATCACAAGTGAGATGCAGACCAAATTTTCAGAAAACTCCCTCTAGGAAGAGTATATTTGTAGTGAGTGTTGGTGACAGAGCTTTTGAGATTCTACCACTCTGCTTAGATTTGAATCCATTTTCTATCCTTCTGTTGTGCCTGGGAACAAATGAGGCCCCGTCAGGTTGCTGGCCTCGGTATCAGGAGTCTAAGTGACGCTGTGGCAACACAAAAAGCCCAGTTTACCCAGAATAAATAAGCAAGTCCCTTCCCTGAGACACAAATTGAAGTATATTAGGTATCACTATAAGAGCGAAATTGAATCCCGGGGCATCGATAGCTCCATTGAGCTAACGTCACAAAAACAAGCCTGCTCTAGCAATCAGGAATTTACGTTTGTAATATTGATGTGTGGAGGAAATAGAAGAAAAAAAACCTCAGCTGTATATTTGAAAAAAAATTAATTTCCTAGATACCCTGATACAGTAACACATTATTTTTATAGAAACAGGTTTTACTGAGTTACTCACAAAAATATCTTTGGACATCTGCTATCCTCAATTCATTCTTTCTGCCTTTTAACCCTGAACAATCATTAACACAGACAAAAGATAGAAGGCAGATTTGAATGTGAGCTTATGAAGGACAGCATATAATCACCATACTCTGCCACGTGTGTTCATCTTTTAAGTTAATGAAAAGTATGTGATGATAAATAAGCCATCGGCCAGAACTCTTAGCCCTTATCAAACTTTCAAAATAATTAAATAAGTAGCTCTACTAAGAGCAACTCCATGACGAAGGAGAGAAAAATGGCTGTCCTTGTTGACCAAGACCCAATGGGACAGTGCTTTAACAACCTGGCCACATTTCATTCTGTGTTTGAGAAAAGAAAAATAAAGAGAAGGAGAAGCTAAGTAAGAAGAAAGAGGAGAAGGTGATGAAGGAAGAGGATAGAAACAAGAAGGAAAAACTAGAGGGGAAAAATAAAAACACCAACGATTGCAATGAATAGATTGTTTCATTCCTTTCCATGTAAACATAATTTTTTTCATACAATCTTCCTCTCTAAGCTTCACTTTTTCTCCCTGTAAGTCGAAGATAGTTGTGCCTGTCTTATTGGGCTCCTATAAAGATTAAGTGAGGTTGTATGAGTTATCTGTGATACACCTGGTAAGTAGTAGTTATCCAGTAAGAATCAGCCATTATTATTATTGGCACTGTTAATTAGGTGACCTATTCCCTTTGTGCCTCTCTACCTGATTCATTCCACAGCCATCTTCCAAACTCTAAGCACACCCAGCAAAGCAAAACAACCCCAGTACAAAGTGACCCCCAGCATCACTTCACTTTGTTCTTCTACCAGATTCAAATCACTTTATGCTTGCGATGGGAAGTCTAAACATGTACTTTGTTTTACCTCCAGGTTCTGAAGCAAAGACGATATATCTCAGAAATGAGAAAGAGGAGGCACTAAACGTGCAATAATTAGAGCAATCAGCTAAGCCATTCTGTGTTCTGAAAGGGTTTCACAGGTATCGCTAAGTCTCCAATTTATTGAGAGGTGGCATCCACAGGGAGAAAATAGACTCTACTTGTTTTCAGAGTTGTTGCCTTCCAATCCCGATTTTAAGTTAGTATGCACACCTCACACATAGCTGCACACATACGTGCAGACATACACACAGCTGAATTAACAACCTCTCAGGTGTACTGCAACTCCACTCAAGAAAAAGACAGCTTTAATTACTGCACCTGAAAGTCTTCACTCTTCCTTGACTAGTGATAAAAACATTAAGTTGCATTGCAAATATCAAGTAAATCTGATTTGCAAAACTGCCAAAATACTCCATCTTTCCTAAACAAAATGCCATCTAATAACACCCAAGTCATAAAAGAACATCAGGACTGTGATTCTATTATCAAGACAGAGAAAATTTCAAATGATGACATAGCAGCTTATTTTTAAACATAACTTGGTGTATTCTATTTTAACTTTGACCAGAAACGTTAAGCACCTTGTTTTAAGTGAAAAAGACAAGCCATATCGTGAAGATGAACTTTGGCATGAATATCCAGTTTCTTCAGGAAAAAAAAAATACAGTGTTGTAAATATTAAAATGTCTGCTTTTCACCTCCTTTTTCCCAAGTCTATTTTGTAAATAGGGTTGTCTGAAATAATGTCATTTTTATAAAGTCAAGTATCTTATGACGATAATTAGTGTACAAGAAAATGCAAACTCTTAAAAGGGTAACTTCAAAAAGACTTTTTCCTCCTGGTGGCTGTTTGCCCATGAACATGCCTTCCAAGCCAGAAAGAGGCTCCAAGCTCCACTGACCACAGGAAATTCCAGCCAAGATTCTAATCTCCTCTGCAGAAGGCAGTACAGAGGCAATGGATGGGAACAACACAGCAGAGAATGCCATTGAATTTGGTGTGTCCTACAAATGAGGAAACACTGATATCTCCCTCCCCAGAATCACAGTCAACATGGAGATGCTCTAAATATAAAAAGTAAGACAAGCTTTTTAATTTCTTGTCAAGGCTTCCTGACATCCAACACTTTCATGAGGTCAAGAAATGTGTCCCCAGCTTCTGTTTTCTGTTCTCCTTCAGGGAACACGGTGAAGAGGCCGCCCAGCTGCCTTTTAACACGTCACACTTGGCTGACTCGCTTCCTTTCTAGGGGAGTATGTCTGCTGCATTTGGACTCACAGAAGAAAAAGCAAAATTAGTTTAACATAAAAGAAATTCTCATATTTTTGCCTCTTTAATATTCGAGAGAATGCCCATGGTTTGGTTAAATTGAAAAAGTTTTACAGAATGAAGATTACTGAGGCATAAATCACATAGGTAAAAACTGAGATGTAAGATGGGATGAAATTTAAAAGCTAATTAAGTTCAACCAGGGCTTCTCAAAAGACAACATGTCCACTAATCTTCTTGTGCTAATGTTTTGTTTTCAAGGGAGCAATAAGTGGAAAGTTGTCATGGTTGTAGATTCCACAGTGTGATCCTTTAGCAAGAACCTGAGAAGGGGGAAGAAAGATTAGATGCATGGGTTTCTGTGCCGAATGGATGCTGGGACCAAGATGCAAAGAACAGATAAGTTAGAGCTTCGGAGGAACTAAATTTGAAGCCAGCCGGTAAAATGGATTGAACCTTATTACCTCTAGTCACTGAGAAATTCCCGAGACAGTTGGATGCAATTTGAAAAGGTCAGAAAAATATTTCCTGCACAGCATTACTGCTTCATGGTTTAAGGGTGTACATTTGTGAGATGTCAACTCTAATCATTTTTATTGACTTTGCTTTCCAGAGACAGACAGACGGTCTGGGAGGCAAGACCAATAGATAAGAGAAAGGCAATCTTATAAATGAAAATCTCTCTTATTTTGTTCTCTCACTTGTGACTGTGAACAATTCCAAATCTCGCCCATTTGAAGGGAAATTATACCAACTTCACGGAGGGCTGACAGAATGGAAATGAAATCTAGGAAACTGTGGTTATAATTCCAGTGAGATTACTTTAACTGCTATTTATTTAGCCTCTACTATATGCTAAATACGCAAAACGTAGATGATGTTGGATTTCAATCCAAGTGTGAATATTTAAAATGAAACACCATAAAATACACAAAAGCATGGATGTTAATTTACTGTCGGCATTTCCACGGAGGAAAGGCTTTGTGAAAGAAGGAAATCCACAGGAAAAGGTAAACATTAAATGAAAGACATCAATATACAGTCAAGGTATTATCTCAATAAAGGCTGTATTGTCATTAGAGCTCTTCCAAATACAGAGAAAAAATAGTTTTCTTTTTACTTGAAAGGAGTCTTGGATGCAATAAGAACCTTTTAGCAAATATGTTTACAGGTCTTCTTGGGGGGACATGCAATTAAAGGTCAAAGCTGACTTTTTCTACAGAATGGGATGACCCATTCCAATCCTGCAAAGGTTTAATTAACATCTGACTTTTCTTTCTGTGCAATGCCATATGACGTAGAGACAAATACAAGCCTATTTACTCTTCTCTTGTTTAGCAGCAAGACCATAACTTTTTAATGGCCCTGAGACCCAGCTGCCTGCTTTCACAGCACATGCCGGCCCCATGAAGATGTCCTGGAAGCTCACTGGAGCTTTTCAACTAGCAAGGTATTTTCTTATGGAAAGCCTTCATTCTGATCAATTCCATTCCTCACAATATTTAATAATTTTAAATTGTATTCCATAATCACTACTACCAGCAATATAAGCAGCCAATAACAAAACATTTCATAATATCAAGTACCTCAAAAAAGGGAAAGAGCAAGATCATTAGCTAGACACCTAGATTCTTGGCAACGAGGGTAGAAATATCTAGCTTTTAATTGACTTTTTATTTCTATCTCACCTGAATAATTGATATTGGTTAGATACAAGTAATAACATTTTGTGAATCTTCAAAATTTTCACCTTTTGTGTTATCTTAAGACTTTTTTAAAAAAATTAAAAGTGTTTATTGAAACTTTGTGATGATATACAGGTCTCCAGTGAATCACATTGAAAACTTGAAATTGTCCACATTTATTTTTGTAGGCCCTGTTTTATTGGCAGAAAAGTATCTGAGGTATGCATCTTTTGATTTCTACTACTTAAGTTATCCACAGGGAAAAATTTTGAACCTTCTGCATAATCATTAATATGATTAATAATGATAATAACAATCCTAGAAGTATTATTGCTATTAAAAGTCATAATGATAATAGAAATAGTCACCATTGGCTGGGTGCGGTGGCTCATGCCTGTAATCCCAGCACTTTGGGAGGCTGAGGCAGATGGATCACCTGAGGTCGGGAGTTCAAGACCAGCCTGACCAACATGGCAAAACCCCGTCTCCACTCAAAATACAAAATTAGCTGGGCGTAGTGGCACATGCCTGTAATCCCAGCTACCCGGGCGGCTGAGGCAGGAGAATCGCTTGAACCCGGGAGGCAGAGGTTGCGGTGAACTAAGATCACGCCACTGCACTCCAGCCTGGGTGACAGAGCAAGACTGCATCTTAGACAAAAAAAAAAAAAAAAAAAGAGAGAGAAAGAAAAGAAAAATCACCATTAGTTGAGCATTTACTATGTGTGTATACTATGCAAATACGTCATCTCATTTAGTCGTTGCAGTCAACTTAAGTGAACTTGATTTTTTTTTTCAATTAAATATTACTCATGCCGGGAATGAGGCTTAGAGAGGCTTAGAAGAGATTGGACTTGGTCAGAAAACTAGTAGGTATTGATGCTGGGACTCAAACCCAGGCTTATTTGATTTGAGCCTATATTATTTCAAAGCTTCAAACTATTCATCATGCTCCAGGGGCATTACAGGACCAGGAGTGTCAACTGTTGAAGATCACACAGCATTTCTGAAGCTGAGTTAAGCCAAAGTTCACTGCTCATTTAGACTGAGGCATGACCACAACACACTTGCTAAAAGTCCACAACCTGCAATCACCTTCTAGAGCTATGAGCTAAGAGTTGTTGATAGACATCTTTCCTGCCCTCATGGAACTTAGTTCAAGAAGAGAGTAGCACACTCCTAGCAGGCTGCTTAATCAGGTTGCATAGCTCAACAGCACCACACAAATTTTGGAGCCTAACTGCACATAAATTTCTTTTCTATTTGAATTATCTTTGAATTATGTTCTGAGATGAGCAAGAAAAGGCCATTTCTTCTCAGCTGGGGCTGCATTAAGCCAAATGGTTAGTTCAAAGAATTATTCTCCAAACACAACTTTAAAAGGTAAAATGTATAGCTATTTTGTTATTATCACAGGCAAATAATTAGAATAAAAATAAAAAATGATGGGTCACAGGGTTTAGCACATAAACAACCATTATAGGTCTTTTAACAAAATGTACCAAATACAGTCATGTCTCAACTGGTAAAATAACATTTTACCAATCATTTATTCTAACAAATTCACAAAATGTATCCCCAGCAATAGTTGTTATTTACAGAGAGATTATGACCATAAGTGTTGAAATGCTGGTAGGCTGGCCTAGCACATGTTGTCCAGGTACCTGTCTTCACCTGCCTTTTGTAGGCTCACTCTTACCCCTTCTGTCTGGAGGAGAGCCTAGTTTGCTTGTCAGGACTGCTTTCAGAAGGAGACCTTTCTTCCAACTCTGAGAGCAAACTCTCCTACTAACAAAGCTGTCTTGTAGCTCAAGAGACACTAAAATGAACCAAGAGGAGAAATACCAGTAGCTGGGTTGCATTTCTTACAGAATGAAGTCACTGCTGAGGTCTAAAAGTGAAAGCATTTAACAGCAACGACAACAGCAAAATAGAAAGGGATTTAGGTGCAGCTACTGAAAGGTAGAGGAATGAGTAAAGAGGAGGCTGGTACACAAAACGAACTTAAACCTGGAGTACAAATTCCTCAGTGTTGCTGACTCCTTGCTTAAGAACAGAGCAGGGCAGAGAATGATAGAGTAGAGGGTGAAATGATGCCCTTTATTTGTACCCCTGAAGGGCTTTGGAACGAAAGGAGTCCAATTCTCAATCAAGGGAGAAATGATAAATGCCCTCCAAGGTAAACTAGGAATCCTAGGAATTCGTGTCAAGGAATCCGTTTTTAAGCCTTGATTTCTTTAAAAACAATGCCTGAAGAAATATTTTATGTCAGGTTAATTGGCTGATTTTATTTCACTTTTTAAATAACCTGCTTTCAAAATAGATTACGACTTCATTTAAAAATCTCTGTAATGAAAGTTCTGGAAGGAAACATCAAGCTGGCTTATTATATGGGATTTCTATTTTATCTGATTCTTCCTCTGTGCACAAACTCAGCTTCAGTCATTAGTATCATTAAAATTAACTTTCTAGAAATGATGCAAAGGAAGGATAACATACAATTAAAATACAGTATTTACAGCAATCGAAGCAGGTAACACACCTCAGAGGCTGGGGAGAATGAAAACAGCTTTTCCTTTCTCTTCTTTGGATTAAACGTAATAATTTAGCGATTTCTTACAACCTATGACTAGATTCTTTATTTTAATCGTTCATCCAACATTTCAATGTTACAATGTTAAATATTCTTGTAGCTAGCTGTCCTTCTCAAGAGGATTTTGGTAGCATGAAACTCAAATGTTATCTCAGTCCATTTTCTGCAAATTACAGGACTCTCCAGAGCATAGTCTTTCCTATGTGGGGAGATAGCACGGCTTAAATTTTTCTGAATAATTTTCAAAATCAAATTTGAAAGTTTTTATGAGATATGATCCTCCCTGGTGGGTGATATGAAGCATAACCTAAGGGACAAACATGAAAATAATAAGCATAAAACATATTAGCATATAGATGCCTTTGAAATAATAAACAGCAGAAACCAAAAGCCTTATCCCCAAAAGAAAGTTATGAGAAAATATGAAATTAATGTACACTTCTCGCATGACAACCCTAGCTTGAAAGCCAAACAGAATACCCTTATTCAGCAAAGAGTGGAATGGCCAGAGCGATGGAGAAATAACCCCCAAATCAACTCTTCTTTGTTCTGTTTTGATCATTATTACCACATCAGCATTCTCTATTTATCCTTCACCTCATGCCATTCCTTTCCTCCTTTAAACAGAAAAATAATTAGCAGGAAAATAAGTATTTTCCTTTTGCTTCTTCTATGAGCCATTACCAGGTAGACAGATGGAATATTCTCTCTTTTTTATTTTTATTTTTTCTCCTTTATCTACCTTTCTATATTGCCTATTGATGACACACAAAAGGCAGGGCTTGGTTATTCAATTACCAAGAGGACTAAGGAGGTTTAGTGGAAAATGAAACAGAACTTGGTCTTTTTTTAAAAAACAATGAACCATGAATGCCATTAATACTTTTTCTATTTAAATTGGTAGAGCCTCTCAGGATAGTAAGAGGGCATATTGCGGTGTTGTAGAAAAAATATGGTCTTTGGAGTCAGCCTCATTTAAAGGTCTGATCTGAGTAACTTTAGAAAAGTTGATTTGACACAATTAGTTAAGTGTTCTCATCTACGAAATAGTGATAATGTTGTCCACTTTTCTGAGTTGCGACAATTAGAAGTTATATATGTAAGCTACCTGGAACAGTCAGTGCTCTATTCACCTGGATGAATGGATCAATGATGTTATACAGACTCTATAAATTTGCAATTCTAGAAAAGCCAAATACTTTCCCTTTTGCATTTTGCATGTATGTGAATGAATATATGGCTCCGAAGACAATTATGAAGGAGAGATGCCACAAAATATGATGCTATGTTCTAGATCCATAGTGGCACGGGATTGCAAAATAGTTCCAATTGCACTAAGAATAATAAAGTCGAGAAAATAGAGATCCTACCGAAATATTGTATCTTATGGAGCCAAGAATGGGGCTTTAAATTTAACTTTGCAATTACTGACAGGAATCTATGAATATTTTATGTGATTCCAGGAAAGTGAGAATTTGCTAACTACATCTTAAATTACCTGACACAGGTGAATTCCCTCAGCAAGTTCATGTTGGATTGTTGAAATACAATATCCCTATATCTGGACACTATGGACATTATTTCAGTCCTTTTCATATTTTTATTATTTATTATTTATTTATTTATTTGAGACAGTTTCACTCTCGTTGGCCAAGCTGGAGTGCGATGGCATGATCTCGGCTCACCGCAACCTCCGCCTCCCGGGGTCAAGCGATTCTCCTGCCTCCGTCTCCCAAGTAGCTGGGACTACAGGCATGTGCCATCACACACAGCTAATTTTTGTATTTTTAGTAGAGACGGGGTTTCTCCATGTTGGTCAGGCTGGTCTCGAACTCCCGACCTCAGGCGATCCACCTGCCTCGGCCTCCCAAAGTGCTATATATTTATTTTTAATGGCTGTCAATACAATATTTAGAACACTGAGAAAGGGTGCTTCACCAATGACACCATTTGATATTCTCCATTTGTTTTTAACTTCAAACTTTTGATTGATACTAATTACTTAACAAACATTGTATGTTTTGGTCTCTTGGCATATAAAATTGGAAAGAAAACATTTATTACAAAATGCTGAATTCTATAGGTATTTGAAAATCAAACTTGGGTTATTTCACTTTGTTCTCTTTCTGTGGAGCACTGGTCCTGAACCTAACCTTCATTAATGAACACCTGCTTATATGTCAACAGTTCCATTTCTATCAAAATTGACCCATCTATTTCTTTAATGTTTATGATTTCTCATCAGTATCTCAGACTCTGCTGACAGATAGTAACGAGATTGGAACAGGGGAAAAACTAAGAAAGAAAAACCTTCAGAGTTACATTTTCTTGACAACCATGCTGCCTCATTGAGTTTGTGAAAAGCCTGTTGCTGAGAAAGTTTTGACTGCTCTGCATGAACAGAGTAATGGTTCTATGTTTACTTTTTCCTGTTTAAACTTACCACATTGGGTCTACCCCTTGAGACAGACACCATGTGAATGGCATCCTTGCTGAATGTCCTTTAATCCTCACCTTTCTTATTCACTCAGGCCTAAGAAAGGCCTAATTTATTGCCCTTTGGGGCTAATTTTAAAAAGAATGTTTAGAAAGACATACCCCAGTAAATAAACCAAAAGCTACTTTTGGCTTTCAGGCTTTGAGAATATTTTGATTGCCCATATGCTCTCTGAGAATGGCTCTTTTGGCTATAAAAGAAAAGATTCTGTTTGATGAATTAAGTGAATACATATTTATACAAAATGTATATTCTTAACTCTCTGCCAGGGATTTGGTACGATAAAACATACTCTTTTCTGAAAACTATAAAGGACTTGAAGTTCTACCAATGTTCCCTTAAGGAGATTTCAGCTTCTTATGGAACCTCGTGTGAATGCTAATGATGTGCAGATATATATGTTTCATAGTCTCTCTCAGAGTTCAAAACCACCCAGGGTGCATAGTAGGAAATAGTAAGGCCAGACTTGCTGCAGACTCTCAAATCTTTTTGTTTTGTTGATGTTCTCAAGTCATTCTTTCAAAAGTTTCTGCTGTCAGATCTTAGTGTATGTTAGAGCTTGAAAAAATATCTATTGCAAGGGATAAAATGAAAATAAACCTTTTCAAGTCAATCTCCATTATTTATTTTAAAAATTCAATTGCTAGACTTTTCTCCGTTTGTTTTTTTATGTGATCAAAATATGTTTTCTGCATCCAAACTGGAAGGAAGAAGTTAAATTGTCCCTGTTTACAGACAACATGATCTTATTTATAGAAAATCCTAAAGATTTTACAAAAAAACCTGTTATAGCTAGTAAACAAATTCAATAAATCTGCAGGATACAAAGTTACCATATAAAAATTAGCAATACTTCTATAAACTAATAATAAACTATCTGAAAAAGAAATTTTTTAAAATCCCATTTATAATAACTATAAATACTCAGGAATAAATTTAACCAAGGAGGTGAAAAACCTACACACTGAAAACTATAAGACATTGATGAACGAAATTAAAATAGCCCATGTTCATGGATTGGAAGAATTAATATTGTTAAAATATTCAAGATCTACAGATTCAAAGCAATCCCTATCAAAATTCCAATGGCATTTTTACAGAAATAGAAAAAATCCTAAAATTTGTATGGAACCACAAAAGACTGTGAATAGCCAAAGCAATCTTAAGCAAAAAGAACAAGGCTGGAAGCATCAAACTACCTGACTTCAAAATATACTACAAAGCTATAGTAATCAAAACAGCACAATACTAGCATAAAAACAAATGCATAGACCAATGGAATAGAACAGAGTGACCGGAAATAAACTCACCCGTTTATGGTCAATTTATTTTTGACAGAGGTGTCAAGACTACATAATGAGAAAAGAACAGTCTTTTTAAGAAATGTCAAGAAAACTGAACATCCACATGGAGAAGAATGAAAGTAGGCCCTTATTTCAAACCATATACAAAAATCAATTCAAAATAGGTTAAAGACTTAAATGTAAGAACAGAAAATGTAAAACTACTAGATTAGAACATAAGGGAAAAGCTCCATGACATTGGTGTAGGTAATAAATTTTTTTTAAATGTGACCCCAAAGCACAGGCAACAAGAGCAAAAATAGACAAATGAGAATACATCAAACTAAAAAGCTTGTGCAAGCAAAGGAAATAATCAACAAAATGAAAAGAAAACCTACAGAATGGCAGAAAGTATTTGCAAACTATACATGTGATAAGGGGCTAATATCAAAAATATAAAGAACTCAAACAACTCAGTAGCAAGAAAACAAATAATCTGATTTAAAATTGAGCAAAGCACCTGAATAGACATTTCTCAAAAGAAGACAGACGAATGGCCAACAGGTATATGAAAAGAGGCTCAACATCACTAATTATCAGACAAATGCAAATTAAAACTACAATCAGATATCACCTCAACTTGCTGTAGTGGCTATTATCAGAAAGACAAAAGACAACAAGGGTTGTTTTGCATGTGTAGAAAGGGGAGTCCTCTCACAGCATTGATTAGAATGTATATTAGTATAACCATTATGGAAAACAGTATGAAGATTCCTCAAAATATTAAACATAAAACTGTAATATAATCCAGCAATCCAACTACTGGGTATTTGTCCAAAGGAAATAAAACTCAAAGAGTCAAAGAGATATCTGCATTCCCATGTTCAGTGTAGCATTATTCACAAAAGCCAAGAAGAAGAATCAATCTAAGTGTTCATCAACAGACGAATGGATAAAGAAAATGTGATATGCATACACAGTGTAGATGTTTTATATACATATTATTATATTATTATTATTATTCAGTGATAAAAAAAGAATAAAGTTCTGTCATTTGCAGCAACATAGATTGAACTGGAGGTCATCCTCCAGTTGACCTCCAGTTCAATCTTTCTATGCCTGGCTATTTCATGTTAAGTGAAATGAGCTAGGCACAGAAAGACAAACACTGTGTGATTTCACTTATATGTGGAATCTACAAAAGTTTAACTCATAGAAAGATAGAGAAAAATGGTGGCTACCAGGAGCTGGAGAGCGTGAGAGGTTGGAGAGATGTTGGGCAAAGGATACAAAATTTCAGTTAGACAGAAGGAATTAGTCCAAGAGACCTATCGTACAATATGGTGACTATAGTTAATTGTATGCCTGAAAAATCACTAAGAGTAGATTTTAAGTGTTCTTACCACATACAAAAAAGATAAGTATGTGAGGTAATGTATATGTTAATTAGCTTCATTGAACCGCTCCCCATGTATAGACACATATTTCAAAACATCGTATTGTACATGATAAATATATACAATCTTAATTTGTCAATTAAGAATTTTTTTTTAAACTTCCACCACCGTAAAATAGTCACAAAATTTACTTTGGCATCAACATTTCCTTGATTTTTTTATTATTATTTTTTTTTTCGAGATGGAGTCTTGCTCCGTCACCCAGGCTAGAGTGCAGTGGTGAGATCTCGGTTCACTGCAACCTCCACCTTCCGGGTTCAAGCAGTTCTCCTGCCTCAGCCTCCCAAGTAGCTGGGATTAGAGGTATGTGCCACCATGCCTGGCTAATTTTTGTATCTTTAGTAGAGATGGGGTTTCACCATGTTGGCCAGGCTGGTCTCAAACTCCTGACCTCAAGTGATCCACCCACTTTGGCCTCCCAAAGTGTTGGAATTACAGGTGTGAGCCACTGCACCCAGCCCATTTCCTTGATTTAAAACATAGATGTGAAAGATTAGATCTCTCCACAAAAAAGTAGTATTTTTCAAATATTCTCAGTGACAGGGAAAAATTAAAAGTCCTCAAAAATAGCAATGCACCTCAGATAAAAGCCCTTCAAGGATAATGACAACCAAATTACCAAATTTAGGATATACCATAAAAAATAACAATAGTTGATGGTAATAATGATTAAGGCATATCTCCTTCAGCTCTACTTAAGTCATCCTCTTAACGTTCCTACTTTCTTTTTGTGCCAGTGATGACTAAACATTCAAAATTGTACCAGCAGGTAAATCCTTCCTGTTATCTGAAGTGTTTATGTCACTTGATGAACTGTTGTTTACATAAGAAACTGGCATATTCCCATTTCTCATCCCATCCAGTGACACAAGTAATTTGTAAAAAGTGTGCCCTATCCATCTCTTCTTCCATTCTAAAGCTGTTAGATATATTTATGTGGAGTCATAGGTAACCTGCAGTGTTAGAAATATGACTAGAACTGGCTCATCTCTAGGATTTTTTCCTCATCCAATCCCATGACCTGCCATATTTCTGCCCTTGACATTTTATAGTCCTAATGAAAATGCAAATATCCCTAGCCCTATCCCCTGATTATCTGCTTGCATTTCTACTTGCTAGAAAAGCTTTGGGGTAACTGGAAGCCAAAAACTGAGAGCCCTTTCCAAAGATGCTAACTGAAGGTGATAGAAGAAGAGATACAGGAGAGAATATTCACATTCCTTAAGGTCAAGCTCAATGACCGATCAGTTTTAAAAAAATTGTTCATTGAGGGTGGGACATGTCTGCACGGTTTTTTCAAAATTATCCACAGCACTAATAATCCCACAAATCTCTTATTTATCATTGTGAAGGACATCTAAGAGTCAGACTCTGAATCTTAGATCTGTCCCTCACTAGCTCCATGATGTTCCCTCTATATTTGCAATGTCAACCACTGTGGGCTATGGAAAGAAGAAAACATATGTAAAGGTGCATTATAAACTACTCCATAAATGTTGGTACTGTTTTGGGGAGATATAGTTATCATGGTGATGATGATGGTGATGATGATGGTTGCTAGTTGAGTACCAGTTGCCTTCATAGTACAGTATATGAAAGGAAAAATATGAGGAAATAGACTAGAGAGAGCTTGAAGTGCAAGAGTGTAATTTAATGTAAATGTGATTTTGTTGATCTGACCCGGAATGGGAAAAACCATGGGCACATCCAAAAGGTCTTGTGAAAAATGATTCTCTTCAGTTCTCTTCCAATGTATTGAATATGTTTACAAATAATAGATGCCTATTAATAGATGTCATTTATTGGAATTTTTTACCCTGTACCTAGTACTGCTAAGCATTTTGCATGAATCATCTTATTCTGTTAGTGGGGGCAGAAATTGATATTCTATCATATTAGGTAACAAATACATATTATATAGAAGGAATCAAAGGATTATATAAACCCCAAAAAAGCTATGTGACTTTTTAATGGGATTTCATTGGACTGATTAATTCAGGAGAAAAAGAGATACAAGAAAATTGATTTGACCATCTGGACTGATTGGAGTAGATTGCAGGGAAATTAGTTGATAAAATAATACTGCTGTGTGGAAGGACAATAGGAAAGGTTTCCAGGAAATTGATAGGTAATGAAAATAATTTACAATTCTAGCGAAGACATGGTACCACCTCTGGCTATGGAACTTGATTCCCCCAGTACAGAAATATACCCCTGAAAATTGTGCCATTCTTCTGAAGACTTAGCCATTACATTGTACATATTGTCCACTCTCTGATTACCTATGTGTCTAGAGTTGATTTTCACCAGTTTTTAAGGAATTTACAATTCTGGCACTAACCTAAGACAAAACCTACACTATCATGTGGGTTCTCTGCTGAGGTTTACAAACTAATTTTTGCTATCAGGCTAACCAAACCCAATTGGGCAGGCACAATTGTTACTAAAAGTTATATAACATGTCTTAACTTCAAATCTAAATCTGATTATTCTATCACAACATGTTTTAGTAAGAATGAACTTGAGTAACCATGAGTAAGCCAAGATAAAATCCCCAATACCAATTTTTCCATTTAGTTTGACAATATGCTTTGGGCTTGTTAATGCAATATTTTAACTAGCATCAAAACCTGGAGTGTTTATTTACAGCATTAGTCTTCTAGTCTCCTCTTCTTCTTTCTTTTTGATGGAAGGGCAAGGAAGTAGGCAAATCACTGAAGAGATATAATACAAAATAGGAAAAGTGAATGCCTCTACAGATTCCTACTTCTTAGAGTAAAATGGGATTAATTATCTTTGCACCACTGGGCTAAACTGAATTGCATATTTAAGAATAGCACAAAACTAAGAGATCATGGTTATAGGATGGCTTTCTTTGCTTACCAAAATGATGGATACATTCCTGACATGACTTATTTTCAAACCCCAGAAGCCACATTTCAACAACATGAGGTGTAGAAGATCATACTGGTGAGTTTGAATCCTGGCTCTATCAGGTAGGATTTGTGCTTCCATTTTCCATTCATAAAAAAGGGAGAATAGCAGCCCCCACCTCAAAGGGTTATCAGTATTAGATGTAAAGTACTGAGAACAGTGTCTGGCATATAGTAAACATTATATAAATGTTAGGCAGCAGCAGGAGCATTATTCATAGTCATATGCACATCATTTAAGAGACAAAAGAAGAGCTCCATATTATGCCAGCTTCAGCACAAAGGGAAGGGAATTAAATATGATTTCATTATCTCAGTGATTGTGAATTTATTCATTATCATATATAGAGCACTCATTATGTGCCAAACACTAAAGTATTAAACAGGGCAGAAAAATTGCCAGTCCCTATAGCATTTACTTTCTAGAAGGATAATAGACAACCAACAACTTTATAGTATAAAGTCTTGTAGTGGTGAGAACTATGGAAAAAACTAAAAGGAGGTAGAGAAATGCAGAATGGCCTTTACTCTGTCCCCACATTTGACTGTTTTTGACAAAAAGGCTTGGTGCGGGCCTTGCTTTCCTCCTGGAAGGAATGCTCACGCTGACATTCTAAGTAACTGCTTCACTGAAATCCCAACCATTTGGATGCAACAAAAATAATCCAGCATATGAGCACATCCAGATAGACATATGTACACTGGTTTTTTAAAATGTAATGTGTATGTAATTTCCCGAATGGCTGGTTGTCACATCCATCTGGTCTTATTTCCATAGCACTCGAATGCACCACGAGGATATAAACCCTAAAAGCTAGAAAACAGAATTTAAATACCCAAACACATACGAGGTGTGTTTTCAAAAGCAGCAGACCTCAAGTGAACACTGTGGTAACTTCATTAACTTCTCAGCCACAGTTGAGAGTAGCTGAGACTAAGCATAAAGGCCACAGAACATAAAAGACATTCCACTGCAGACCTCATTAAGTGGACTTAAGAGAAGCTTGACAAGCTAATGACAAAAATCTAATTTGGACTTTCTGGATGTAAGAACCCTGAACAAGTCCAAATATACTGAAACTCTGCCATGCGTGCTATCTGAAAAGGCAACAACCCCATGTCAATTAGGGCCATGGAGTTCATGAATCAAAGCCCCAGGGATGGATGTGGTCCTATTCAACCACACTGAATAGGAAATCATATTCTATGTGTTTTGGGGTTTGAGCTCTGGTCCTATTTAAATTGCACAGATGTTGTAGGTTTCTAAATTAACAGTGGTCCTCAGGGAGGTGTTCATCAGGCTGCATATATTCAACAAAGACATGGCTAGCTCTAGATACCACACTGTACAGAAAACATTTTTGGTATTATTTTCTCTTTTTCTAGAAATCTTTTCCTGTTTCTAAATTCATCAGCACCTGTAGAGTCCAGGCCAAGTGAAATTGCAATTATTTCTATGTCATACTAAAATTATCTACCTGCTTCAGGTGTGTTTATTTCACTCCCCAACTACTTGTATATCCCTCGAGTGGAGAAACATAATAGTAGTAGTAGTTCTTGTGTATGTCATGCACAAGGGGCAGTACCTTGCAAATAATAATTCTCATATCAATCTTATGATCAACTTATAGACATGGAAGCTAACATTCATATAACTGTCCCCACCTCTAATTAGTGGAGAACCAAGGATTTAAACTCAGGCTACCTGACTTTCAAGCCCACATTCATATTCCACTACCCAGTGCAAGACGGAATAAATACTTGTTGAAGGAATAAATGAATGAATGTGTTTCTTAATATCCATAGAATTTAAAAGACAAATAATTTATCTGTTAATGATGTCATTGTTGCAATAAGCATATAGTAATTATTATAATAATAAAGATAGTTATTTAGGATCCTTGAAGACATTGTGCCTTGCACGTTTTAGGTTCCTGTAGTGCCTTTTCAATAGCTCACATACAGAAGGTATTTGTAAGATAATTGTTAAATCAGTAAAATATTTTAATCCAATGGCTTCCTTGGGTCATTTTCTGTTTCCTATATAAAACTCCTTATAAAAAGGAAAGGAAGAATCTTCTTCTTCTTTTTTTTTTTTAATCTGCCTCCATGTGCTAATTTCTTAAGAAATCTCTAGACATTTTACCATGTTTAGATCTCTGAGCTTTTGTCTGAGCCTGAGGGAGACTTAAGTTCCTGGTTCCAGCTTTTCTAACTCGCCCACTCCATTTTCATACAAGCCCTATTAACAAGAGTGGAAATGAGAATGTTTAACTGTTGTAAGGAAGGCAGTGAGTCAGAGTATCTTAATAAACATTTACTGAGGAGAAACTAATTCTATCCACCTTTTGAAACCTGGATTTCTTAATATACTCATTTCTGTGCCCTATACTTAAATGTAGTATTATTCACTTAAGACATTTTTGTTTGCCAATATTCCGTGGAAAAACGGTATTATTAGCTTGTTTTTCCAAACAGTCTGGAAAAAGATTCCAAGTATATTCTCCTACCTTCATCTTTCCTGTTTTCAATGAAGTAATACCAGGTAAATCACTTAACATCTCTGTGTACTTTATAGAAAATGAATGCAATATCACTTGTCCTGTCTTGCTGCTGTGAAAATCAAATATGATAATGTATATAGAGTTATTTTTGAGCTATGCAGTGTTGTATAGCTGTTAGAAATTATTAGAAAATAAGAAAGCCAGAAGTGTATGTACTATATACTTTCAGTAAGCCAGGTATTTAATTTTGTCCTTACATAAATGATACATGGATGTGTACAAAACACATACATATACACCTGGGACAAAAAGGACTTCTGTATCTATCTATCTATATCTATATCTATCTATCTATCTATCTCTCTATCTATTTATCTATCTAATCTATGGATACACTCACACTGATTGGAAATTTTACTGCATAAAAGTTTAAGTAAATTAATGAATGCCAGATTTTAAAACCTTCTCTAATTGCCTCTGTTGGTTTCTAACACAGAGCTACTGTACTTTATGCAGTAATTATAGTTATTATTTACTGAGTGTCAACTTGATGTTAAGCATTGTGTTAAGGCATTTATATACATTATATAGTTCATTCACAACACCACTATAAAATAGGTATTATTTTCTCTTCTTTCCAAATGGGTAAACTAGGGCCCAAAAGATCTAGGGAAATGCCTCCCAGTCACATTGCTAGCAAATGACAGAGGCAAAATTTGAATTTAGGTCTGCCCGTCTACAAGCTTTGCTTAGCAATTCAAGTCCCATTTGTCTGAAATTTGCATCAATCCAAGTACGTATTAATCCATGTGCTATACTTCTCAGGGAACAAGTTCAAACGAACTCCATTCTTTGTGAAATGTTATAGAATTCCTTCGGTCAGACAATTAGCCAGCCAAAAATATACATCTTTTTCAAAAACAGGAGCTTTAAATTTTTTAAAATGTCTTCAGGGGGTTTATGGCCCCTGGGCCAGGTAACACGCTGATCATGAAATATAGGTGATTGACAATTAAAATGGAGTTAATGGTCATAGTTTTTATTCATGGTAACCACTGTTCACTCTCTTAGCACTTCAAGTGTCCCTACTGTGTGCACACCACGACAACACTACTCAGTGGTAAAGCTGTGACTGTGGTTAGGCAGAAGGTTAACAAAGAAATAGATTTCCCTCAATGCGCCTACAATCTCTCCTTTGGAAAGGAAATCAGGAAACACTAAGCAGTCAGAGGCAAATTAATTTTAGAATACATTAGCAATACTTAGAAGTAATAAAACTAAATCAAAATTTCTTCAAAGGATTAAGTCCTTCAGCCTTTAACTCAGTCAGACCTGCCTCCCTCACGTGCCAATTAGAGTTCAAAGACAAGATTCACACACTTCCACTTACAGATCCGTTGAAACTTGGGCGCAAATGATAAATCCTCAGTAAGTCAGAAAGATAGCTTTATTTATTCTTAAAATTAACTAATTTGCACACTGAGGTTGGGTGATTTGCCTAAAGACAATTCATTGAAATGTCTGATAAAATTTCATAACCCTGTTTCCGATTTGACATCACTGACCTGTTTTCCCATTTTAAAGTTAAAATGTAGAAATGCTCATGTGTGTCAAGAGTCTTACACAAAACACGTTCGCATCTCCACATGAAGATTAAAACAAAACAAAACTTTACTAAAATATTTAGATAATCTCATGAGAGCAAAAAGTGCCCAGGCATTGTTTTGTTTAGAATAGATTGCTGTACTTTTAGGAAGAAATTTTCTTCCTTTGTCTGTGCTGTAAAAGCAGACTTAGGTTTATTTAGCAGTTGCCTTAGTGAACTCAGAAATAAACATACCTGACAAATCAAACTGGTTGGCCGAATCTAGTGTCTGAATTCAATGGTTAGGCGATTTTATGAATGTATGTGCACACACAGTTACATCCACATACGCTTTGGTTCTGTAACAAAGAACTCTCTTGCACTGTGCATGGAGCATTTACCAAGCTACCTTCAGCCACAGGGAAATGAAACTTTCCAACTCTTCATCTCCAAGAATTAAGGAATTTTACATTAAACACCTTTGAAAGGCCTAATGCTTTTAAATGATAATCAAAGGCAAGATAATTCTGAAGGTGACTACAGTATTCTTTTTTCCGAAAGTGTACTATTAGATAATCATAACCATAATGCACACAAATTTTATTTTTAAAATACTGAAATTAGCTTCATTGATTAGACAGCAAATAGCAATAATCTGTTAAAATTAGTATTGATGTACAACATGGTAATCAAATGGCCCACACAGTTAACTCATACTGCCCTTTTTTCTATTTTTGATTTAAGCCATTTCCAGCCCCTACGGTTTTCCTGGGCCATTTAACAGTATGTCAGCATTTCTGTACCTAAGATATAACTAGCTGTGAATCACGTGTGTGCCGTTTTCACAAATTTTTTATTTTTAGTATGAGACTCCGTTGTAGTTCTGCAGGATCTAAACCTGTTTCAGAGAACCCAAACTACACAAAACTTTGGGGATAGAAATTAGCATAATTGAAATAATTCAATTTTTGGTAATTATGATTCTCACTTAAACCTAAATTAAATGTGCCAAACTATAATTATGTTCAAATTTGCATCATGAAAATCACCCCCATTTAGCTCGTGGCATCTTAAAATATCTAATAGGGATCTTAAACTCTTAAGGTTGAGTAAAGAGGCCTTATTTTCACAGCCTTTGGGAAGAGGAGACTTATTATGCATTAAGCACAGTTATTTAGCCTCTTGGGAAAGGAAAGATGGGTCCATTATTTCTTCACTATCTGATGTGCAGGATTTGTACTCTAAGCTTCAGACACCTCTGACTTACACTGCCATTAATGAGTTCTGAGTGCCACAGCAGAAAGTAAAGATTAATGCTTTCTTTCAAGAAAAACCTTAAGCAAAGCAGGTCATGCATTAGGACAAAGGTTACGGAAACCAAAGACAAAAAAAGGCTGTTAACACTTTAAAACCGGGCACTAGAAAATAAGCACTGTTTTGCTATCCATTTTTAAATGATTAAAGATTCAAAACAACCTGAAGGCAATGAGAATTCACCTTTCAGTCCTGTGAATTGCTCACTGATTCTTAACAATCCTAGGATCAAACCTTTATTATTATTTTTGGGGGGGTGCAAAAGGAAAACATTCATAAAATATTACTCAGTTAAGCTGCCTGTTTAACTAACCTTTCTATTACTTGATTTGATTAAATTAACCAGCTGATGTGATTAAGCTTGCAAGATGGCTTATTCATCTTCATCTTTGGGATGGTAGGTGGATATAATCTTCAAATATATTGATCAAGAAATAGATGTGTCCGGATGCACAGGGCTGGCATATTGTCAAAGCACATGATGAGTTCCCCACAAACAAACACGTGAATATATCTCCAGTTGAGTAAAATATTCACATTAATACCAGAATAAGGCAGAAGAACCCTGGCTGACATCCCATCTGTTCTTATGAATTAAATTTAGAAATCATATGTGATATAGACATTTCTGTCTGAATATCATGAAACCCTGACACATCCAGGCTTTCATTAGAAAGCTCCATGATGTGACTTGAATAACAATCTGTCTTACCTAATTAGTATTTTCAGTTTAGCATATTCACTTCCAGACATATTGCTGTTTGCACATGGTAATTTGGGTAAACAGATACCATCCACAGCTGCATCAATTAACACTGCTAATCAAAACTGAATTCAGGTAATTAGGCACATTTATGCAAAAAAATGTGTAATTTTGCAAAAAAGAGAGATTCTTCAATAATATGTCAATGAGTAAAAATCTCCTTTTGCTCATGAAGATAAAGAATGAGACAAGAGAAATCATCATTAATATATACATCATGCAGACAGAGTAAAATTCCTAAATTAAATCTCAGTCTTTAATTGGCCTGTATTTTCAGAAATTGGATCATATTTTTTATAAATGTTTTCCTCAATGTTTCCACATAGTAAAGTTGATTCACATCTGCCTAAGGATTTAATCATCAAGCAGGACTCAAATGGTTAATGAATTCTCAAGTATTTATATAATTAGAAAGAATGTTGGTCAAACTTGATCTTCCATCTTGTCTAGCATCTCTTGGGGAAGATTCTCTCAGTATGTCTCATTTTATTACACACCTTAATTTTCTCCGCTACAACACACTTTCATTTGTAATTAGAATCACAATAGCAATTTATTTTCCTGCAAATATTCTTCATCTTCTCTGATTCTACACAATGCCCTTTAGTTGCTTTTTCATTCATTTTCAAAATGAAGACTGTAAGTTGTTTTTCCTCTCTCCAAACATAAACCAAACTGATCATTTTGATTAAATATTTTAATCAGTTCAGAAAAACTAGTTTCATTGTTGTGAAGTAATAAGTGGCCAACTAGTGACTAACAAGTTCTGGCTAAGGGGAGATTTATGGGCATAAGTTAAAGCTAAAGTAAAGAAACCTGGATCATTTTAAAAAGCATCTGAAGCAGATATAAGAATAATGTAGGATGGAGATTGTTTGTGTATAATACACACACTCACAAATTTCTACTTCTTTTTCCTCCTTCAGACTTTGAAGCTTAGTTTTATCTCTTAGTATAAACAGCAGGCCTTTATAATGAAGTAAGTACTGGGCTCAGTGTCCCTACTTTTATCTTAATGGTAATAGTCACTTTCAATCCAAGTTGACAAACACTTCCTCACTCTCTACCACATATCATCGTCTCTTCTAGGCCCTGCGGATAAATACAGAGATGGATTTAGACTGACCACACTTCTCCGTGTCAACTTCAGAGAGTTTACAAACCAAAAGAGTCAACAATGAGAAGGTTGATGAAATCACCAAGTGAAAATGAATCTGTCAGTCGCAAATTTTTGGAACCATCTGGTCTAATTTTGCAGAAGTTTACTTTTTGCATAACTCAAGTTAATTCTTTCATTCTCTTAAGTAAGAAAAGGAGAAAAAAGTTTTTTTCAATTATTTTGCATGTTTTTTTCCTCACATTGCAGCAATACTGTACTTCTATATTTATTTTTTGATATTTATCAAAAATATTTTTTCCACATATTCCTTTAAACGCATTTGTCATAAACAATTGGGCAATTCCTGACAGCATAGACATCTAATAGACTTATACTCAGTTTCAAGGGCAGGAATTATAAAATATAGACACATTTATCAACAGGTTGTCAAACTGCTCACACCAAAGAAACCATATGAGGTAGGACAGATGCCTCTGACTTTCAGATTCTGTTAAACATAATTATTTATGAATTTTAAAAGAAAGATAGGTAAGCACAAGCATTTTAAAGACAATTTTTTAAAGAACCTAATGATTGGTTTTCAATGAACTAAACTATTAATATTTGGGGAGGAAAATGTCTTGTCTCTATGAAATAAGCTCACTGAGTAATGTTCATTGCATGGGTGACCCAGCGTATTACTCAAAGCACACTAAACCCCCTCTTCTCATACTTCCTCTAGAGTGAATTGGTACAGAATTAATTATCTCATCATAGTTCTGAGTTTTAGTAAATTCCTTTTTCTGCAGAAACAGTTTAAATTCATCTTGCAAGAATCCTGTTCTCATAGTCTCCAAGTTTTAGCAAAGTGGAATGCTATGATTATCCCACAGACAGCTTTGGTGAAGGAAATGCTTCACCAGCTTCCAAACCAGGCTATGCCACTGACTAGCTATCTGACTTCAGGTAAAACCTTCGCCAATCTGAGTGTGAGTTTCTTGTTTATACAACATGGCTCATAGGCTCACCTCACTGGATTGGGAGGATTACCTGAAACATAGTAGATGCTTAATAAAGGCTTGTTGAAACTGAATAAAGGTTAGTCAATGATGGCTCCAGAAATGCTAATGCTGAAGGCATTTGAGTTAAAAGTATCTATTTACGAAGTTCTCTGATTCCAAAGTAATACATAGAGATAGTATGATAATTTTAATACAAATAGCGTAGATTGTATCAAATAGGCCACAGACCACTGCGCTCTATTAGGTCACCTTCCAACTTACTTGAAAACTAGTCCTAGAAAACTAATCTTCCTAATTAAGTTGATAAGTTAAAATTGGGACACTTACTGTTTCTAAAGCATTTTTTATGATTTTGTTAAACAAATTACAAGAAGTAATTCCACTGACCATTATTAACCAAATAATTTTGTTTTAGAATTATTGTCTGTTAAAGAGGATAATCTTGAAAAATTCGTATGTGACTACTTTTTTACTATGAATAATTTTTTTTAAAAACCTAGAAAATCCTTGAGTCTGCCACTTGCTATCTCTCCTTAGTCCAGAAGAATAAAATCGCTTATAGTACATCTACTCTAAATTTCTGTAAAATTAAACTAAATTGCTGACTCATAAACAATGCACAACAAATAAAACAACACCATTAGTCACTTTTTAAAACAGTCTGCTTTTTAAACAGAAACACCCAGCTAAAATATGCAGTCTATAAAATATCAAATGGATTAATCTTGGCTTATTCATAGCAAAGAATGTTATTTCACAACTATAAGAGAAAATGTCAGGGCTGGGACTGGGTGGATTAGATGGAAACCAATTGATAGAAAACAAAGGCAACATAAACAAAATGTCTTCGAAGCACACTGAAGCAAAATAAATTATTGGATCTGGGATTTAGCAAAGTATAATCTTATTTTCCTTTGCTCTTTCACCAACAGTTTTTTCTACACTGAGACAATATGAATTTCACCTTCCAAACCCATGATTTTCTTTAATAAAAAGACTGCTAATAATTAATGACAATGTAAAGAAGGATGTTATCAGTAGTTCAGCACATTAGCTTTTTGTACTTTAGAGAATATTGTATTTATAACAAAATTTAATACTGAAGATTATTTTCATTTAGTTCTGTTAAGAGGTAAAATAAGATTAATCTAAATTAGAGAAGATAATTAAATTATGTCTGAAGGATTAATATTGCTTATTTTAGAGATATAATTTAGTGGTCATGTTTATCTTTTAGTTAAAATTATCTTTGATAAGAAAACAAGTATCATGAAACAACTGAATTTTTTAAAGTTTGACAATTCAATGTACTGAAGCTAAAGCTGATAATCTACACTTTTTCAGACAAGGTACAGAACAACGTATTTGATTACAATTTATGGTTGAACACTTGTCCCACAATTAAGAATTAGGAAATTATCCTTACAGCAAATAGATCTTAGTTAAACATATTATTAATCTATGCTTCTAGGTATTATCCAACTCTCTGGAGGATGCCAGAGTGACTTTGCCAGCTGAATAATCTCAGTCACTCTATCACAAGTTTTTCATCTTTGACTTTCTTCACAGGCTTGGAGTAGAAGCCTATCTTTCAGAAGGGTGTTAAAAGAATACATGAAAAGCTTGTACAAAAATAAACTATAGCACCTCAGACTTCTTAATTTTTACACTATAATGCCGTGGACTTTTCTACCTTGACAGATTCAGAGTGAATTCTTTGATGAAAAGAGAGAAATAAATTACATACGGAAGGAAGAGAACCTTTATTATCATTTTAATAGTTCACAGATACATAAAAGGAAGACGCATTCACTATGTGGTGGGACCTAAGACTAAAAATATTCACTGACTTAGAACTAAACACAATTAACATGATATGAAAAATGGAAACAGTTTTTTGAAGAAATATGAATACACAACTTTTCACCAAGGCTTAGAAAATTTAACAAAGAAAAATAAAACTAAACTATTAAATGGCATTGCAAATAACTAGTTAGCTTCTCGTACAGCATTTTTGAACTTAATGAAAATACTGAATATATTCAGAAACTATCAGAGGTCATGGAGAATGAAATTCCAGACATCAGAAATAATCAACTTTTAGGAACTGCTTCATAAGCAACTGTACCAAAAAGCACGCATTTCCAGGAGACATCATGTAGATTTCACATGGATATGATAAGCAATTTCGGTGGTTGGCATTGAACTAGAATAGAGATGTTATTGTTATTTATTCCTAACCCCTTCAGGACATCCCTAGGTTGTTTTTCTATCGGGAGCATGCATTTCAGTGTGCAGAGATCGGCATCGTGCTCCCTGCTTTTGTTGGGATGGTGGTTTTGATGTTTCGAATGCAGGCAGTAGTGTTTGGGACTCTTCCTATATGCTCCCAATTATCTGTAACGTTATCCTATATTCTCTGCCACCAGAATGCTTTTGCGAGAGCTATGGTCCTTCTAAAGCAGCATACCACTCAGAAGTGCAAAAATGAAAATTAAAATAGGAAGATGTTCTTATTATTATTTGAATGACATACGACCTGCTCGATGTTTGCATTTAAATTGAGCAGAATAATTCAGCTCTGGCTTTTAATTTCAGAAGGGTTAATCACCCTAACAAAGGTCAATCAAACTTTAATCTTCAATAAAATTGCTACAGCCCCAATCACCTGCAGGACATTTATTATATTCCCATCTCCATGCAAAAGAATGCATTGCTTTCATTATGTATCACTAATCTTCTAACTCTTTACATTAGCACATTTTACCAAAAAACATTAATTCCTTTGAAACTCTGACAAGAGTTCATTTCTACACCTCTCAGGAGATAATCCTGTTTAAAAAAAAAAAACGGGACATCAGCTGTGAACCACTTTCTGGCCACTTTCTAATCCTCATAGACCTTCAATACTCCAACAGAGTTCTGACAATACCAAATCTCAATTACACAAAATATTATGGTGGTTTAGGTTAAAATAACAATATATGACTTTAGGAACTTAATCCTCCCTATTGTCTGTGATTGTGCCAGTCATCTGCTTATTTCTATTCACAATATTTACTGCATACAAAACTTACTGATTTGGAGGAAGCAAATGTTAACCACCTTTGAATAACAGACGAAATACTTAGATTCATTGATTCATTCATTTGATAAACACCTACTGAATGCCTATTATGTGCCAGACATTGGGCTAGGGGTGGGGAATCAAAGTTAAGGAAACAAAAGAGAAACAAAAAGATAGTTATTAAAAGAGTAACATTCTCCTGTAAACATGGTGTCCGGAATATAATAAAATAATGATTTAAATATCCACTTTCAGTTTTTCTTACTGATGAAATTAAATTTTAGTGAAGACTAGAAATCTGTTAAGTCAAATTTCCACCAAAATTTTGATAAACAGTGTTTAAAATTATCTGGGCACTGAAAGGCTTTAAAATTCATAATGCCATAAAATGATTCATTTTTTATTTAAGAATATGAAATGTGATTATCAAATTTTAAAATGAATATATTGATAATGTCTAGTCACCCATGATTAGGAATAAAACCATGAGAAAGTTTAAATGAGCTTATTAAAATAGACATGCTGTGCAAAATTTGTTTCCAAAATGTAATTTCATGACATTTAAAAACTGCTATTAACACAAAAGACAATAGTAATGAGCAAAAGACAAATTATTGCATTTTGCCGTGATATAGTGGCCCAGATAACCATGGAGGGAAAGAACCTTAATATATGTCCCCGATTATATTGCAAATTGATTGCCTTGATATTGTAACGGTGGTGTGACACAGCATAAATAACCCAAACTTGCCTTCTGCATATTTTTCGAGACCTCTTCCTCCCTCTTTGTACTTAGATTAAGTGCACAGCCACATACACACAGGCACATGCCCTTCCTCATCAATATTCACACTCATTAATTAGCAATACAGGAAGGCTATCGTTTGGGAAACTCCTCAAATCTTAAATATTCAATCAAGCAAAGCAAGTCACAGTAAAAAGAAAATACACGTAAATAGTCTAAGACCAGACTGGCCCTGGAGAATAGCACAGAATTTCAAGAGATAGTCGTCTTTATAAATGTTGTTTTAAAAAGCCCCAGTTATGTTGTGCGACTTAAGTCAAGACCTTAGCTTTCCTTTGAGCATGTCTTGAAGTGAAAATAGCACCTCTACATATTCTATAACTACACTTTGCTTTTTTTTTTCCTTTCCTAGAACTAGGTTGACACAATAGAATATAGCAGAGCAACGGCTTTTACATTGTTGAGCAAAATAAATCCAGCGCTACACAATACAAATGTCCCATTGATATTTGTTACCAAATAGTTATTCTGAAAACTGATAAAGATTAGTTAGACTCAACAGAGAAAATATTGCTTTATATTCCATTTTCATCATCAAAAGCTGTTTAGTTATATTATGAATTTACAGATCTAGAAAAAAAAAAAAAAGCTTTCAGAGAATATGCTATAAATGCCCGAAAAGCATACGGATATTTTTCTGAATCATTTTGGTTAAGAAACAAAAAAAGAACCCATGAACCATCAAACAAAAATCTTAATAAGAAAACCTACGATGTGGAATTATGAAGGAAACATACCTTTGGCCGAACAAGTTCGCAATTTCTCATCTTGCCTACACAGCTCTGTCGTTCCACCTTGAGCAAAAGTCGACTCCGTGTCCCTTGTGATCTCTGTGACAATGCCATCATAGCACTGGAAAATTTTTCGATTAAACTTTGCAGATGTAGGTAGCAACTTTGTTAATTACGACATTAGCCAGCTGGCGGGTATGATCAGTCACCCACTGCAAGGAAAGCCAGACAAAGAGACATCTAATCATTGCAACCAGAGCAGATAAATTTTGTTCCTTTCTCATACGTGTCACAGATTCTATTCCTTCTGACCCTCTCCTCAGCCATCGACTGTCACATTTAGATTCCAAGAGCTTCCAGTTTCCCTTTATCCCTGCCTTAGATCTGAAACTCCTGGTTATCAGGAAGACACGCGTCACCAGCTGTCTCAGCGCAGGAAAGCAATCAGGTGAATACTACTTATTATCTTGCATTGCTTTCCGAGGAGTGACAAGATTGATTCGGAACCAAGAATACGTTCAGATCTCAGACAGCAGTTCCTAGGGTTTTGAGTTCAGACAGTAGGGTATGTGCTAAGTTGCAACAGGGAGGACTTCAATCCCAGTGTTAAAGCTACAGGATATTAGAAATTTAAGGAAAGTTTTAGAAAATTGATCACAGCTCCTTTTTCAGATGTCCTTGTATTAATATTTTCTTCTCTACCTCTGTGCTATGTTGGTGATGCCTATGAGTCAACTGTTACCCAGCAGAGCCAGCTTTACAATGAGGTAGCCCAAGTCAACCTGTGGAATCAGCATTCTGACATTATGAAATTATCTCCATCTGTCCCTTTTTCATGAAGACGAGTACTCTATAAATTCCAATTCCTGAAACTATCTTTGCTAAAAGTCCAAATCATATTTTTATATAATAACATTAGAAAACTAATTTAGGCATGTCAGCTAAAAATAACATACAAATTTAAGCTGGGGGAAGATACCATTACATTTTAATACAAATTTTACTGAAATCATGTTAGTATGTATCTATTGATCGATCAATATACACAACACATGCATAATGAATTTACTGATATCTCAATATATATTAGGTAATGCATAGAAGCATTCCTACAAAATAATATAACAATATTCTTCCGAGCAAAGCATCCAATGGAGCAGCAAAGGGCTTGATCTACATGGTAAGCCATTACCTTGATGCAATTTTTACTAAAGAATTACCACCAAAATGTTTGAGTATCAACAAAATAAAAAGTTTGCAAAGCAGAATTTGAAAGAGCATTCTATACCATAAAGTAATAAAGTTATATTTATCAATAAATTAGTAGGTCTTTCTGGGATGGAGAAATTTAGGGAAAACTTAAAATGTGATTCTGAAGTTGATTTTACCTAAGAATTGTGTATATTTGGCTGCTGAACACAACCCAAAATGTTTTATCTCTGTCTGTGAAAACTGCAGTTGTGGTACACTATATTAATAATTCATGATACATATCCTAAATTACATTTTATTTTTACATGAGAACACTCCTGCCATGGAGGGCCCAAAATCTCTGTTTAGCTTAAAGTGCTGCAAAGATAAACTGATAAATCTATTTAGATGCAACCTAAGATATAAAAATGAGGATGAGATGATTTAGGGATTCCTAAAACTACAGAGCAAGATACTTTCATCCTGGGAAGACAAAAAGGTTTCTAAAGTCCCACCAGAACTGGCATGGGAGGGAGAAAATATGATTTCAGAAATTCTTAGAAATTATATATCTGTATCTATATAGATATAGATATCTTGCCGAGAGTAAGATACTCTTTATCCTTTGCGTCTTGGGCTGATAGTAAGAAATGAGTCAGATTCCATAAAAGCAAAAGAACAAAGAAATCAAAAATGTCAGGACAAGAGTGTGTTGTGGCACAACATCAAGGACAAAGAATCTGTGATGCGACTTTCAGTGATGGCCTATTTGGAAATAAGCTGTTTCTATCCCATCCATTATCATAGCCTTGGCAACTGCTGTACAGCCTGGCACATAGCCGTTTCTCAAGAAATACATGTTGATGAAGAATAAATACTTAACTTGCATATATCATCCTCCTCAGCCCACTCACTTACTTTTAAAATTAAATGATGCAAAAATTCACTCTTTAGGCTTTATATGGATTACCCATATATTAATGACATATGTATTCAAACATATATCTTTAAAATACTGAAAAGAGTTTATTCCTAAAGAGCTCAAAGTAGACATTTCTCTGAAGATTTTAAAATAAGCATTAATAATATTCACTATTTGTTCCTATGAAAATGACTTTGACTCAGGGAGTTAGAATGAGTCAGAAAGATCTTTACTCTTTGAGTGGAAGAGGGGACATTTTCCTAGGAAATTCCCAGAGAATAAAATAATGCTATGTACACAATGTTTTTTCATTGCAATAGTATCTATAAGAGAGAATGGAAACAATGTCTCCAAAGAAGGAAATCAAGAAATAAATTTTGGCAATTAATCATAGGCAGTCATTACATGGCAATAAGAAAGACTGATAAAACCAACTTTTTATGACTATACTGAATTTAAAAAGCAGAATACATAATTGTACATATATTGATTACTGAGTATATTTGAAGAAAGACTGGATAGAGAAGGGTTAAAATAGAAAATATGTTTTGTAGAATTAGAAAGTATTTTCTTCTTCTACAAAAGTTTGCTTTAATGCCATTCTAATTGTTAATCTCAAAATGTAGAATCAAAGACTCCATCTGTAAAATGGGAACAAAAATAATAATTGTAATACTTACCTCACAGGTTCTTAATATTAAACCAGTTAATGTATATAAAACTCTGCATATTTTCTGACCTACAGGAAAACTCATTATATATCTTAGTTACTATTTTTTATTATAACCATCATAGAAATAATTCTGACATATTTGTGTTACACCTTTTATTTTTTTTTTCTGTGAAATATTACCAGAACTTCACTGCATTAAATGAGGTATTCTGAAATAGGAAAACTCAGTATTCAAAACCTAAGAAACCAAACACAGAAACATGGTCTAGATAGTAAAATTGATTTATAAAATAGTAACAGCAATAATAATAACCAATAGATATGAAGGACTTCAGTTAAAATTATAATTTCTATAAGACCTACATGACATAATTTTACTAGACCTGTAGATTGTACAATTTTGCGTTCTTTATGGCTGTTTATGGCATACCTACAGAGATGCAGAACTGCTGGAAACAGAGATTAAAATAGGAGAAATTGACCTGGAGAAATTGGCATTGCTTTGAAGAATCTCAGCACTTTTACTTTTCTCAGCACTCTTACTTTTATTTTCTAATGCGAGGCACTTGCTGATTTCTGCTCCCTGTGGCCACAAAGTCCAACTCAGAGCAGTCACCTAAGGCTGTTCTTTCTCTAGGGCATGTAAGCACAACATGTTCCATTCTAATTGTTGCCATTCTAATGACAATGGGTTGTTGAAGCTATACATGCAATGTACAGGTGTGGAATGTTTTAACGGTTGAAGCAGTTGGTGAGAACAAAACAATCTAGATTTGGAAACATTCTCCATAGAGAAGAGTGCATTCTGGATCCACATGGCTCCTCTCTGCTACAGATGCTTTTATTTTTGTGCCCCACCAACTGTCTTCCATTGGTCCTTGTGACAGCCCTTCCTATCCCTCTTATCACTTCAATACGTTTAATTAAGCCTCATATGTATATTAGTTTTATTTCTGCCTTCCAGCCTGCTAGATGTAGAATCAATACCTGAAACTCCCTTCTTTGTTGTGAGTCACAAGAGTCAGACATCCTGCTTCCAGGCCATTCCTAGCTCCTTGCTTACTAGCTCTGGGACTTTGGGCAAGTTAGTAAACCTTATTAAGAATCTGTTAAAGAACAACAACAACATCCTAACACATGTCATCTGCTTAGCACATGGTAGGTATCCAATAAATGCACTCTCATTCCCAAAGTAGCAACAGAATCACCAAGAAACAGTACAGTGTAGCAAACAAGAGCAAGGGATCGAAAGCCAAGCTTCGTGGGTGAATTCATATCCTAGCTTTCTCACTTAAATCAGTAATAACAACAATAATAATAGTAATAAATATCTTCCTCTAGATTTTTAAGAATTAAATGTATACTTATAAATTACCACATAGTAAATACTATTTTCAATTATTATTATTACCCTGTCTCCTATGCTGCTTGGTTATTTTTTCCCCATTGCTTACCCAGTTTTAGTAAAAATAAATCAGGACTTTGAATGTGAAGACCTGGACATCTATATAGTCACATATGCTTGATAATACATGGACAAGGATCATAGCTGCAGCACTGTTTATGATAGCAAAAGACTGAGACTAATCTAAAAAGTCACCAAAGGTAACTGGTTAAATAAAGTATGTTATATTCATACTGTAGAATGTCATGGAGCCATTAAAATGAATAAAGTACAAGTAGGAGTACCGACATGGAAGTATTTCTATGATACATTTTAAGGAAAAGAAGAATGGCGCAGAACAATAGGTATTGTATATTATAGCTGTCTCCAACATTTTTGGCACCAGGGACCAGTTTCACAGATGATAATTTTTCCATGGACCGGAAGTGGGGTGGGGGATGGTTTCAGGATGATTCAAGCGCATTACACTTATTGTGCACTTTATATCTATTATTATTACATCATAATATATAATGAAATAATTATACAATTCACCATAACGTAGAATCAGTGGGATCCCTGAGCTTGTTTTCCCGAAACTAGATGGTCCCATCTGAGGGTGATGGGGACAGTGACAGATCATCAGGCATTAGATTCTCATAAGGAGTGCACAACCCGGATCCCTCGCATGCACAGTTCACAACAGGGTTGGCACTGCTATGAAAATCTAATGCCACCACTGATCTGACAGGAGGCGAAGCTCAGGTTGTAATGCAAGTGATTTTGAGTGGCTGTAAATACAGATGAAGCTTCTCTCATTTGCAGGCCACACACTTCCTGCTGTGCAGCCTGTTTCCTGACAGGCTACAGACGTGCGCTCTGGTTTGTGGCCAGGGGGTTAGGGGCCCCTGGTATATTATCCTTTTGTTTAACAAGGATTTTGCATATACTGTTTATTTATGAAGATATTTCATAACTTTTTGAGGTATTTAGAGGATATTTCTGAAAAATATATAAGGAGTTGCACACAGTGGTTGTGTCAGTAGGGAAACTTGGGTCTGGAGACAGAAGAGGAGAAGAAACTACTCTTCACAGTATATCCTTTGAGGTTGTATGAATTTATGTTATATATGTAGCTCTCCTTTTAAACCTTAAAAAAGTAATTATTCCTACTTGAATATGCAGTCTATTCTAGTTCATTTACAAAAATTCTTCCCTTTCCCATGCTAGTGGCTGTGATCCACCAGCTGATGTCCACCTAGTTGATCAGCAGTACACACAGCATTGTTTGTCTGCACCATAACGTGACCTCACTACCTTTTGCTTCCAATTCACATTTCAGTGCTATTTTCAAAACCATTTGTTGACTGAGTTGATTTTTGTCACCCAATAAACATCAAAATGTTGGTATTCCTGCATCTCCTTTCTCAAAGGACGCCGTCCTTTAAAAGGATTTAATTTAGCCCACAAGAGACAAACCACATTTCTATGTTCTGTACAATTCTAAAGCCATTTCAAGTAAGGAGTCCTTTCCCCATGTTACAAATGTACAAATATTTGTCCTCAGAAAGGCAGCTCACTCTCAAAGCATCCTTTAGATGCCAGTAGAATGTCCAGGGCTGAGGGCCTCTAACGGGGCTTAAGATGCCACATGGTACACAATACATAATAAATTGTGATCTGATAGCCTGAACATGTGATATGAGCTTAAAACAGAAGGCTTTCCTTATCTTTTCAAATATACAAATTGGAGAACACATTGCTTATTACAAATATTATCGAAACAAATTTCAATTGACAACTTCATAGGAATCTTTCAAGTATCATAGTTTCTTCCTATTTGAAACAAATAGTCTGTCTTACTTTTAAAACGTTCAGCTCCCAGTTACAGACTCTACCTTGGGCATACCTGAGGCTAGCCATCAGAATGCTTGTATTTACAAGGGGGTGGTGATCCTAGGCAACCTGTTGCCTCAATTGTCTTGTCTGTAAAAGAGCATAAAACTCAGGAGGTAGATGATAGTTAAGCAGGTTAGTTGACATATTAGACAAAATGGCTAACACTTGGAAACACCTGATAATGGGTGTTATCCACAGCAGCAGCAGTGTCATTGTCAGCATTGTAATTTTAGACACCATTAGGTGGCCAATCACAGCTCTAGGGTATGAACAGTTGCTGGCCCTCTCTGCTGGTTAATTTTTCTTTTCCAGAGCAAATGTTATCCATGAAGTGAACACAGGTCTATACAGCAATTGGTAAGACTTATCCTGTATACCAGGACTTCTCAAACTTTAATGATCGTGTATATCACCTGGAGATCTTGCTAAAATGCAGATTTTGATTCAGTATGTCCGGGATGGAGCCTGACATTCTACATTTCTGCTAAGCTCTCAAATGCTGCTGCTGCTGATGGTGGTTGTGTAATACTAAGGTTATATTCCACCACGGATGTTACAGAGAGAATGACATACTTTGTGAAGAACACAATGGATATTCAACCATATAGTTATGTGAATTTTTTTTTTTTTTTTTGAGGCAGAGTCTCACTCTGTTGCCCAGGCTGGACTGCAGTGGCGCGATCTAGGCTCACTGCAAGCTCCGCCTCCCGGGTTCACGCCATTCTCCCTCTTCAGTCTCCCAAGTAGCTGGGCCTACAGGCGTGCGCCACCACGCCTGGCTAATTTTTGTATTTTTAGTAGAGACGGGGTTTCACCATGTTAACCAGGATGGTCTGGATCTCCTGACCTCGTGATCCGCCCGCCTCGACCTCCCAAAGTGCTGGGATTACAGGCGTGAGCCACTGCACCCGGCCAGTTATGTGAATTCTTATCTTCTCTTTCTCATGCTTACCTTGCTGAACAGCACTTAAATATTTCTCAGTCATGAGATAAGATGCAAGCGTGCGATAGCAGTACAATTAGAATTTCCTCCCTATGCTAACTTCTGGTGGATACAGAGGCAAGAAAAAAAAATTGTATCATTCTTTTTAACTGTTGTTTTAATTCACATGTAATAACTATTATGGAGTACAGTGTGATGTTTTCATACATGTATACATTGTATAATAATCAAATTAGTATTTAGCATATCCATCACCTCATACCTCTGTCATTTCTTTGAGGTGAGAACATTCAAAATCCTCTCTTCTGGCTATTTTGAAATATACAATGCAAGGTTGTTAACCAAACAGAACACTTGAACTTACTCCTCCTATCTAACTATAACTTCGTCCCCCTTGACTAATCTCTCCCTATTCCCCACATATTATCCGCAATAAAAACAATGGTCACATTTACAAAGCTGTCTTTAAATGAAAGGCAAAGGTTTTAATCTTCAGATATTTTAAAAGAGCGATAATTATTATTTCCTTTCTTGTCATAACACGAGTATACAGTCATAGTTTGTATTCGCTCTGCTTGGCCCAACAACCAAATAAGGTATTAACAAAATCTTTTTTCTGTGAACTGTATGCTTCGTTTGTGCAACGAAATGCTCGTGTCTCTTTCTTATACGACTACCTTAAACTAAATGGTTCAATCAGTAAGAACATTTTACCTTTAGGAAGCTGATACAGCCTAGCTTGAAACAACTCTGGAAGCGTTTACTAAGCTTCCATTATTATTTGCCTATTGCTGTGAGCTAATGCCCTTGATTTTCTGGAGGATAACTGGTAAAAAAAATAATCAAATCTGGATATGGTAAAATAATCCTCTAAATTCTAAAGCCCATAATCCACGCAAAAGCTTATTAGAGGCTATATGATCTCACTCAATGTTTTGTTTTTCAGGATTTTTTGATGGAAATCTATGGTAAGAAAATATTTACCATACAACCAAGTAGCACAAACACACTTGAAATATATTTGATAAAATACATTCATGAAATAATACCCTTACTAACATGAAATGCATTCATATTTCGAATCTTTTTATTACCTTTTTAACCTGGGTTATGATCTACTAAGTTGATTTCATGACCCACTAATGGGTTGTTCAAACTTCTGAGTTTAAAAGTAACACAGCCTTGGGCAATTTCTGGAACCCAAGGTTGAGTCTCTGAAATTTTATAGGTATGGGAGATGGTCAAGAAGTGAGGCCACATAAGACCATAAAGCAAAAGGCATGATCAGAGAGCATAAGGGCATTTAATGGCAGTTCACAGCTAGAAACTATATCTCAACCAACACAGCCTATGTGTTTTCTCTCCTACTGTTTCTGAAGGGTAATGTAAGAGAATTGCTTTTCACATTTAGGAAGAAACATGGAGGTAAATTCACTCACCCAGTTACTATTAGGAAGTAATAAGAAAGCAAGTTAAGAATGAATATAGGTCAGAATTGATGAATACAAGGAAATGTGCATGGAGCGATTTAGCATTTTTAAATGAATTCTCATATAGTAACATGCACTTACCTGGGAGTTATATCAGTGGAGCAAATGGACATGTTTTAACAAAGTTGGAACTTTTAGGGACCTTATAAATCACAAGAAAGCATGGAAATAAAATGGTGTATGTTGATCCACTTTATGCAAAGAGGCCAGATCATAACTTTCACAAGTACAAGTAGCACAAAATCATCATAGACTAAGAGTGTAGACATTTTCATTTCACTTTAATAGAAGAAACACAGCAATCAAGTATGTGAGATAAGAAACTAAAACAAATAAAGTCAGGGAATCTAAATAAAATGCTCACTGAAACCAACCATGTTTCCTTGGCTGGTTTCTAGATGCTTTCTTTCAAATTGAAGTGTTAACTGGGAAAATAAATAAATAAAGTCACATCTCAGTTTGTGGCGAGATAGACAAACTGAATATTGGGGGATACAATTATCTTTAGGGGGTTTCAGAGAGGCTCTGCCTAAAGAAGAATTGAGTAACCCTTTCACATTTCCTTCCTGCACAGTTATTCTCAGATTCCATATGGGAAGTACAAAAATAGTGATGAATATCTCCCTAGTTCAGGATTGAGTACTATGCGGGGGCTTGAGAGATACTTTTGAGTGAAAGGAAGTTATCTGAATGCCTTTAAAACAGCAGTATTATAGAGTTATGATTAGAAATCAAATTCTTTACATATTTATTTTATGTCTCAGTGTAACTAAGGAAAAATGTATTCTGATATTTCATAAATGGTTATTAGTATATTATATATACATACATACATATATATGTTGGGATAAAGTAAATGTTTAATAAACTAAAAGGTCATTATCACAATATTCCTTCTCTTGGAGAGAGACTTCTTCATAACTCTCTCAAGGGCTTTTGGCTCTTAGAAAACATCATTTTTTTGCTTAGCTGAAATTATTCTGACAGCTTTGACATTGCATTATCATCACAAGATCATGGTATACTTAAAGATAAATGAAGATTCACAGAGAGTTAAAAATAATTAATACAAGTCTCCGAAATACCAGATTAGAATACCAAAGGCCACTCAGATGAAAACAGATACTTTCTGGCTCAATTAATCATAACTCTAAATGATTTCAGGTGGGTAAGCAAACAATATCCCTTCACTGTTCCCTCAATATTCCTTCATTCCCACCTCACATAAGAATGTACACATTTCATTTTAAAGATTTGTTTCAAGAAAGATTATATTTTAGCACCCTATGACCTAGAATGGATTCTCCATATGGATTTGTTCTGATTCTAACTGATTTTCTCTGCAAGTCAGACTTTCTCACTCCTATCAAACAGAGGAACACTGCCCAGCAGGATCCTCACGTTTCCATGGTAGATTTTTCTATGTAGGTTGTATGCCTTTTGCTCCAATATGGTCTATTAAAAAGATATTATGCTATCATAAAATTGAGTAAATTGCAAAGATTGGCAGTTCCCATTTTTTATGCAAACCTGACCCTACAAAACACATACACATTCATAGGAACCTAATTAAATACTCTCAAGTCTGGTAGTCCCTTATACAGCAAGAGAATTAAAAATTGTTTGGAGGATTTTTCATGAAAATTTATCATGCCAACAAGAAAAGAAAAAAAAGGCCAAGATGAAAAGTGGAATTTGTGCCTAGGTTTTATACTGGCAATTTTTGTTTGTATAATTATTAATTATAATTTTAAATTTATTTTAGGAGCACCCACTAAAATAAGAGTATGGAAGATTGCATTAAGAGAAAGCATGAAACAGATGCAATACACAGTTAAGATCAAAGAGCCCCATCAATTCATTCAGAGAGTCAAAAATCCAGCTGAGGCTCAGAGCCCTGTCTGCATAATAAGAAAGGTTGACTAAAACATAAGGATTAAACAGATGAGCTGTCTCCTGCAGAGGCATGGGAGGGAAGCCCCACTGCGACACTTGTAAAGACACTTTGGAAGCTCACACCTGCTCCTCCACAGCCCAACCTACAGGAGACCAGGATGGCCAAAGACGTTCCACTATTGTACTAAATTGTTAGCTTTAAGAGAAAGAAATATATATGTCTGATGGATATCTTTTTATTTGTCAAGACATTTTCAGTCCAAACAATAAATTAATAAATCACCTCCATTTTTCCAAGGTGACTTTACCAAGCGCTTGACTTTCAAAATAAGAGTAGTAGATAGTGCAAAATTTCCTATTCCTTAAAACAGTGTTTGCAATGTGCCTGCCTCATGATCAATTATTTTTTCCAAACGAATAATGCTTGTCTTGAGACAATCTGGAATAACATTGGTAAATACACGCTAGTCCTGTTTTCCATTCTCAGAAAATTATCATTTTTAGTAGCATGAAGTGTATTTCAATTTTTATGAACACATGGCCACATTATACTTAAAGCTAAACCAAATTGTATAACCTGGTTCTATAACTATAGTAAGAAGATAGCACGGGCACTTAGGATTCTGTGCCTGTGAGAAATGTTGTATTTATTCTAATGATCTCACAAAAAAGTTATGTTGTAGCTACTGATAAGAACTGATTCTGAACATCTAAACAATTTTCTTTTAAGAAAGCTGAGCTACTTTAAAAGAGCTAAGCAAGCTAGGCCTTTGGGAACACAGACCTACTGGGGAAAAAATTATATGATTGTGTAACATTAAATTTCAAATAAAATTTTAAAACTCTAACTTTGGTGTGGATAAAATTTGTCAAGCACTTGATGCAGACTGATTCAAATATGCAATTAATAAACTCGAACAAATGGTAAGCATTAGCTTTTGTTGTAGTCACCAAAACAAAAAATACCCAATTTGAAGAGATAGCAATGAAATCTCCCTGGAGTAAAACAAGCCACCAAATGTCAGGAAGTGATTTCCTGGGATTGACGTACAGACTCTGACCTGCTCCTTCATAGTCTAATTACATTATCACTCACTCAACCAACCAACACATTTTTACAGTGTTCATTGTGTGTAAGTGACTATCAGAGACAAAGAGAAGAATTATACATGAGCCATAAGTAACAGTACTAAACCCTAAGTACCAAACAGTACTAAACCCTAAGTACAAACCCTAAGTACTAAACCCTAAGTACCCTAAGTGTGATGAAGATGCACAACGCAGACCATTGAGGGATAAAGATATAGAATTCTTCATCGAAGAGGTGAGATTTGGTTGGGTGCAGTGGTTCGTGCCTGTAATCCTGACACTTTGGGAGGCCAAGGCAGGACAATAGCTTGAGGCCAGGAGCTGAAGACCAGCCTGGGCAATATAGTGAGACCTCGTCTCTATAAAAACAATTTTTTTTTTAATCAGCTGGACATGGTGGCAGGTGCCTGTATCTCAGCTACTCTGGAAGCTGAGGCAGGAGGATCCTTGAGCCCAGAGTTTGAGAATGCAGTGAGCCATGATTGCACCACTGCACTCCAGCCTGGACAACAGAATGAGACCTTTTTTCTAAAAAATGCAAAAGGTGGGATTTGACTTAGGACTTGATAGGTAAAGACAGAAGTAGAGAGGAGGGAATTGGTTTTCCAGGAGGAAAGAACAGAGACAGAATAGCCTAGAATCCAGTCTGAGAGAGCTTGAGAGGGAATGTGTGATTCCACCTGGCTGGAGGATAGAAAGAGACATATGCAAGTTAAAAAGGAAACAAAAGTAATTATAAGCAGTCTTGACTGCTACATAAACAAGCTACACTTTTTCCTCCAGTCTATCTCAAGATAGTCTTGAGAATCCCCTAGATTCTTATTGAAAACTCAGGTTATCAGACCCATTCCAGACACTGAGAATTAGAATCTTCAGAGATGAGACCTGGAAATTGGATTTTTGAACAAGGTCACAAATTATGATATTATTGTTAATCTCTATGAGGCAGTGGGAAACCTTTAAAGCATTTTGGGAGAAGTGAACTAAAGGATATAGTTAAAGGACTTTAAGAAGGGAGGGTTGAGAGAGCAGGAAGAAACTGTGGGCAAGAAGTTCAAATCAGAATTTTTAAATTTTAACCAATGTGTATGGTAATAATATTCATCTTTGCTCCAAATAAATATCAATAGTTTCAGTTCTCTCAAAAACAGAAGTCCTTAATCCCAAATCTCATCAGATTTTTCTATGTATCAGTATTCCAGTTTATTTTTAAAGAATGACTGAAGTTGAACTAATTTCAATAAAACATTTCTATTATCTTTAAAAAAAAATTTTTTTTAAGTGCTCTACTTTATCTCTGATAACTCTACTTCAAGTACCCATTTTCAGAAGGTCTTACTCAATTCTAATCATTCAGAGAAATAAAAATAAGTTTGGATAATTATTAGAAAAATTATTAAATCATCCATAAATACTGAAATATTTGTCAAAAATTAAGAGACTAAGTAATATTCAGTGCTGGTGAAGGTCCTGTGAAAAGGACAATTGATACTTATTTATGGGAGTCCAAATTGACACACCATCTCAAGGCACCACTGGTAATACGTAAGAAAAATTTTAATGCACATACTCCTTAACAATAAAAAAGGACAGGCCGGGTGCGGTGGCTCATGCTTGTAATCCCAGCACTTTGGGAGGCCGAGGCGGGCAGATCACGAGGTCAGGAGATCGAGACCACGGTGAAACCCCGTCTCTACTAAAAATACAAAAAAAAATTAGCGGGGCGTGGTGGCGGGCGCCTGTAGTCCCAGCTACTCGGAGAGGCTGAGGCAGGAGAATGGCGTGAACCCGGGAGGCGGAGATTGCAGTGAGCCGAGACTGCGCCACTGCACTGCAGCCTGAGTGACAGAGCGAGACTCCGTCTGAAAAAAAAAAAAAAAAAAACAAAAAACAATAAAAAAGTGACTATAGTCTAGCTTAGAAAAGTAACTACAGAAGCCCATGATGATAAATAGAAGGATCACACAGAGACACACACACAGATGTTCATATAATTATTAATTTACAGAAAAAAAGTGTGAGACAATTTACAAGAACACCAGCAAAGGCATAGTTACACCAAAGTGCGTGTGAAGTAAGGAAAACTACACAGCTATGATTTCAAATTCTGAAAAACCTGTTATTGTGGGATAATGCTCAAGATAATTGATTTGAACAAGCAAATTATAGAAAAATACATATAGAATAATCCAATTTTTAATGAAAAAAGCAGTGTTTCTATGTGTATATACGTATGTTTTTCTTTCTTTAAAGAAAAACCTTAACTGGCAGATCTGGAGAATAGAAAAAGAAGTGAAGATAGGGCTTTCCCCTTTTGATTTACACGTCTGTATCACTCAGATTTTTTAACAATGAGTAAAACTCTTCTATAACTTAATAAACTTAAAATTGTAACTTATATACTGTTTGAAAAATATATTAAATGCTTGCCAAAGATTTTAAATAACTTGAGAAAATAGTGCCACTTGAAGATGGTGTGAAGGAGAAGCTGGCTTCCTTTCTGTTTGATTAATTCTCAAAATTAAGTGAAATTACTGTCTTTAAAAACCATTCAGAAAAGTGAATGAAGTATGTATTGACTTTTATGTTACAAAAAGCTTTCCATTTTTATTCATCTATCAATCTTTCCATCTGATAAGAGGAAATTTTATAATATCTAATCTTTAAAGAGTAGAATCTGAAATAAATACATACACATAATACTAGAACTTATAGGCTAAATTATGTAATTATGATACTTGATCATTCATTAGATACCTTTCATAAGACTATACAACTCATGATAATACTATTAGGTATTTACTTCCCATAGAATATTGTAAATGTTAGGTATTTACTTCCCATACAATATTGTAGCTTGTAATATGCAGGAAGTAATTTTACAGCAATTCATTTTCAAAATGATGCCCAATAGATGCTCTTTAAATTACTAATTTTACGTAATATAAAGACGGACTTTTTCTATAGCCTATATAGCAATTTCTAAAACAATTAACACAAAACTAACATAAATCTTTTGAGTCAGAAAAACTAACATAAATCTTTTGAGTCAGAAAAAAGTTCTTTGAACTTTTAAACACCATAGAAAGAACATAACTTCATCACGAATTTCTCTATATAATTAGGTAGATTTATGTATTTTTAGGGTTTACCTGTGAATTTTTCAGCAATTTGTTGTAATCTACCTTCACTCCTAATTGTAAGAAATATGAAGAAAAAAGTAAATTATAAATTTACAAATTATAAATGTATATTCAATATACATTGAATCAAGTTTTCAAATATTTAATAGCACCACTGATATACACATGTATCCCTTGCTGGCTGTGTATGTTACAGGGAAATGAACAGCTTTGCCAAACCTATTCAGATAGGCAATGATGAATAAGCTATGTACTGCAGGGTTTTACAAAATGTGATGGCAATTAGCACACCCTGCACCTGTTGTTTTATTTACGTTACTTTCAAAGCCATGGTTTACAAATGGAGCCATGGTTTACAATATGAGCAAGCATTAGGTTCTTGCGCAAAAGTATTCTTTCCATAATGTAAAATTACAATTGCAATAAAAGGAAAAAATAATATAAAGGATTTCTCAAGATATATGATAAAAAGAAATAGTCAACTATTGTTGACCTAGTTTCTGTATCATACATCTCTAAAAACTGGAGATTCATCATAGGAATAACCTATGATTTTTAGAAACTCTTTAAATACAAAGTCGTAGTTAGCTGATACAGAGAGCATCTAGGAAAGACCAAAAAGAAAAAATTACCAACAAAGAGTTTATAGAAGAGACAAAGTATATACATGTGAAACAATTGGAAAATATTTTAAAATAATAGCACAATCACAGATTAAAAGTATCCACAGTAAGTTCTCTGGTGTTTCTCAAATCCTCAGGCATGGCCATTTTTCTTAATAACCATACCAAATACATAAACATGTATTTTCAGAAGCTATTTAAATATTATTCAGCTTCATCAATGCTCATTTTTTTATTCTTACCCCACCCCTGGGACTTATCATCCTATAACAATGTAAAAATTACAAATATTAGAGATAAAATACATAAGTTCTATGGCACAAATTAGTAGCTCAACAAACATTGATTTCTATGATGATTTTTATTTATTTTCCCTATTGGGAAAACATGTTTATTCACTTAACTATTATTGAGCTCCCACTATGTGTTTGATACTATGTTTGGTACAATGCTAAGGTGATGGGGATGAAAGACGAAGAAATTGGCAAGGTCCCTGAACAGACATGAACTGGTTTCCTTGTTTTAAAGATTTTTCAGAGAAAATAATTCTGTACTTTAGCCATGCATTGTCTTCCGGGTCTGCCACAACTTACTTCGACATCTTAAATACTTCCCTTTTTTCTTATTTCTATTCTCTAAAAACATACATTCAGACTATAATAGATGTGCAGATTTTTTGTTTTTTGATTTTTAATAATACCTTTTAGGTTATAAGGAAAGTGATATTGAGAAGCAAGGAAGAATAATAAAGCACATGAACATTTGGTTTAGTTTAGGCCTAACTATGAAAAGTTAAGAGTGAAAAGGAAACTAGTGAAATTTTAGAGCATAAATCATATCAGAAACATAAACTGCTCCCCATAGACTTCTTAATAGTTCAAATTTAGTTTTCATTGATGATGATTTACTTTTGTCCTAACTTAATTGAAAAATGTCTTTCAATATAATTACTATCACGCAGCATGCTTAGGTAAGCCTGAGATCAATATCATAGCTTTAGCTTTGAAAACAATGAGTATTAACTTTTTAAAAGGTTTCACACACAAAAAAAGGTTTCACAGAACCAGCACCTTCAAAGTACTGAAATTGGTCTTAATTCTCGATAGTGTTTGTGTAGCAGCAGAACTTTTCATTTTTTTCTCTAAATACTTCTAGTTCATCAGCAACAGATGAATTCGTTAACTTCATTATTAATTCAAATGTTTTTTTCACTTTTATAAGCCCCAAGGTTGTCTCACTAAGATCAGCTCTTACTCTGTGTTCCATAAAATGTAATCAATCTCTATTATTGTCATGAAAATGGTATTTGTCACTTTGCTAAGAAAAAAAGAAATCAATGTACTTTCCAAGAATGAACAGGCATTTAATGCAATGAATTGTTAGATAAATTTAGCTTGTCAATAGTTCAGGACGAACTAATCGAAATCCAGAAAATTTACAGAAGATTGGCCAATGAGATATATAGATATAGATATGACATAGAAATTAATATTTGGGCATTAGAATAACCTGTCATTTTCAATCCTGGCCAAAAATTGGGGGGATTTAAACAGGCAAATCTCCAATCACTATTTTGGAAAACAAAAGTGAAATCCATATGCTCAGAAAACATTTCTTGAACATGGTTTACAAGTAAGAAAAGCTTCATTGTCATTTCCTATAGAATTTTCCAGGTACAGAGAGAATTATAGAGTTGCAAAATTCTAGGAAACCTTAAAGGTCAGAAACCCATGGGGATATTGTCATCTGGAAATACGTTGCCTCTGAGCTTTCCTGGGCTATGAATTATTGCAGTAATTAACTACAGAGCAAGAATGGTGTTTCAGAGTCATAGAATCCAAAGCACACTTTGCCAGTCTCTTACCCAGACTTGACTCTTGCCCCTGTACTTTGTTTCTGCTGAGTTACCTTCTGCAAAGAGAAATCTGGTGACCTCTTGCTCCTTGACAACCTCTTAATTAAGAATAACCCTTCTAATTGGAAAGTTCTGTCTTGAGCTAACATCTACCTCATAAAAAACTGCCACTCTTTGGTTCCAGTCCTACAGTGGAACAATGTAAACTCCATCTGTTGCCTTTCCTTTGAGTCAGCTCTTCACTGCTTGAGGTCATCTATCATTTCTCCTGACCCTTTTCTTTTCTGGACATAATATATATAGTACCTTCACCCATTTCACATAGCACACCATTTACCATAGCACATGGTCTTCAGAAAAATTCATGGCGTTATCTTCCCAAGACACTCCAATTTATCCATACCCCTTTTGATTTGCATCACCAAAAATAAACATAAGAATATGGGTGTGTTTAAAACAAAAATAAAACTCATTACAGTTCTAATTTACTGTAGTTGGAAACTGCATCTATATAGGTACTATAAGAGCTAATTCCCTCTTACTCTCTCTTTCACGACAGCTTCATCAGATTTGTTTAGGGTTAAATTTATAGGTTAACACTAGAATAGAAGCTCTATGAAGGCAGAAGCTCTGGTCTGTTTTGTTGACTCTCGCTCTCCATCTTCAACATCAAGCACATAGTAGGCACTCTACTCAATAAATAAATATATAGAAATGAGTATAGGAACAAATCAGTCCATTAAAGCTGCTGGATCTTTGCTTATTTGTATTTTTGACAAGCCAGAGCCCTTCCATTCTCTATTCATGAAACTGATTTTTAAAATACAAAAACCAGATAGGGCTTTATAACTGTTGAATATTGTCTTGTTGATTTAGATTGAGTGTTTCCAATAGCTAAAACTATACCAACAGGTATACACATGAAGGTGTATATATAAAAATGGCTGTAAAGTAATGGCCCTAGTTAGCCTATGAGACTTAATGGACTCAGTCATTTGGTCATTGTCATACCCCATAGTTTCAACTACAAAGTAAACATCTCTCTGTAGGTCAATCATTCCATTTTTAATCCTGCTGTAATTAGTTATTTCATTTACTCTTCAAAATAGTACTTATCATTTCCTACATGAGGCAACTGAGGCATAGTAAGATTAATAGCTTGCTGTGGGTCACACCAAAAGTAAATTCCAGGGCCAGGATTCAAAATCAGATATTCCGAATTCAAATCCTATATTCCTTTCACTACCTCAATTTAGAAAATTGAAAGAGAACATGAAAGGAAAAAATGGCAAGAAATTTCTAAAGAGAAACCCTCTGGGGTAATTTGTATTTGCTCTAATAAAGAGAAGTACAGGCCGCGGTGGCTCACGCACTTTGGGAGGCCGAGGCAGGTGGATCACTTGTGGTCAGGAGTTCAAGACCAACCTGGTCAACATGGTGAAACCCCATGTCTACCAAAAATACAAAAATCAGCAGCGTGTAGTGGCACATGCCTGTAGTCCCAGCTACTTGGGAGGCTGAGGCAAGAGAATCACTTGAACCCGGGAGACGGAGGTTGCAGTGAGCAGAGATTGTGCCAGTGCGCTCCAGGCTGGGCAACAGAGTGAGACGCCATCTCAAAAAAAAAAAAAAAAAAAAAGAAGAAGTACAATTTCCCAGAGAATTTATTATAATTGCCCACTAAACAAACATTTTCCCTGAAGTAATTTCCCTCCTCTGCGCCAGTCTCAAACAAAAATAATAACACAAATTTCAACTATAAAATTTAAGTCAAATTTTGGATTTTCATAACTATGGCTGCAGAAATTGATGAAGTAAAAAACAATAAAAAGATTCCAGAGAGAAGAAACAAGAATTCCAATTATGGACTCCATGTGAATAAATTGTGTTTGCACAATGACAAATCAACTACTCAGTTCAACTTAAAAAAAAAAGAAAAGTGACTGGAAAATAACATTCAGCCTATCGACTTTATTGCTGAGAATGGGTCAAAATAGACTAGTGATTAATTGAATTGGTTTAAATTTTTGACTATTTTGGTGGATGTCACATGGAGTGAACACGCAAGACAAATGTTTCACCTACTGGGCTTCAGGAAGTAACTCCCTATGTGATCAAAGATTACGGCAACTTTGACTAATGAATTGAAGAATTTGGCAATTTGGTGAAAATATTCCTTTCAAATAGAATAACTAAGATTCTACTGTGAGGAACTGGATAATCACCTCTTTGAATAATAGCATTACGAACACACACTGTACCAATTTTTTAAACTATCATGAAAATTTACTTTCGTATTAAATAAGAGCACATAATGGTCCATCTTCATTTGTAACAAAGCTGTGGATGCTCAATTCATTTTATTACTTGCTCAATTACAAAATAAATAAGTGACTCATGGAAATCACTTATTAGATCTAACAATGAAAACCGAAGATCTGATTTTCTCTGTGAGCTTCATCTGCCCTTCTGGTTTTTATGAATGGGATTTTTCTATGCCTCTATCTATTGGCGCCTCAGAAAATGCTTCTCAGAGAAATTTAACTGTAACTTTCTCTAAAATCCTACATTTGCTTCATTTCTAAGGTCACAGGACAAATCAAGTTAATTAAGTGTATTTCTTCGAATTAAACATAGCAGATAATTACTATGTCTTCCATAGATGCTTCTTCTCTTATAAATCTCAGAGTATAAATGAGTGTACATGTATATTAATCTATTAGCTAATAATTAACTTATCCAGCAATCTTTCATTGACCACCCTCTATGTGTCAAACATTGTGCTAGACCATGGAGATTTGAGGAAATAAGGCAACATTCTTTTCCCCAGGTAGCTCTAGTCTAGTGGGGAAGTCATAAAAATGAGCATAAAATTTTAACACAGTGAAATAAAAATAGTATTACAGTTCCCTGATGTCACCATCACCCAAAAAAATGCTCATCACACAACAGACACTCAATATATATTTGTTGACTGGCTGTATAATTGAACAAGTTACATTTGCACCAGGAAAACAGAGGGGTACCTCCATCAGTCTAGGGCTCCTGTACTGGGGACTGGAGTGAGGGATAAGGAGGTGATGTTTGATCTTTGTCTCCAGAATATTCTGATTTTATTCAGTATGAGAGGGGAGGAGAAGGGTCAGGGGAGGGAGAGAGAGGGGGAAAGAGAGAGAAGGAGAGAATGTAGAACTCAGTTGTCCATCTAAGGGAATTTTATTATAAGGTGACTTCCCCTACAAGGCAGGCTCTTTGTCTCAACCTCAGAGGAAAGAGGTTCTTTTTATGCTAATTACATTCAGGCCCTAAAATATAAAGTGACGTATTTGGACTTAAGTGGCTGAGGGCAGAACCTGGCCTGCAAGTTCGGTATATAGTCCACTATGCCATATCCCATATAACGAATTAATGAAAAAGCTTTTTATACTTGAGGGCAGATTTCAACAAATTTCAATAACAGTAAATTAAAGGTTTGACTTAAGACATCAACAGATCAGAGGAACTCAAGTATCAGCTGTATGCCTATGGCGAAATCTTTATAAATAAATTGATAATGCTCCCTTTCCAAAGGTCAATCTTTTATTATTCCATACTAACCAGAATGCAAGGGAGAAGGAAAGCGGTAACACAGCTGTTGAAACAAAGTAACAACAGTCTCCTCGTTAAAATCCTAGTCAAAGGATGAACTTTCTGAGAACTCATTTTACTATAAAAACTCAAGAAAATTAAGCCTGTGAGTCTAGGTTTCCTCCATTTATGCTGTCTTCCACAGTGATCAATCTAGTAAAAAGAGAAGCTGATTTCTGTCTAAATATTTGTCTTCTTTTAAAGCTGCCTCAGAATAAATTAAGCCTTTCTGCCTAAACCTCCACGATTGTAGTAAAAAGCAGAAGCAACGTTGTAATTCTTGACTGTCTAGTTTCTACCCCACTACAATACTACTTTCAGACATTTATATTTTGGCCTCCTGTCCTTCTGTTAAACTCCTGGATTAATCTCCTACTCTGGGTAAATTAATCAATAGATTTCCTCTACTGCTCTGAAGCTACTCAATGATGCGAAAAAACAAAAACAAAAACAAAAAAACAAAACAACAACAACAACAAAAAAGTTACACCCTGGGAAGACGGATGCCAGTATAAGGGGATGGTTTCCAGTCTTAACTTGGCATCTCACTGCTTCTCAGAAATCCCTCCACTTGCATCTTCTCAGCTTCCTGTCCTAATCTTCAAACCAGCTATTACAAATCTCTACAATTCTCCGTTTGTCCACTCTCAGCTGACCAACTTTCTTCCTCCTTCTGAAAGAATAAAAGACCCCAGGAGGAGGAAATCTCATTTTACCAGTTGACAATCATGCCTAGCTTCTTTCCTCTAATCTTGGAGGAGGGAGGTATCCATTTTTCTCTCCACAGCACTAGCTTGCACTCTCTTCCACCTCCCCCAGGAGTTGCTTCATTAGTGTTTCTCTTCTTTTCTTTCATTATAAACATCTTTCCCTTCTAATGTGCTCAACTCTCTCACTTTCTCGAAGAGCCTTCCTTTGGTCATACTACTTCTTATAGATAACATTTTATTTCCCTCCTTACCATTGCTGACTCTGAACTTCCTCAAGTCATATTCATTAATTCATCCATTATATTATAACTTACATTCCCACTAATTCACTCTTTCTGAGGTAATCATAAACATTTTTTCCAACAAAAGTCTGATACTACTCCAACCTGTCTTTACGCTACTTGGCCACTTTGTGAAATTTGATACCACTGAGTTTCTTCCGCTCAAGACCATTTTTGCCTTCGTTTCCATAGGGCTACTCTGGTCTGAGTGTCTCTCGCTTCCTTTTGTCTCCTTTGATGGACTCTTCCATTCTATACTTTCTTTTAATGTGAGCTGGCTTGCCAAGTGCCCATCTGCAGTGTTCTTCCATGCTTTCATTCATTCTCCCAGGTTAGATGTTGAGAAAAAAGAGGTTCTACAGCCTCACAAATACTACCTCCTCCATTCAGCACTCATCTGTCTCAAGGCATACAAAATAAGAATGAAACAGTCACAATCTTTTGAGTTCCATGTTCATATTACTAACCTCTGGAGATCTCCACCGGGATTTCTTAGAGGCATTTTAAACAATATTTATCTCCCTCTCCAGCCCCATTAAATTGGCCTACTTCCAGTATAAGTCATAGTGGCACTACCATCCATTGTGGTATTTTCAACCAGAACATTCACTGCCATCATTAACTTCTCCCTCTCTCTGCTCCATCTCCTTCAACTGGTCACTAACAACTGCAGATATTAACTCAAAAATGTTTATTGAATCTAGCCTGTCTTCCTCATTCTTATTACTATGCCTAAAATTACCTCATTATTTTGGGGGCTGGAAAATAATGAAATCTTTCTAACAATTCCTCTCTTCTTTCTCCCCATGCCAGTATGCATATTTGTCTATGGTTGGCAGAGTTAGCCATCTTTAAAAAAATAAATAAATAAAATAACAACACAGCATTTCAAATCACAAAGTTGTTTAAAAAGCAGACATGTAATCATACACCTTGGTCAGCTATTCCCTACAGAATTAAAAATCCAGATTTCTTTGCTTTATATTCAAAGTCCATCACCACCTGGTCTCACCACATCTTTCTACCTCCTTGTTTACCTCCTTTTTTTTCACATACATGTACACCTCAGAGCTCCATCATATTGAAATTCCCAACATAACTGTGGCATATTTTTGCAGGTGTTATTTTCTCTGCTTAGAATGATTCCTCTGGCGGCACTCAGTGGCTCATGCCTGTAATCCCAGCACTTTTGGAGGCTGAGGTGGGCGGATCATGAGGTCAGGAGTTCAAGACCAGCCTGGCCAACATAGTTAAACCCCGTCTCTACTAAAAATACAAAAATTAGCTCGGAGTGGTGGTACGTGCCTGTAATCCCAGCTACTCAGGAGGCTGAGGCAGGAGAATCGCTTGAACCCAGGAGGCAGAGGTTGCGATGAGCTGAGATTGCGCCATTGCACTCCACTCTGGGTGACAGAGCAAGATTACAACCCCCCCCCCCCAAAAAAAAAGATTACCCTAATGTCTTCAACCCGCATGCTTCAGCAATCAGTTTAAATGTCATCTTTTTTAGGTGACACATTTCCCAGTTACTGCATAGGGATTTACTGACACTAAATTTTCTCTATTTTGTCTGGCAATTTATTGATTTTTCCTCTCATCCCAACTTGACAATGTCCTAAAAGACAGATAATTTATCTCATTCATCTCTATCTTTGAGCCTAGCACAGTGCCTGGAAGATAAGAGGTTATCAGTTCATATTGACAAATATTTTTGATAAATAAGTATTTTATATTAATCGCTGAAAAATAATTATGGAATTTCACATAAAGAGGCTCACCATTATTTTGATTTCAATATGTCTCTCATGTTAAATATAGATTAGTTTTATGAATTAGATAAATCAGTCATAAAAGAAATAGAGTTTTGAGCCATTCTATAAAGTTTTAATTATGTTATAAATTTGGACATTTAAAAAGATAGTTTGATAGCTAATAAATGCCTTTTAATTTACTGTAATATAAAATCTAATGTGGTCACGAATGTTTATATTTTTTAATCTACCTATCTGGTTTATGTATTAAAAGTGTAATGTATCATTACATGTACTTACAATAGTTATAATGGCTACTTTTATTAAAATATATGGGTTTTTAGAATAATTAATTGACCTCATTTATACAGAAGTCAATAAATATTTTAAATGTTCACACCTGCATGTATTACATTTACTGTATATTCATCCTCTTGGCAATGTATAAGATAATAACCTGGTTTTCAGGTACTAAGATCTGACAATACTTTCTTTCCATCCCATCTGAAAATGTACAAATTGAAATTCTGAATTTTTTTTGCAACAAGAATTTTATAAGTAGACATCTTAAATTCATTTTAAGCACTCTGTCATGGCAGTGATATCAAAACTTAAACCCAGCTCTAAAATTGTCTTTGGATTATATTGAAAGCTCTAGAAAAATAAAAATAAAAGTGATCTTAGTAAAACAGAAGCCACCTGTGTACTATCCACACCATTATTAATATGCAATAACAAATATATGCATTTTGTAAGCTAATGGATAAGAATGACTGAAGTTAGTAAAAAGTGTAATACATGGCTTTGCCACCATTTATATTTATGGTTTGCACGAAAGAAACCACTTGTGATTCACAGTGAGAATTCATTACTGCAGAAGACAAATGTTACTCAGTTTTCACTGTAAACCTGTTCAGTCTTTGTTGTCAGAACCAAGCGTCTGCTAGTGTGCTACCATGCAAGAGATCTAAACACAGCCCTATGCTGCTGTCAATTTTCGCTTAAAGTTTTGTCAAAACCCAAATTCTTTTCAAGCAGCCACTTATTTGACGAGACTGGCATTCATCATTGATTGCCCAGACATTCTTAAATCAGAACTGTTTGGATGCTCATTTGTCATTCTGTAAGCATAATGAGTTAACTATTAATATATTTCTAATTGCTCTTGCAAGTGCCTTAAGAAAAAGAAAAACCATTATATTGACTTTGCTTTAGACATTTCTGAATAATTTGCACGTCAGACACTAAATTTCACTTATTTCAAAGTATAAATCCCAGAGAGAAAATAAGAATCAAATATTTTTCAATTAAAATCTTTCATAAGCCATGACTAGCAAAGTGAAATAAAAGTGAACATAACGTGAAGATTAAAATGAAAGACTCTCTAACAGGAGTGACCAAGGTTTCCAGGAAGATAATCCTTTTTATATTACTTCCTTTACCATTTCCTTCTCTAATCAGAGAGAGAAAGTCCAAGAGTCATTTTCTATGTGTCCAAAGGCTAGAACTCAGTGGAGCAATGTGTAAAGAGAACTCACTCATTTTCCCTATCCTCATATCCTGGATATAAAATAAATTGAAGTCTGAAACCATATGCATTAGGATAGCCAAGGTATAGTGAAAATAAATATTTAAAATAAATGTAAGTGACCCCTTTAGGCAAATCTAATTTTTCTAGGGACTCCTTTTTTCTTCATGTTCACAAAAATAAATACAATTCTCAGAATCCCTCTTTATTGGTAACACAAAAGCCAAAAAGTAAAAGGTAAGGTTTTATGATATCATACTCTTTACACATGAAGATCATTGAGCTAATAATGCTTTCAAGGCAATATTGTAATATTATGATGAAAATACTGACATAAAATAAGAAACGTATTTTAGGAAACCTAGTATTTAAGATTTAGATTAAATCTATTCATTAAAGTTTGTGCATCTGTGCATTCTTTTTTTTTTTGAAATGAAGTCTCACTCTGTCGCCCAGGTTGGAGTGCACTGAAGCAATCTCTCCTCTCTGCAACCTCTGCCTCCCATGTTCAAGCGATTTTCCTGCCTCAGCCTCCCAAGTATCTGGGACTATGGGCGTGTGCTACAAGGCCTGGCTAATTTTTGTATTTTCAGTAGAAATGGGGGTTTGCCATGTTGGCCAGGCTGGTCTCCAACTCCTGACCTCAAGTGATCTGCCTGTCTCGGCCTCCCAGAGTGCTGCGGTTACAGGAGTGAGCCATCACTTGAGGCCAGGAGTTCGAGACCCCCCTGGTTAACATAGTGAAAACCCATCTCTACTAAAAATACAAAAAAATTAGCAGGGCACAGTGGTACATGACTGAGAATCGCTTGAATCCAGGAGGCAGAAGTTGCAGTGAGACGAGATGGCACCATTGCTCTCCAGCCGGGGTGACACAACGAGACTGTCTCACAGCAAAAAAAGAAAAAAAAAAAGTTTTAATTGTATTGGTCTTTCTTAATAAATGAATAGTGACGTATATTTATCAAGCAGTGACTGTGGGCATCTGAAGACGCGTTAGTCATTATCCATGTCTGAACTGCAATATTCTAGATGGGAATAGAAATTGTGTCTGTACCAAAATAAGATCTGAGATGGACTTTTTCCACTTTCTTGAGGCATGCAGGGATTTGCTCCCTTCACACTTCAGCTGACATTTATTGTAGCATTGGCATTTATTAATGACTCCAAGTTTGGGTGGATTCACCAATGTCTAATTTGCAGCCAGACATCATGAGGAGGCCTATTTGGTTCACTTGGGGAATCTTTCCCATTGCTAAACATTATCTTTTTTGTCTGTGGACTTTGTCTGGTTTGGCAGTTAGCAGTGCATGGTTACAGTCATTAGTCCTCAAAGTGCTTATTTTTTTAAATAAGCATCCCACCTTTTTTTTTCCTGGAATTAAAAAAAATAATAGAAAGGGAGTGTTTTTAAAATTCTCCAATCTCCCTATAGATAATTTACTCATTTTAATTTTTTCAAACAAAAGTCTCCATGTGGTCAAAGTTCACGTAGCTAAAGTTGAGTCATTATAAGCTTTCGTTTAAACAAATTAAATACTATTTAGGTGTGCCTTGTATTGCAGATCCTGGCAGGCAAGGCTAAAGTCCTATTTAAAAGTTGGGAGCCTGTTAACTCCTGATGAATTTTGTTACAGGAGAAGAAGGAAATTAAAATAATCAACAGATGCTAAGTTTTTGAAACTAGAAGGAAGCTGCTGGCAATCAATATGGTAAAGACAGGCAGTGGAGAGATATGGAAAGCATAAACAAAATTTGCTTTTAGCCACACTAGCTTTTAGCTATTGCCCAGACACAAGGAACATGACATGGAGAAGCAGAGAAATAACGTGAAAGATTCCATGAAAACAGGTGCTCTATTGGGAGATTAAGACTCCCAAGAAAATAGGTCATGAATCAAAAGAGCCCAAGGAAGTCACATTGTACAAGAATATCAATATAAGTGTTTATTATTACTACATTTAGAACTCTTATTTATTTTTCCTTATCTAGGCTAAATGTCAACTATTTTGTGAAGCACTTCCTGACTTGACGGCCAGAGCTTGTCAGTTCTACATTCATACAGGCCCCACAGTGGCTCATGCCTGGAATCCCAGCACTGTGGGAGGCTGAGGTGGGTGGATCGTTTGAGCCCAGAAGTTCGAAACCAATCTAAGCACTTAGTGAGACCTCGTCTCTATTAAAAATAAAAGAAAAAATTAGCCAGGCATTGGTGGCACGTGCTTGTTGTCTGAGCTACTAGGGATGCTGAGGTGGGAGGATTGCTTGAGCTCAGAAGGTGGAGACTGCAGTGAGCTGTGATTGCACCATTGTACTGCAGCCTGGTGGCAGAGTGAGACTGTCTCAAAAAAAAAAAAAAATCATTTATTATAGCAGATGCTACAATATTTTCAATCTCTGTCTCTGTGTGCCTCCACAACCAAGGTGGAAACTTCTTGAGGGCAAAATCAAGTATTCAGAGTTTTATCTCCAAGATCTAGCAATCTCCCACAGGACCTGGTGCATAAGTGTGCACTCCATAAATGAATAATCAATGCATGAATTATTACATTAAATTTAAATAATAGATTTTACACCAAGACAAAGCATTGCTTAAGAACAAGAATGCCGAGGCGGGTGGATCACGAGGTCGGGAGATCGAGACCACGGTGAAACCCCGTCTCTACTAAAAATACAAAAAAAAAAATTAGCCGGGCGTGGTGGCGGGCGCCTGTAGTCCCAGCTACTCGGAGAGGCTGAGGCAGGAGAATGGCGTGAACCCGGGAGGCGGAGCTTGCAGTGAGCCGAGATTGCGCCACTGCACTCCAGCCTGGGCGACAGAGCGAGACTCCGTCTCAAAAAAAAAAAAAAAAAAAAAAAAGAACAAGAATGAAGGAGTTTCATTTGAACTTCAGGACACTAAGGTCACCAATTTAATGGCCAGGAAAGGCTCCATTATAAGACAAACAAGGATTCTAATTTCTGCCATTATTTTTACCTCCATTGATTGCAGAAAAAGTCCTACATTGACATGACTACAACACATATAATGCAATGATTGGTCCAAACAGATCTTCTAATCTAATACCTCTTCCTTAAAGTTAAAGCCCAATCATTATTATCCGTAACTCATACTAATACTGAGTTAGTGCGGCATTCCAAACAGCAGTAACGTGCTTTGAGGGGGTGGGTCAGGAAACAAGATACACTAAGTTTTGTCTTGAAATCTGGCATAAAATATTGCCAAATAAGCACAAAAATAGCAACTTTTGCATCGTCTATTTATTAAGGCTTTTTCTCTCATCTATTTTCTGTGGATATTTCTCGAGGGGTGGAGACAGGTACCTGCTATAGTCCCTGTTCTCCCCTGAATGACACTAACCAGCTATTTTTCATGGCCATTCTAAGATCTGCTTTGACAAATGCTGAAAAGGGGACCAATGCTGAGCTAACTTGCTCTGCCCAGCAAGGAGAGGCAGGTGACAGGCATTTCTATAGTGTCGCTGTGGGAACTAACCAGAAATGTTTGCTTTTCTGGCTTTGTCATCCTGCAAGTTTTAATTTCTGTAACCTGCTTGGATACAGTGGGTAAGAATGTTAATTAATCAACACAATAATGAGCCTGTCCTCTGGAGAAAAAGTAATATACCTGCAACATAGTGGTATACCTATTTTATCAAATAAGCTAATTTACAACGGTCTACATTTCTCAGTTATGTAGGTTACAAGACAGTAGGCCTTCAAATATGTATTCCATATAAAATTAATTTAATTCCTGTGGGTATATTGTTAAGACATTCCATTTAACTTTCCCTACATAAAAAAGCACAAAAAGTAGGGGTAATGGCTTTTAACGTTTAACTGTGTTTTAGTCTATTTCCTACCTTGGTACTATCCAAGGCCTTACTGGTAAATATTGAAATTAAATCCATGCCTACAAGACTTCTGCTAATGAATAAGGAAACCGCTTTATCTTCAGCTAGGTCATATTCCACAGTCCTAGACAAGTGCTCCTCAAAGCCTTGTCTGTGGCTGGCTGTTGAGTCCAGCAGTTTTGTTACTGGTCCACCACAAAATAGGCACACACATTGTGAGCAATCATTTAGAAACACCTATAGCAAAGTGGCAGAGTAATTTTATGTTTGTTGAATCTAATAATACAAAATTGAGTTTCTGTCTTGTGTGTCTGGGTTTTAATTTTATTTTTCTAGTAATTCAATTGTATTCTATTTTATGAAAGTATCAATCTATAGTTGATTGTTAATTAAAAGAAAACTAAAAGAAAGATTCTTCCCAAGATTAGAAATACTCAGAAAGTTAGTGCAGTGGAATGTTCAGGGTCGGGCTGACTTGAATGGGATTGCCGCTCTTCCACATAGAGCTATGTGGACAAGTTATTTAAACACTCTGTGTCCCAATGGCTCTAGCTGCAAAATGCATATCATAATATCTGCATCCCAGGATCCTAGGGGAAAATCCAATAAATACTGGCTTTGGTGTCACACAGCCCTCAGTTTCTTCAACTGTTAAGTGGATGTAATAACCCCAGTGTTACAGAGTGGTTTAAGGATCAAATAACTTGGATAAAATCTGTAGTTCAGTGCCTATGCAGTGTCTAGCAAAAACCTCAAGTCAGCAGTCATTATTATTGGAAGTGTCTTATGCATAGGAGTTTCTTGATAAATATTAACTTATATCATCCCTCATTTGTGTAGAGGATCCTGAAGCACTCGTGCTTCCTGATTTCAGTCTATGAATCATGGACTGAAATCCATGACTGATTCAGTCAGTATATGACATGGTCATATACTGATGCTCTCAAAAAGGATCTGAACCCTTTGAGAAACAGTTCGTGGATGTGGCCCAAAGCAGCAGGACAGGCTGCTTCTGTTTACCAGCAGACATTTCTTCTCTTACATTTACATCGGAGAAAATTCTCCTCTCTGCATTGAATGACATAATGCTGGGAGAAGGCAATTGACAGCCATATCATAGGAATGCACAGAATAGTTCTTTCAGGTAATGGGGAAAAATGTCAAAAGAGAGATCATCCTATCTCTTCTTTCACAAATTATTAAACATGACATGTCTCTTCATGCCCATCTTTTTAAAAACATGCATGAAGGGCTAGTTGTAATGAGTAAAAAGAAGACATAGGCTGGGCATGATGACTCACGCCTGTAATCCCTTGGGAGGCCAAGGCAGGCAGATCACCCGAGGTCAGGAGTTCAAAACCAGCCGGGCCAACACGGTGAAACCCCATCTGTACAAAAATACAAAAATTAGCCAGGAGTGGTGGCACACACCTGCAATCCCAGCTACTCGGGAGGCTGAGGAAGGAGAATTGCTTGAACCTGGGAGGTGGAAGCTGCAATGAGCAAAGATCATGCCATTGCACTCCAGTCTGGGCAACAGAGTGAGACTCTGTCTCAAAAAAAAAAAAATGAAAAAGAAAAAGAAAAAGAAGAAAACATAAAAAGCTCTACATCATTTTAGACTTTACAAAACACTTTGATCTGATTTGATTTTTACAATACTATGGGCAGAGCCTTCTATTTCCACCTCTGACATACTCAGCTGAGAAATTAAATGGTTTTCTAAGCATACATTGCTAGTGAAGGCATATCTTAAATTTGAACCCAATCGTTCAAATCCCAAAATATGGGTACAGAAAATACAGGTAAAACAAGTTACATTTTAAAAAAGAATATTTCAGGAGAACATCTCAGAAAAATAGTCGGATATGTGAAAAACTTAATTATGAAAACAGATCTCTGAAAGAAATACAATGGACAACCAAGAACAAGTATATGGATGGGATGTGGGTAGAAAAAAAAAATTGATGTATATCCAAAAATAAAGAATATTAGGAAAAAATGTTCAAAGGATTACAGTTTGTGTTTAAGGTATAACTAGATACAAAACCCACAGATGTAAATGGGAGAAAAGAAAAAAAAAATCGAAAAAGCTGACAGACATTCCTAAATGGTCCCAGGCTTAGAGACAGAGGCAGCCTTTGAGGATGTCAGACAAACCCCACAGAGAGCCCCAGCAGGCACCTTCAGCAGAACTAACCTTACCCGTTGGCCCACTTAACCATTACCACTCTGAGAGCTCCTGAAGGCAAGGGGTAGATCACACTGTCAGACAAATGTCTCCAGCTGCTACCAATGGCTGAAACCTCATCAGCTTAGTATCTGACACTTAATAAGAGGTCAGTGACCTTCACAAGGGCAGCACCTCAAATATTCTCAGTCATCTAGATCTTTGTGTGGATGAATTTCAGGTCCTTATTGAAAGGAGGTCTTAGCAGTAGAGAAAAACAGAGAGGCAGAGCCAATAAGGAAAGAGTGTACCTTCTCAAGAAAGGCTGGTAATGCTGACGGAAGGTACTGCCTTTTCACGATTTGCCCAGTTTCTGTAGTTACCACGATTGCCTGAAACAATTTTCTTTAATATTTTTATTAGGTAATTTTAGGCAACATTTTTTGAATCATAATGCATTATACAGAAAAATTGTATATAGAGGATACGTGTATACATGCAAAGACAGGCAATAAATAACAACAATATTAAAGATCATTGCTAAGCCTCAACAACCTCTTACCATAGGCTTTATACTCATTATCCTGTTTAATCTTTACAAGCACTCTGCGGGGATGGGGATGATTACTTTCCTCATTTTGTAGGTGAAGAAGCTGTTTATACTGCTTCTTAGAAACCGTTTATACTGCTAATAAGTGGTAGAGCAGGAATGCGAACCAGTCCAATTCTGGTTCAACCACCATATTTGTGCACCAAACTTAATTGGTAATATTTTCATCATATCACCCACATTCATACATACATCAATATTCTAGATCCCCGTAGCAAGGAAGCCAAAGCCCCTTATTACTAAAACTTTAAAAAATAATAAAATAATCATAACAGAATACAGTGAATTTCTAAGCTAAATCACAAAGCTTCCAATTAAAAATGGTTTTGCTTAAAACTTGCTTGGGGTAACACCCCTAGACCCAAGGAGTCCTTGTTCTCTCCCCTAATCTATTTATATTATTACTTTGTTGAAAAATTTGGACCAGTCTGCTCAGCAAATACGTGTGAGCAGGTATTTGACCTGAACCATGGATAATTGATCTTCATATTTCAAGATGAATCTGTTCAAGGGGTCTATTAACTTTATGTCACATTAGAGAGAAATGGTACAGCCTTCTTTTGAGCTGTAAACTTATTAACATAGCATAGTGGACCCCTGCAAAACACAGTAGCAGAAGGGTGACTGCCTCCTTCCCCATCTCCTCACCATGACAATTATGCTCTAATTCACATTATATGTGTTTCTTTGATTAAAAAGCAAAACACATTTTATTCTCTAGCATTTTTCATTTATCAAGTTAGAAAAAGAAATGCAAAAAAAAAAAAAAATCATCCTTGTGCCCTACCTCTCTAAATCTTACCCTCATTCATGACTATCTTGGGAAAGGGTTTTGAAAACCAGAAAGCACTGAACAAATGTAAGGCCTCATGTTATTAGACAATGAGGGGGTCATTTAGTGCACTAGAGTGCCGTGGAGTTGCCCTGGTCAGTGTCTGAATGATTTTGTTTATATCCACAGCAATGCTGCTATATTTAAACAGAGAAGTGCATGGCAACTTTGAAATATTTTGAACTTATTGATCTTGAACCTCTCTTTAGAAAATAAATGAGGGTCCAAAATTCCTCATGGGCCCCAAGGACATTTATAAATAGAAAATCTTTGTCAGGTTGAGGCCAAACTGGCTACAGAATTTGTCTAATTACTGAGACAGAGGGACCTCAAGCCCTTGAAAAGATTCTAGTTACAGTCATAGCATGCACATGCATTCACCTTTAATTATTCGTATTTTTCTTGCTAAAACTTTGAAAATGTTATTTTCCTTTTCCACTGCACTCTCTGTTAACTGTTGACCTAATCTGATAAGAAATATCTAGAGGATGGTCATAGAATATAAAACCAAGCAAAGCAGGTTTATATTCCATGGTAAGATGGCGCATGTGCAGACTCCAGGGAAAGGAGAGGCTTCGTAAAATTTATTTCAATATATAAGGATGTGGGCACTAGCTGAGGAACTTTCTGACTCATTCATAAAATGAGTTATGATAGTATCACTGTCATCTGACACATCTCAGAACTTTAGTCTTCCTACTGCAACTGTGTATTGCATTCACCTATCCAAGATGACTCTTTTAGAGTGATCAAAGCTCCCTTAAAAATGCATTCGATGTCAATGCAAACTGATAATATTCATCCCAATTTCATTGTTCCCAGGGAAAGTCCCCTCCAAAAGACAATTCCATAGCCCATTACTATTCAGGGAGCACGGCTAATGCTTTTCCTCACTCTTTCTGTCCCCAAGCTACATCTGCATGCACATGAGAAAAAGACATCCAACACAAGAGAGTGACAAGCCAAAAGGTCAAGGATCAGCATAGTGATATGATAGTGTGCTTTATAATATTTGCTTGATTAAGTGAGCTTCACAAAATACATAAGGAGGTTTATACTTACCACTTAGGGCACAGTAATCAAATTAACAGAACACTGTGAAACCCATTCTCAATTTCTTGTTCTAATAGGAGCAAATAATGACACGTAAAATTTTGTAAAACACATATAAGTTTGAGGTACTTCACAAACATGTATATTTAATGGGATTTTTTACTCCAGATATTTAATTTTTAATAACCCAGGAGTTATTATTAAAACTACTTGGAATTCTTCTACTACATTCTATTTTGGCAGTGGTAGAAAGTAGCCCCATAACATGCTGGAGAGAAGGGTACACCCATTTGGGTCGAAAAAAATCCACCATACTTAATCCTCGAAAGTGAAATTTTTGCATCCTATAATCAGGAGTTGCTGGGCATTTGATTAAACACCCCAGGCATTTCATCCCCAACCTACTTTCATTTCTCCCCCCAACTGGCAAACAAAAGAAATTAGACCAAGAACCTGAAGAAACAAAGTGTATACTTTAATACAGAAATGCTTTTACCTGCCATCCTGCTGTGAATGAAATGGGCTGGGCTTTCAAAATGTTAGTCAGCTTAACTCCCAGTTGGTGGTACTGGGAAAATGTAGCCACGCAGTCTTATTGCTGTGTTTCTGTTCTTTAACTGCCAACTGGAATACAATAGAGGATTCAAATGGAAACAAAAGAGAGATGGATCCAGAAAGAACCAGAAGGACGACAACAAAGCAAGTCAAGAAAATGCTAAGGAGCCAAAGACACTGTGCTCCCCAAAGTCGTCATCCCAGACCTTCTTCACATTGAAGATAATTATGCTTCCCTTAATTGCCACTTCCCCTCAGACAGTCATGATATTTACAAATCATGAATTATCTAGTAGATGCTTATCTTTGCGACATTTTAGGAAAATCATAAGCTATACTTAACCCAAAGAGAGAATGGCTATATCACGGTGCTCAGACACGGATAATATGTATTTTACATATTATGAGGGATTTTAATATAGTATACAGGGTATCAGTGTTGAACACACCAATATTTTTGGACTTGAGGACAGTGCCTCCATTCTGATGGATTACAGTATATATAGCATACATAGAAGGCTAGATATTTTAGTATCCTCATATTGCATCAACAGGTACCTGGAATTTTACTTATGTTCAGCTTCTCCATCATCTCGCCATTGTTTTTTGTACTTTTTTTCTTCTCATGCAGACATTATATTATTACAATAGTAGACACAAGGCTGCCACTTATCACACAATCCTCATGTCCTCTTTTAACTTCAGAATGTGTCAAAGTATATATGCCATTGTCTTTGGTTTGTGCACGTTTAAGAATTCACACATCAAAAGTCAAATTTTGTCCAGGGTTATAGAATAGCATGCCTTTCACAGCACCCCCCCCATAAGAATAATGATGTACACAATTTATATTTTAATTTAAATATGCTGTATGGTGTACTGAGTCATATTTTTCTAAGCTGCAAAGGATGAAAAAAACAGTAAAAATAATGTGACTTACACATAAACAAAAGATATTCAATAGCCCGGCTTTTAGGTCACAGTTTAAATAATTGTATATGAAGCTTTATATTATAGATTTCGATATCAAATGGATAAATGAAAACTTTCATGGGGCTAAGATAGTCATAAGTAAAATTGTATGAAATCACATCTTACGAGACATGATAAAATCTTACCTTATTAGATGTGACATCCAAAATGTTGCATTTTCCCTGTGATTTTATTAATAATGCAGGAGCATCCTTCTAATAGAGAATATCTTTTATAGAACATTGTCTTTGGTAATAATCAGAGTCAGAGTATTAACTAGGTGATCCAAAGTTAGAGCATAAATTTTAAACAACTGTTGTGGTTTCAGCCAGTCTGAAAGTTCAGAACAAGAAAAAAAAGTAAGAATTTTTGACTGGCCAGCAAAAAGTAATAATCTAAAAAAATACTAAAGTTTTTATATTACTGTGAATGTGAAGGCATTTTATATTTTAACTATCTTTGAATGTTATTTTATTTATAGCGATGTGGTCTCTGCTACCCAGGCTGGAGTATAGCAGCACAATCATAGCTCACTGTAGCCTCAAAGTCCTGGGCTCAAGGGGTCCTCCCACCTCAGCCTCCCAAGTAGCTGGGATTACAGGTGTGAGTCACCACACCCAGATTAATTTTCTTATAATCCATTTTTGATCCCACGAATTACTAAAACTCAAATTATATCTATCCCCAGACAAAGCAAGATAGTAATTTGTCAGTTTTCTACTTTGAGGTCTAAATTATTTTCCTTAATCTTCCATTCTGCTCAAATTCATTATAAAAATGAACAATTTGCCATCTCACTTCACATGAAGAAGATAATATTATAGAATGTGGATCCCAGGATAGAACAACCAAATGCTACCTGGGGACAGATGAACATGCATGTATGCGTAACTTGAATTGTTCCAATTATTCTTTTGCTTATAAAACAATTTCTATACGAGCTCCAGAAGCCACTTTGAAGCAACATCCATTAGCATACAGCATTTTCTACTTCTGGAAGCCAACTCACAATAAATCTCTTACCCTATAGAGAGACAGAACAGCACAGGGCTCGTAACAGGATGAGTGACGCATAAAATGGTCTTCAGCTGACTTCCCATGGGATTTGTATTTCCAAACCTAGGAACACTGTCTGCCTGCACGGATGGAATGCTAAGCAATGCAGTCAAACAATCAATATGTTATGTATGGTTTTTTAGCTTTAAGAAATCTAGAAGAAACTGTAAAATATGTAAACAAGCAAGTTTGTGTCTAAAAATTATAGCACAAATTAGCCAGAAAAATACATAGCTTAAATAAGGAAGGTTAGTGATGGACTCATATTTGTAAGTGTGACTGTGATTATGTAGATAATATGCCTTTTCTTGGAAACTGACAGGTTGCTGCAGTCTTGCTTATAGGTTTAAGAGACAGACTCTTTTATATCATATAATGCAAGTATTCCATGTGGAAATCATAGGATCTGAATTACAGATAAAATGTCAGTCAAGGAGTCCATTTTTGGGGGTTTCTTTTTCAAAAGTACCCAAGAGAATAAAGAAAAGAATCTAAGAAAATAAATAAGAAAAATGTATATGTTGAAATTCTACTTACATTTTCCCATTTATTTGCTTGAAAAAAGTATCACTATTTTTTTTACAGTACAGTTTCAAATCAGACTTATTTCCTGTCTAAATTTAGCCTCTGTTCATTGTGTCGTATTTCTGCAGGCATGGGAAGGGAAATAAATGCCCCTACTCACCTTTGGAAGAATTTCACTGCCAAGTCTCCGTGGTTCTATGAGATCCAATAATCCTTGGCTCAGTGTTGATTTTTGTATGACACCTGTAGAAACAGTCTCTCCTTCCTTTCTAACAAAACATAGCAACAAAAATCGTGTAGTTTCTGAATGAATTAAGCATACGTTATTAAGCACAACCTCATCCTGTGAAGAAATGTGGTTTGTATTTTTTAAAAAATGTTAACTTTGCTTGATTTTTTCTGAGCCATTTAACTACTGTTTAAAGGTGATGTGAATATCTATTTGTAAAAATAATTTGAACATAACTTTCTTAGGTTTCTGGCAGCTAATTCTTATACTGCAAATAGCATTTATTCTTCTAAGAAAATAGACAAATGGTAAAGCCTGAGTTCAATTTCCAATTTTAAAATATCTCCAAAATCAAAATCTTTTTGAATATAAAAATCTACAGTCATGCTTTTAAAATCTAAGGCTTTGATGAGATAGAGGACCTTCAAGGGAGTAAATAGGGTATATCAAATCCTAGGAGAGAGAATGGGTTAAATTTGGGTTGTATTTTATAGCATTAAGAGAGTTGGAAAAACAGGCAAGAAGCATCAGCCTTTCTACTTTTCTTGACAAACACAAATGCAAAAACAAACAAACAAAAAAAACAACAAGACGTCATGTTTCCAATATTCTTTACACACCTGATTTAAACCTCAAAGGTATTTGTTTCACCCTAAGCAGACTTCTTTGGGCATGTCTGATTCTATTTCCCCGCAGCCATTCTGTGCTGAGTGGAGTAACTACAGTTGGCAACCTATTCCATCACTTACTTCATCATCCTGAGAATCTGCAAAATAAAAATGTAGTGTTAAAAAAAAAAAGCAAACAAACAAACAAAAAACTTTATTTTACATTTGCTTTTCCCAGTAAAATCCTAGAAAAGAAAATGCAGAGCAGCGTGTTTCCCACAATATATGTGACATCTTGGTTAAAAGTGACAGGACCATGTTGCACTCTGGCAGGTTTAGTGTTAAGACCTGACAGATATAAACCTGCGCGAACAACCTCCCTGCCACAGATATTTAAGCTCATGTAAAAACTTTGATTTGATAGTCCCTTGATTAGCTTTTGCAACAGTGAGTGCTACTGCCTTTCAAGTTCGTTATAAATTACTGAATTCTTCACAGTACTGTCAATTTAAGCTCTCGTTTCACTAAAAGGCAGGCATTTGAACCGCTCATCAAACCTGTGCACATTTTTGAGTTAAGGAATTAGATCAATCCAAACTCCAGTTCTCAAGGGAGAAGTTCCATTGTTTATCAGGCCATGTCTACACTGGCTGAGCAAAGCGCTCTGTTCAGAAGGAGAAGCGCCTTTGGCAGCTAGAGTCCACATAGCTGACCCATGGACGCTCGGGTGGAGTTTCTTCACCTAATTACACAGTGCAATGAAATTACTGAACATTTGATGAAAATGACCCATGACGACAAAAAAGCCATGACACAATTGTCGTTCTAATCTATTGACATGGTAGTCATCTAGAATGTAATTCAAAGAATCTGTAAGAATGAGAAGATGCTTACACTTACAGAAGATGATGCATATGGGTATTGAAATACTTGATAACTCAACATTTGGTATTACCCAAGTCATTCTTCCTAAACAAGACAATGGTGGCACAATTTTAAAATGCAATACCTCTTCCCAACTGGTCCAGGTTAAGCTCGCAATGCTAATCTTATATTAATAGAGAAATCCACAGGGTTTAAATAATTAAAAAGATGATTGTGATCACACACACACACACACACACACACACACAAAGGGGTTAAAAGGTAATCAACATTTTGGAGGAAATATTTACATTTTTCTGACTTGTTCTGTTAAGATTTAGTAACATCTATGGGTGCATTCGATTCTGGTGACAGTACCGTGCCCTCGACTCATCTGGAACGTTTTAGATAAAAAGTGGTTTAGCAGAAACGTTCTACTAACAGCCATGAAATTATAGGCTTTCCCTTCCATCCATCCAAACACACTCCACCCTGTGAAGTAATAGAAATGACACTAATCACCTTTGGAATTTTGCCAGCCTTCCCTATAGGTGAGCTGCAGAGTTGGACCAAATTGCATTGGAGGAATAAAGCCTGTCTCACCCCTGTGAATGCTCTCAGAGGGCTTCAGAATGCATACACTTCGATTCATCGAAGAAAGCAGAAGCAAAGGTTTAACTGTGTGGGAACCTATCAGAACTGTTATCTATGAGATACACTTACTTCTATCAATATCACCCCAAAATAAATTAATTAGGTCAAACTCAAACCCATTTTCCCTAATCACTTGGACTTTGCAAATGGGAGTAGCTCATTATTTTTCTTTTTTTGCCAATCCCAACTTAAGATTTTCAAGATAAGTGTTCAGTCACTCTGTTTCAGTCTGCTAGTCGTGCGATTTGTACATCAAATCCCCTTTTGCTGGGTGCAAACTTCCAACTTCAGATGGAGTCATGACAACATCTGGCTGACTAGTTTTTTAAATTACCACTCAAATTATAAAACAAAAGAAATCTAGTTGCTCTAATTGCCTTGTTTAGCAAAGTTATCCAAGATAAGTTGAATTTTGTATCTTTTTTTTCTATATGAAAGCACTGAGAATGTCTAAATATAAATATAATATTGTTGCCAAACATATTTTAGTCACATGAAGATAATGATGATGGTGGTGGAGGTGGTGGTGATGATAATGAAATAGCAAACATCCTTATGGTACTTGACTATGTGCCAGGCACTGTCCTAAATGCTTTGTGTATAGAAACTCATTTAATCCCCCAACAACCCTATAAGATAGATGCTATTAGCCCGATTTAACAGATGAGGAAACAGGATTACAGAGACAGCAAGTAACTTGCCCTGGATCACATAGATAGTAAATGGTAGAGATGGATTTGAATCTGTGCAGTCTGGCTCCAGTGTCTGTTTTCTCTTAGATGGTGTCGTGCTTGGCCTAGCCACAGTGATGAAACTGGCATATCATTATGCATAGAGATTTAAATTAAAAGGTGGTGTTTTTACATCGGCTCTTTCCTTCCTCTATCAGTGGAATTAACATGCCTGGAACCAGAGCTTTACTCTGTAAACTGTTCTGTCCGTCCGCCAGGCTCATTCTTCTATTTCTCACTCACTCACTCATTCTTCTAAATCTCATTCAGGATTTCCTTTACACCTTTCAAAACTTACATTTTAAGATGTTTGTAAATGTGAAAAATATCACATGAGAAAGGAACTGTAAGAATAAAAATTATTAAATTGGGCCTAGGAATAGAGCATGTACCTAAATGTAACCTCATGGGATCAGGCCTACTGAGTTCAAATCCTGATGCTGCCTATTCCAAGTTAGACAAGGTGTTTTATTTCTCTATGACTTAGCTCCATTGTCTATAAAATGGGAATGAAAATAGTACTACAGTTTAGGATTGTGAAGATTAAATAAATTAATCCATATAAAATGCTTACCCCAGTGCATGACACATATCAAGCATTTGATAAATATGAGCTATTGTTATTATTATATTTAGTTTATATAGACTAGCCTTCAGCTGCAACTAAGCATTAACAATTAAAATTTGTCACGGTAGTGTGAAAGTATTAACACAGATTTAAGAAAAATTGGTTGTTCTCACACGAAATCTTTTCAGCACAGGGACCATTTGGCTTTAAAAATTCACTGAGACTTATTTTCACAAATAATTTTATTCTCCCTATTCTCAAGAACATAGACAAATTACAGATTGTGACAGAACCACCTAAAAAGTCATCAGAGTGTACAATGTTATCACCTAACAAGCTAAAAGTAGCCTTTTTTTTTTTTTTTTTTTTTTTTTTTTTTTTTTCTTGAGACAGGAACTCTCTATGTCATTCAGGCTGGAGTGCAGTGGCATGATCACAGCTCACCGCAGCCTTAATCTCCTGGTCTCAAGTGATCCTCCTGCCTCAGCCTCCCAAGCAGCTGGGACTCCAGTGCATGACACCATGCCTGGCTAATTTTTTGTATTTTTAGTAGAGATGAGGTCTCTACTGTATGTTGCCCAGGCTGCTCTCAAACTCCTGAGCTCAAGTGACCTTCCCACCTCAGTTTTCCAAAGTGCTGGGATTACAGGTGTGAGCCATTGTGCCTGGCCTAAAAGTAGCTTTTCCTATACAGCAAGATTTTAAATAACATAAAAGTATTGCCTGATTAATTGTTTTTATATCATAATTCATATTTCTAAACAGAGTTACTTAAGTCAAATTGACCTTGATGGCAGTGATGCAATTTTAACAATTGTGCAATTAAACATCAAGTAAAATTGTCCATATCTTCAGCTTGTCCATTTTTTATGCATACTTCTCAATAATCTGAGTGCTTATAGGCTTATGTTTACGTCCCAACTCTTTGAGGCCATATGGGTGAGTTAGAAATGGCTATTCTGGAGCATAAAATAGAAATTTCCATCCCAAAGAAAGTGTAATGCAAGGACTAGGAGAAAATTAATTACTGAGTGCTCACTTGTATGGAGCTACTGGGTACATGCTATACAAAGAAAACGGAACGGATTGAAACCTTTTTGCTTCAGTTCTAAAATGGACACCTTCACCAGAGACAGCGTGAAAACCCCAGAGGCCCAGAAGCTATTCTAGGTAAATCTCACACTTTCACCTGGATATTCCCAGGATGCACTGAACTGCCTTTTTCCAGTTTGGCCACCACGGAACTTGAGAGCCGCTTGCTGGTCCCCAAGGAGCTAGCAGTGAAGAGAGACACTTTTGCCTCATTTCCCAGTACCTCAGAGACCAGATATTCTTTGGCAATCCTCAGAGAAAGAAAGTCTTGATGTATATAGATAGTGCCTTGGTCAAGAATTAAAGTTTTGCATAAAGGGGTTTGTGTGTAGCCTCATCTGGGACAAAGAGAGTAGACTGAAAACAAGGCACAATCAATGTGTCTCAATGTGAATCCTAACTGCACCCACCTAGGTTCCTGGCTGCAACCTCCACCTCCCAGGTTCAAGCGATTCTCCTGCCTCAGCCTTCTGAGTAGCTGGGAACACAGGCATGCACCACCAGCTAATTTTTGTATTTTTAGTAGAGACGGGGTTTCGCCATGTTGGCCAGGGTGATCTCGAACTCCCCACCTCAGGGGATCCACCCGCTTCAGCCTCCCAAAGCGCTGGATTACAGGTGTGAGCCACCGCGCCTGGCCAGAAAGCTCTAATTCTGAAAAGGGATCTCAGCTATCATCAGTCTCCAGGTCTCTAGATGGGGATGACATGTCCCAGAGAGAGCCTTCTGCCAAAAGTCTCACAGAGTGAGCAGCAGTTTTAGAATTAGAACCCGTGGGGGTAGAAGGAGATGGTTGAAGTGTTAGAGAAGAAATAAATTATTCACAGCAATTAACTGATTAGAAGGAAAATGGAAACACAAGGAAAGACACAAATGACTTCTACTGGCAAGAGATGTCAGCCACTTCAACCGTGAATTACTGGCACAGACAACCGGGGGATGTGAAGAACAAAGACTGCGAGGAGCTAAACAAGGCAACCTGGTTTCCCTGGAGAGGGTGAGGATGCCCTAGCAAACGGAATGGACTGTTGCAGTAACTATGTGGGGAAGTTATCTGATGTTCAGACTTTCTATCTGAGAGCATCTTTAAGTTACTTAAGCACAGTGTCAGTCACAGCGTTATCTCCAGTATCTTCAACAAACATTATTAGCTGCAGCTGTTACTGCTGCTACTCCATACCTCACTCCCTCCAACCCAGCTGCTGGAGGTCCATCACACGTGCTTTTCAGATTTTCTGAACAAATTACGAAATTCTTATTTTCTTGTGGCAGTTTCATTTTTCTTATTGTTGCATGTTTAGTTCTCTTTTAAAGACGTTTAGATCTTTTAACTTAAGTTTTGGAAAGGATACGCCTTATTTCATATCATATACGAAGTCTAACAAATAATCTCCAAATATCAAATGGAAAGTTTAAAAAAGGTCACATCTACCCAGTGTCTGTCGTTGGCTACTCCACAGACCTGCTGTCATTTCTCATTATCTTTTTTTTATGATGCCACACACAAATCCAACCCAGGTGATTTGGTTCTTAAAGAAATGAATGTGAATTAATTCTGATGATCATAAATTTTAATGAGACAACACTTCAGATGCTCTCAGACGTTCCAAATGCAAAACTTATCTTTTCTGTGGTGAAACTGGAAATTCTTTTCTTAGGAAACCTTGATTGTTTCACCCCTGCTATTTTTTACATAATGAAACAATTTGCATATCAGCAAGGTCAGAGGGGACAGAACTGGAATCTCACGCTCCGCATCTCCCTGCTGCTCCCAATGCCAATGCTACACATTTCTCATTCCCTTTTGTTCATAAGTTTTATAATTTCACAGAATTACAAGTCGTATAGCATGACATCAAGCTTGATCTTGTCATTTTGCTTGATTGTGCAAAATTACAGTCGTTCCAGAATGTTGACAGAATTCCTTTCAATATTTTCTCTGTTCGTTTATTAAGTGGCAATGTCATACTTAAAGAATGATCATTTCTGGGACCACTCATTCAAATCTTTGAAGACTGACATCCCATTAAAAATTCGTTTCTCCCAATCACCCTCTATTCTCTCTGTCCCCAGTACACTCAACATGTCAGAAATAATTATAAGTGGCTTAATATATACAGAAGCTATTTCTATTTAATATTTCAGAATGAATGAATGTAGTATTGCTTTGTTATCAGCTTTATTCTGGTTGGAAATTTACACTCAGTATCAGTAATATCTCATGAAAAAGTTGAAACCTGCTCTAATGTTTCCAGTTTCTCTAGATCAGCCCTACCTTCAGACATCGTTTGTTTCTTACAAATAATTATTTAATATTAATGGCAAAGGTCTGTCTTCCTCAAAGACGGCCCTCACCTTCTTTTGCTGCCTTTCATAGGTGCATGTTCAAGGTAATGACTCTGCTATGTCACTTACTCACATTAGGGCAGCTTGTTTAAAAACAGATTTCTGATTAGAATTTTTTTTAAAAAGCAGGAGGTGATTATCAAGCCCATTCAGAGCTCTCTCTTATTTCACATTGCCTCTTTAGAGCGGGCACTGCCTGTTCTTTTTATCAGGCAAAGGCGGAAAACTTGTTTTGTATCCAAGGTAAATGGAGAATGTCTATACCTGTATTTTTGTTCAAAGCTTACCATTCTTACCTATGGTAAAAGACTATTACAAAGGGTCCTACTCTGTCACGGTCTTGCTTGTTTGTAGAATAAATAAAGCAGTCTCTACAAAAGGATGCATTCTGTGTACCTATCTCCAAGTTGATGGAATGCAATGTATTATGGGAAACATTATCCCTTTGCACAGATAATCAGGATTACAAGCTTTCTGGATCTCTGACTTGTTGGCTGATATTACCTGCTTGGAGAAGCTCTAAAAAGACACACTGCCAGGTGGGCCTACATGTGGAGAGGCCCAAGGCTTGCTGAAATGCCCTGATGTAAATGCTGAGAGACTAGTTTCCAAGATGGCTGCACCTTGATGGAAAAAGTTCGACTTGGACAGATGGAACTGTCTCTCCTCTTTGCCACTTATTAGCTATGTGGCTTTGAACAAACCATTTATGCTTCCTGAGGCTTATTTTATAAAATGCCGGTAATAATGCCTTGGGGGCTCATATAATAAATAAAATAATGTATGTGACAATGTTGGCTCATAACAAATTATCAGGCAGATGCTTGGCATTATTTTTCTTAAGTAATTACCTAAAGCTAACAAGCAAGTCAGTCAAGATCATGGATATCAAACAGCAATCTAGAGGAAATCTGTACATAATATAACCACATTTGCTCGACACTAGGAATAGGAATTTCTTCTAATGAAATACTACCATGAGTAAAATTTAATCTTATGTATCTATCATATGTACAGGTAACCAATTTTCAGTGAGTGGAAATGCAGTAAAATACTCAAAACCTGCATATAGAGTAGACATAAATTAACACTTTTTAATAATTCAGGAGGCATTTCATTGTCTTATTGTACCTAAGGGTCATAATTATGATTATCAGTGGCTAATTTACTAGAGAAATGGATGGAATGCAAATGACTCTATGGTATAACTGAGAATAAATCTTTGGAATTAATCCATGCTATCCATTTTTAATAGTCACAGGCCTCTATTTAAAAGATGCAGCATGACTTCAATCATTCTAAGTTATCTGACCTGAGCTTTTTGATGATTTGTATTCTCCTAAGGGGATGTTAACCTCAGCACAAATTTCCACATTCTAACATGTCACCAAGCATGTTGTCCAAACATAATGCCTTGTGGGTAGTGTGCAAGGCTGGGAAGTCTTCTACATGTCTGACCCTGATGCACCAGGTGTGGAAAGAGCAGCAAGAAATAACTGCAGAAAGGGGAAATAGAGAGGAAATAATAAGCTCTGTGCTGACTAATTGATGAGACTGTCAAAAAGATGAAAGGAATTAAAAGCTAAGGAAGACTCTGTAAATTATATGGCACTAGAGAAGTCTAAGGTATTATTATAATTATTGTTATTAATAGTCTTAGTTTACAATGGAAGAGTCATATATAGTTTGAAAGAGAAGAGCTCTTTTTCAAATGATGCTACATTTATTCCTTCATCATCCAATTCTTGCTCTCTCAGCTTATTTCTCAGCCAACATGAGTGACATGTATAGTCTATCCTTGTTTTCTTCTGTTTTTATCATAGTTTGACACAGTTGAAATAGATGGGAAGATCTTGCAGAGAATAAGGCTGCAAGCAAATTCTGAAATCTTAAAAATAGCTGTCTCTGAATAGTAAAAAGGTTTCGGCACATAGGAAGCTGAAGATGCTGTTGTTAATATGACTAAAAGCATGTAGCAATTATTGTAGGATGGTAGAATATTCTAAAAGCTCAGCATCTGCACGCTATATCTGTTAGGATGCCATTGTCACAAAAGGCAGATCCATGTCAGAATGATGTCCACTTCTGAGCTTGGCCATCTGAACTGTCTACTTGAAATAAATAAATCTGCACATGTGAGTGTGCGTGCATGTGCAGGCATAGCTCTTATGGTTGTATTGCTATAGACACACATATTTATACAAAAATATATCACTGTAAGAACTGAGGACATATTTGACAGAGGGCTATAAAACTCTACAATGCCATCGACAATCATTCATAAATCACTTAAAAGTAGAACTAGATTAATAAAGGTAAATATTCATTTCCCCACCACAAGAAGAAGAGTTATTTCCATCTCCTTAATTAACTAATACAAGTATCTTCAGAATATAAGCAAAGCACAGTCCATAGTGCTTAAAGAAGAAAGAAAGAAAAGTATAAAATGGTTATATAAAGGGAAGTACAGTAATAAATAGAATGAAGGAGGTTTACATTGGCTAGCATGGAATGATACATTACATACATTAGGTCGAAAAGCAATTTGTAGAACGTTAAGTATAATATTATCCCACTTGGGCTTTACATACACACATAGACAAGTGTACTTACAGAAAAAAGTGTAAAATGACAAAAATCAATTAATACTTCTTCTGGGAAAAGAAGTAGAATTGGGGAGGGAGGAGGTACAGCTCCTTTTCACTATTTAAATTTCAATATAGCTATTATTTTTACAAGTATTTTTTAAAGAAACGAAGGAGATATAAGTCATAGCACCTCCACATAGAGAACACTGAGTGTAATTACAAGTTTTTTAAATCATCGAGCCTACCAATTTCTGTTGGTCACATTGTTCTGTAAAATAAACATTTTTAAATTGAGGGACATAGCATCTTTTCTGGCTTACGGCCACTTACCCTTCACAAGTACTTCCAAAGCTTCATCCAGAACATTATGCCCATGTTAACCTCAAGTCTAAAGAATAGAAAATACTAGTAAATCCATCTTGCTCTCTGCCCACATTCACCACAAAAAGAATGTTCCTTCTTGTTTTTAACTGAACAGATTTAAAGCACTAGAAATAAAAATCGTACCCTACTTTTAAAAAACCTATCTATACATGCTTACCACAAAAACCTCCATGAGTAGCTGTTTCAGAGCATGGGCTTAGGTGAAAGCACATCCCACTTTCACCATCATCAACAGCGTGCTTCTTTAGCCCTTTATTAGTGCAACTAATATGGGAACCTTTGAAATAACAGAGCACAAAGGGCCAAGAAAGTAAAAATTCAGGTCTGATATTTTGTCTACAATATTATCAAACTGACAATAGCATACAGTGGCCTAGTCATTCATTCATTCATTTGAAAATACGACTGTCCCAAGAACCATGCACCTGGTCACGGTGAAAGTGTAAGACAAATTCTCAGCTATTTGCTCCCCTCAAGAAACTTACAGTTGTGTAAGCAGGAACTTCAAAATAGAAAAAATCTTGGGTGGTGTTTGGCATGAGGGGCTTCTGGGTTCCTCTGCACTAACCACCCCCATAAACAAATTAATTAATTAATTAATTAAATATTAAATAAATTAAATAATAAATTTAAAAATCTTAAAGAGCATCAATTTTTTCTAATCTTTGAGAAATTCCTGTATTTGTCTTCGATATAACCTACAATTTTACTCGTGACGGAAGTAAAGCATTAATATTTATTTCCATGATGTCAAAAATCAAAACAAAAAAAGTTACTAATGGAAGTAATGAGGAGTAATGGGAAGCTACATGGAGGGCTGGCAAACCATGACCGGTGGCCTAATCCAGGCTGCTGCCTGTTTGTGTCAATAAAGTTTTATTGGAACACAGTCACACTCTTCTCTTTAGGTATTGTCTCTGGCTGCTTTTGAGCTACCACAGAAGAGATGAGTATTCATAATAGACCTCATATGCGCCACAAAAACTAAAATACTCACTAAACTAGCTCAGTAAAACTTGCCAGTCCCCAAGATGTTAATAAAAACTGGACAATGTACTTAAAAACTGGAATGCACCTTTTGTCTATTTTCCATTTTGGTGTGTGCTTTTTGGAAACTTTGGTTTCCAAAGGGATTCCTTAAGGCATGTATGTTTGCTCCTTCTCTGATATTAGAAGGAACAAAAAGAGACAGTGAATAAACAGTGTTGTAAAACATAGGTTGAGGGAATTTAAATTAAAAATAGAATAACTTTACAAACAATGTTTGTAAATCTGAACTTTGCCACTACATTCACGCTCGTGTTGGCCAAGGGCTGAAGTTTTGAGATGGATGTGGAAAGAAGAGCCTGAATCAAATGAGTAAGATCACAATGGGGCTTATTTAGCCAGTCTTGGAAATATTTATAATATCATGAGTACTGCCCAAATTTCTGAATGTCCCAACTTTATTCTAAAAAGAATCTGGCCAAAACATTTTTTAAAAATGCTTCAGCTAAATTTTCATAAAACACTCGCACGGATGGAACAATGAAGACTACTGCCAAAGATGCTCCAATTTAATTCTGCCTGGCACATCGGCCAGGCTTGTTTGGCATTTCATTAAGAAAAAATAAACCTCACTCTTCTTCCTGAGAAAATAGCATGTGTAGTATTTTTGGGGACAGCAAAGCTCAGCATGCTATTTCTCAGTATGAAAAAAATATATCTGAAATGTGGATAAATAAAGCTTTTAAAAGCCTTTCTTTGGCATGGTAACTGGCCACCCTGGGAAATCCGTGTTCTTAGTATGTGACTGAATAAAGCTAACATAAAACAGACCTTTAAATGTTTAAAAATTCACAGAGAAACAAGGTAATAAAATAGCACGAGGATTGTTCTGGAAACAGAAAACAGATTCTTGTGACACTTTGACACTATGATGTGCCATGCAAGCCAGTAACTTCATCTTTCTTAATTTTAGCCTCTTTTTGGAGTAAAATATACATAAAGTATGGATGTCATAAGAGAAGATAAAAGATACTTGTATCTGTGACTTGTTTGCTCTTCCTCAGAAGAAATGAAAGAAAAAAATTAAAAGTTAAAAAAATATATACATGCATCCTTACGTGAACAGCTTCATGACTCAGTTATCAGCAGTGGAACAGACAAAGATCGTTCCAGTTCTGCGCCAAATTCTTATTCAAGGAAGTCTGAATTTAGTTGAAGAAAATAAGTTGCTAACAGCTATCAATGAACTGTAGAGCTCAGGTTAACACAAATTGGATACTGATATAATTAATGTAATGACTGGATTATGTACGGGGTATTGATAAGGCTAAAGATAGTTGGGATGGGGGTGGGGACAGGACACGTAAGGGAAAGTTTCTTGGAGGAGGTGACACACTTGTGTTGACTGAAGAAAAAGTAGGAGTGGGCCAGGAAAGAAGAGTGAGAAGAGACTTAGAGGCAAAGTAGACAGTATGTGCAAAGAAATAATATGGTTCATGTGTAGAATTCCAAGCTGTTGCATGTAGCTGGAAAGCAAAGTGCAAGACAGGAAATTGTTAGAGATAAGACTAGAAAGAGGGAGGAAGCAGCAGATTTAAGGCTAGAATTTAGCTTGGGAATATTTTGTACTTTATCTGGCAGAGTAGGGAAACACTAGAGGGTTTTAAGCTTGCACACAGCAGGTCCACTTTGGGTTGCATGTTAGGTGGATCGCATGGCGACAAGGCTGATGGAAGAAAGGTCATGTGTATGGTGCAGATGTCCAAGCAAGAGATGAAACATCACAAGTCGCAGTAGTTCTGAACTACAACAGTGGTAGTGATCGCGAGCCTTGCAGATGGATTCACGAAATGTTTAGCTTGAAAAATTAGCAGTTCCCTAATCCCAGCACTTTGGAAGGGTGAGGCGGGCAGATCACGAGGTCAGGAGATTGAGACCATCCTAGCTAATATGGTGAAACCCCGTCTCTACTAAAAATACAAAAAAATTAGCCAGGCGTGGTGGCGGGCGCCTGCAGTCCCAGCTACTCGGGAGGCTGAGGCAGGAGAATGGCGTGAACCTGCAAGCAGAGCTTGCAGTGAGCCAAGATCAGGCCACTGTACTCTAACCTGGGTGACAGAGTGAGACTCTGTCTCAAAAAAAAAAAAAAAGAAAAGAAAAGAAAAATTAGCAGTTCCTGGTAACGGGTTTGATATGGAAAACAAAAGAGGGCAAAAAAGAGCCAAAAGTGATTCTTGGGTTTCTAGTTTGGATGAATGGGTAAACACAGTGGTGCCACAAAATGGGACAGAGAGCATAGAATGAGAAACCACGTTAAGGGGGATGATGATGAGGTTAGTTTGCACATGTTAGGTTGGAGGATGCCTGTTGGACATGGCAAGCAGTTGGATATTTGAGTCTGAACTGCAGACAAGAGACTGGACTACAAATAAAATGTCTGAGTAGCTACAAACATGATGGTGGATGAGGGTACTGAGGGAAAGTGTACAGGGCGAGAGCAACGGGCTGGGGATGAACCCAGGGGAAGAGGAAGAAGAGAAGTCCAGGAAAGAGGCAAAAAGACACAATTAGAGGACCACCCACAGGGTATGGTACAATGGAAGCCAGGGCAATGGGCAACTTTCAGAGGGAGGGAGCTATCAATGGGGTCAAATGCACAGAGAGATCTAGGAAATAATTTAAAAGCCCACTGGATTTAGCAATTCAGGAACTACTGGTTCATCAGTAGTGAGGTAGGAGCAGAAGCCAGATGCTGGGAATTGTAAAACAAAGAAAAGGTTGGGCATTGTGGCTCAAGCCTATAATCTCAGCACTTTGAGAGGCCAAGGCAGGAGGATAACTCGAGGCCAGGAGTTGTAGAACAGCCTGGGCAACATACAGAGACCCCCACCTCTACAAAAAAAATAAAATAAAAGAATTAGGCAGGTACAGTGGTGCACACGCCTGTAGTCCTAGCTACTTGGGAGGCTGAGGTGGGAAGATTGCTTGAGCCCAGGAGTTTGAGGCTGCAGCAGGCTATGACTGTGCCACTGCACTCCAGGCTGGGCAAGAGAATGAGACCTTGTCTCAAAAAAAAAAAAAAAAAAAAAAAAAGCTAAGACAAAGAAACACCCAAAGTACAGATACACCAAATTTTCAAGAGGTTTGAATGAGATGAGAAGGAGAGCGATCAGAATAATGATGGAGAGGTACCAGGACAAGGGAGAGGGCATTTGGGACAAAAGAAACATGAGGATGGATGGATGCTCTTGAGCCACAGAGCACTGGTGCCCGAGTGCCAACCTAGACCACAGCTCTACTAGAGGCTGCTCTGCTTCTTCTCTTTTCCATTTGAGAAACTTTGGAAGCAACTTGCCCTGGTCCTAGGATGATGGGTTCTATAGCAAGCAAAACATGGAATAAAATGGAGTCAGATGTGTTGTTTTCTTGTTAAATCTCCTAAGGAAATCAGACAAAAGGCAATTTCTTAAATAATTAGTGTTCACTAAAAGTCTCTTTTTTAACTCCTATTTAAGCCCTGTCAGTCACTATCAGAAGTGCTTACACTTTATTTATAATAATGCTTGTATGATAGGTGTATGGGCACACTATGAAACATCCAAACTGATACCTGATTTATTGGGGAATGCCAATTATACTCGCTGGTGTTTGTCTACAGTTCAGAATCTCCTACACTGAGAAGGGACAGTACACCATAGTTAAAGGAGGCTCATCTGGGTATAAATAGCTTTGAGACTTTCCTGGCTCTGTCACTACTTAGCTGTGTGACCTTCAACAAGTCCTCTTTCCAAGTTCAGCCTCCCTTACGACAATGAAATGAGATGCTTCCACTTCACGGTTTCCTCTACCAGAATTTCCAGTTAAGAGAAGACTACAGATAATCTGGTTATACTTTCTACGATGTAAGAAATTAAATCAAAATATGTTTTATAGATACTGAAGCAAATATTGAGTAGTTCTCAGGTCATAAAATTAGGGTGTACATCTTAGGAGAGAAATATCTACTGATAATAATTAGGAACGATAGCTATACAAAGAGCCTCTTCGTTTTCAAATGAAAAGCTCATTTGAATTACACAATATTTTCCTTCCCTTTCAAAGCCCAATACCAAGTGTTTGATGACAAATCAAAGCAGAATTGTTCCAGCCTTAGTACATGTGCCACTGTCTCCAAAAGCAAAGACAGAAAGACAATTTCTGGAGACAAATAATTCATTTCTGTTTCTGCTCTATTCACTAGAAGGATATAACCACAGCTGAGATTCAATCTGACATTCAGTCATACCAAGTCTACGGATTTCTTTACCACACAGATTGCAATTTCTCTCTGCCGTGTCTCCCTAGACAATGCTGAATAAAGTGACCTCAAAGAACTGGCAGAGGGGAACTAGACAATTAAAAAGTGCTTTTAGCTTTATATAAATTTAAGCAACACATTCTTGTGATCCTGAAGGTAAAATGGAATAAATCACAGTGCAAAGAAATAACCTTATCCTTTCTCTTCCTCATTCCAGAGACAGAAGAAAAACCATGCATTGAGTATGTTTGTTCCCTTAAAGGTTTGCTGGGATCCTGCATATTCTTACTCCGTCCTGCTCTATGAGTAGCTTTTCTATCAGAGAAGCAAAACCTATGACCAGTTTTTAATTTTTTTCTATCCTTTAATGTTTCTGAATCCTCCTCTTCTATAGTGTTAAATTGTGCTGATGTTGTTATTTCGTTTTATATAATTTTTTACAACTATTAAATTTATCCCCCTTTTTGGTTTTCACATCATAGCTATGGTCTCAGTCCTGGATCTGTTGCACTCTCACCTGGATTATTGTGGCCTTTCTTATCTGGTCTTTTGATTTCTGAAAATTAAGATTCTTCATCTGCCTTTCCATGGCTCCAAGTCTTCATGAAAAAGCCTGTTATCAATGCTCAGCAAGATTGCTAGGGTTGCTTCCACTGCTTATCCACGGACCTCACCACATCTACTTCCTCCTTAGGTTTCCACGTTGATATTTTATATTGCTGGCTTTCCTAACTTCAAAGCGCATGTGGGCACCTCACTCTGCTCCATCCACTATGTCTCTTAACCCTCTTTAGTCTGCCATATTCTTCTCAGTCAAGTCACCTCCGTACCCTCATCATCTAACCATTCCTATTTTATTTCTAAACCTTCCCCTAAAGTCTGTCCTGAGTCTTTAAATCACTTAATCTTCCACCTTCGTTCCCTCAGTAATGCCTGGCTCTAGAATTCCGTAAGAAGCCAATCTTTGCTGGCAACCTCTGGAAAGCAAATATCCCTTAGTTGCAATTTCTGAAGTACACACCATTCTTTCCTTCATTCCTTTTTTAATACCCCAAATTACCCTGTGATTTGAATATTTTATGTCTTTATGACTTTAGCAGTATTTTCTAATTCCAAATTTATTATGTTTATATGTCTTTTTTTTAGATCTTCAACCCCTCAAGTGCAGGTATTGTATAGCTATAAATCAGTCTTTTGGAGTACTGTCCAGACACCATTTTGAAAATGTAGAAATTTTAATGGTGATAATAAAATAGAAAGTATTATGCAAATTTGCCTATTCTTCCATGAGGACATGAATGAACAAATCATTTTGGAAACCACATAGCTTGGCTCTATCAGCTCCCTAGTGGGCCTTGATAGCACTAAGCCTATTTCTTACCTTGCTCTCTGTCCTGTGGAGCTAATCCAACCATAGACTTGCCTTTGAAGTCCACTGGAACATCATGCATGGGTGAGCTCCAGAGAGCACACAAAAGCAAGAGAAGAAAACTGACATGTTATTCTTAACCAGAGGGACTGTGCTATTTCTGAGTTTCTATACACACTTGGGCATCCCACAGACTTCAAGAGCCTGCAGATGAAGCAGGAGAAGAAGCTGAAGTTATCAGTGTCCTGCAAATGGGCAGCAGATGATGCCACAGTAGAATGAAACTTTTAAATTCCTAGTAAATCATTCTCTTTTTTTTATTCTTTATCAAGAGTCATACAATCGCAAATATAAAATTCTTTTAGGCTATAAAATGACTCCCTGAGAATGTCAAGCTCTTCTGCAAATGGCATCCACTCTTCATCTAAGGTATAAAAATTGCCTTGTAGACTAGCATTCAATTCCATGCAACAGACATTTATCCAGAATCTTTACTGAAAAGGAGTTGTGCTCATCAAGATGAGAGCACCATCAACATCTTCAAAAAGAAAAGCATAAAGCAGCTCTCATAGCATATAGTCCTCCACAGCCACTTAAAAGCACACTCTCAAACAGCATCAGTATGTGATGCAGCAACATGGGTGAAATAGAAAATTACAGCTTTAACACTGCGGTATTAATACTCTAGTATATCTCTAATATCATACCCAAGGGCTTAAACTAAATCGCATTTGGGAAACATATTTATTATGTACATATTTTTGGACCCTGCACGTCCTTTCCTAAAAACAAATTCTACTGAAATAAGATAATCAACAAGAGGACCCACTACTTAACAACTATGTGTGTTCTTGGGTGTTTTTTTTTTTTAATCTCTCTAAACCTCTGTACAGTAACTCGTAAAGTGTGAAGGATCATAAGGCTTGCCTTTAGTCCATGTGAAAATGATGCCCTGACATGTGGGAAATGGTAAAAAAAAAAAAAAAAAAAAGAAAAGATACTAAGGTGGGTATTACAATCCTTATTTTACAGAGGAAGAAACTGTGTTTCAAAGATACTAAGCAATTGGTCCATGGCCGTAGTAGGTCTGGAATTTTAATCTAATTTGGTTTGACTCCAAAGGCTGTACTCTTCCTACCACAAAGGTTGCTGCTTCTCTTCTGGCCCCAGGGTGAAAAAGAAAAGGTGACATCAGCTGAGAAGATCTTCCAAATGCCATCAGACATAGATGCCTGTGTTCCAATTACCCTCTCTTGAAAGTGTATGCTCAAATATTAGAATACTAGACCTTCAAAAGCCTTCCAATGTCCTCAAATCACAGGGCACAAACTCCACGGTAAAAATGGCTGAAACCGTGACTGATCAATGTAGCCTAGAAAAATACACATGCATCTGAGAAGTAGAAACTCACTGATTACTGACAAGATATGGACAAGACAATCAATTTGTGCTGCTGGACACTGATTGATGTAGCACTGTAATTTAGATTTCACGTTTAAATATTTCAAGATGAAAGCTAAGAAGTTGTATTTGTTTTCGGAAGCAACATTACTCAAAATACTTTGGCTACATTATTGGGGAAAAGACAGAAAGCAATGAGCAATTTATGTCAAAGTTAAATTATTATGAATGAGTACACTGGAGATGTACCAAAGAGGTGTATCATCTCCTAATAGTAACAAAATGAGTATGTCTACTCTCAAACATATTTACTTTAGAGGCATGACACTAAAATTAAATTTGAAGAAGACATTGGACATTATGATCCAGCAAGTGAAAGTGAAACTGGGAATAGCTGAATCTGTAATTCAATAAAAACAATTTTTTTCCACATATTTTCTTTCAACTCTTCTGATTTCTAAATTTAACCATATACTATATTTCCTCAATATATAATCCTTTGTCCTCAAGGTTTTTTGGTTTTTTTTTTGGCTTCTTTTTTCTTCAAATTGTGTGAGTCTTAGTGTGTATTTTCAAAGGTAAGTCAGATATACTCTCTCTAAGTACCTAATCTTCAAGCTCTAAATCACCCAGAGGAAAATGAGGGTGGGGGAAAAGGAGAAGAAATTCCATTGAAGAATTTCTCAATCACATCTTTCACACTGCATGGAGTTCAAAGGTGTCTCCTGCAAATGGCTATCAAAATGAAATACAGCTCAGAGCAGACAGCAGTGAGAGGAGTTCCTTATTTGGGAGCACGAAAGGCATTCACAAGTCACAGGGAGAAGGTGTGTAGCACCTCTGCTGTCATTGTCTGTTTAGACAAGTGGATGGCGAACCTTGCTTCCCAAAGACACTGAGAATTGAGAGTGGCCGCATCCAGGAGTGGGTTTCATTAAGCAGCCTTCTTTCTCATTTTCTCCATGATGTGTCCAGTATAAGTCCCTTCACATAATAGGATCTCCAGGAAAATTGGTCCTTTGCTGCATCCTCCCCCTGCCCCCAATAAAAGGGTATCTGTCTTCCCCAGCTCACAGAATACCATACACTGTCAATAAGAAATGTCTGCTAGGAATGTGTACTTTTTTAGCCAATTCTTCCCTTCCCTGGGCAGAGAAGCCAGAAATAGTCAAGGCTCTTTTCTCTACATCTACAAAACACAAACTCCACCAGAGAAAAGAAGAGAATAATTAAGTCATTACTAGGCCTTTGCTTTTCAACACACAGGTAACTAAGGGCAAAAATGTCAAGGCTTTTCAAGTGAAGTTTTCCAATTCTTTTTGGCCTGCTAATCTTTGGCTTTCCTGGAAAATGATTATGAACATGCATACAAAGTTGTTTTTCCTTAAAATCGTAAACTTTCATATTTGAGATAGAAAGCGAGAATTGAACCAATACCAAAGCTCTTTGCTTAATGTTAGGTTTTATTTGGAATAGTGTTTTTATCTATGTGGGTAAATGGTATAATATTTCTGCCAGAGAATGAAGCTATGGGCAGGGCTTTACACATCCTGGGATGTGAAAGACAGCTTTGAAAAGTTTTCCATCACATAGAATGTGTTAGCCTATCTTCTCAAGATAGTGAGGAAGTTGACATATTTCAAAAGATAGGCACAAGCAATGATGTAAACTATTTTTAAAATATTTCAATTTACATTCATGTCCAAACTACAGAAGACTATTGCAAAGTTGAATAAGGGCACCAATAAACCCACCAAGCCCCCAGTCTTCGATACACACACACATATTTTACTATAAACCTTCAATAAAGTAAAATATTTGTAATTTTTAGACAGTTGGATTAATCACTAACAGGATGACATAGTTACATTTTTTAAAGTTTTTACGAAATGAAAGCCTTATGTTTTTGCTGATGAAATCATTTGAAAATTCTAAAATCCATTTCCAAGAATTAGCCTTTATTCTGAATATTCTCATTATTCTCACAACAAATAATCTGAACCTATATTCTGAGCCTAAAAGTTATATTTGATTGTTAATACTGCTTTCTACCTGTGCAGAAATAGCTTTTCCCTTCACACTACTGAAGTATGATTGCTAACAGTAATTTTATTATATTATTCAATTAGTTCTTCAAGGTTTTCTTTTCTCTCCAATTCTACTACGGTTGATGAGAGAACGATTATATTTTCTCCTTTTATAAAATCCTTCACAGTGCCATTAGCAATATTGTTCAGATAAGATAATTAAGAAAAAAAGCCAATTGAACGATTGAGTGAATGAATGATTGAAAATCTTTCCAAAGTTATAATAATAATTGTGATTATTGGGGTCAAAGAGAAACCATTTTAGTCTGAAAGATTATACACTATACCAACTTTTACCCAATTTGGAATGAAAAATTAAATTTCCAAACCATGTAGAAATTCTGAACTCTTTGAAATATTTTGTTTTGTGGGAAAGAACCAGAAATTCTTTGTCATATGTACCCATCTATCTTATTTTAGTTACCCAACCGAAAGATAAAATAATATTATCAAAGAGATAATTGACTGGAGGAGTTTAAAGTGTTTATAAATATCAGAGATCCAATCAGTAAATAAATGAGTTAATTGTCACGGACTGGACTGCATTGCATTGAATCAGCAGGATTCAAGTGAGGACTACTCGACTCTGGATTCAGATCTTCCTAGCACTTTTAAAAACATCAGGCTTAAAATAAAATAGATCTGAGTCTTTAGGGCAATCTGCCTGTTTATACTGGCATTCTGCACTATGCCATATTCTTACTTGTCAAACCGTTTCCCTGGATTGAATATAAGCACAACATCTGATGAGAGTCCATGTATGTCTCCCATTTCCATTACGTAAGTATGTACCTTCTAGATGACTTCCTCACCACTTGAAAGTTACACCATTCTCAATATTTTTTAAAATTAAAATTAAAAGCTGCTAACACAAAACTATTTCTGTAAATGTCACCAAATGGAATTTCTTTTAAAGATCAACAGCATCATCATACAACATGCCTAAAAATGGAATCGTATTATTCGTGCGTCACTTACAGCCTTTCACATATTAAGTCCACAGCCAACTAACACAACAGAGGACTCCGGGAGCTTTTTAAAAAAAATCTTTTCACCAAAGTGAGCTATGAATTTAGCATAAAATATCTCCTTTATGCTTGTATGTTCAAATTAATATGTAATGTCCCCAAATTTGCATAATAGGAAGTCAAGAGGAAGCCAAAGGATCTATCTTCACAGTGACAAAACAAGCCGTTAATATGGAGGAAAAAAAAAATCTTCAACCAACTCAACTGATGGGGACTGCATTGAGAAAATTGGCTGATTAAATATTTCCCTTTCCAACTGCATGTTGTGAGTTCTTGTGGCAAATCACAGAGGCTAAATATTGTTCTCCATTTCCTACTCTCATTGTGCACCCAGGTGGCGGTCAGATACCAACAACTACACACTGTAGCTAAGGTCCAAGGTTCGTGCCTGAAATTAGTGTCAAAATGAAAGCACCATAGAAATTTAGGGTTAAAGGGGAGCCCAGCTCATCCTCTGCATTTAAGTGACATCAACACAGCATGTGATAAGCATTTGGAGCACAGTTCATTTCTGGAACTCTCATGGGCTGTTCAGCTACTACTACTACAAGACAGACTGTGGAAATATCTCTTGTTTCTTAAAAGCAGGACAGCTCAAAGCCTCATGGCCAAAGCTTTGTGCTCACTTATCTCCACTAGCAGGTAGGAATTCCCAAAGAACGGGGCTGCTTCAGCAGGGTCTTCCCATATAAGTTAGAGGGTATACACAACCTGTTATAGTCACTGGTTTAAGAAGCAACTTTTCTAGCTTGCTTCACCCAGGAAAATTAACACAAGCTACACATATATTATGCAAAAGTAATAGCTCCTTGAAGGAAGCCCTATCTATATTTATATCTATGTACATTAATCTGGCTCTTGCAGCCAGTAAAACAGCCTTACAGCAGAGGTCAGATGTAGCACTTGATTTTTTTAAATATCCACCTGTATTTTCCTATGAAGTAAAATTTCTATCTTAATAACTTGGTTTGCGTGTTCATAAAAATATAGACACATATCTCTCTTAAGATTTCAAGGCTACACCTTTGCATATAATCAAGCAAAAATATAAATAAAATTAACCACAAGTACTGTTTATTGATAGAGGAGATTTGCACTAGGAGTTTGAATGTTGAATTTGGCTTTTATTGAAAATAAAAACCCAACATGAGGTATTAGCTAATAAAACTTTATGATGGTTAAGGAAATGGCTCTTTTTTGGGGAGCAGTGGGTGGTCAGCAACTTTTATGATACTGAAATATGTCCCAGGAAATAGAAAAATAATCACTTACAGTGTAAAACAGCAAAATCAACTTAGAGTTAACAGCATTGTAGGCCTGAATTGTGATGGAAAACACACAAACACAACACAATTGCACTTTCCCTTAGAAACACCAGAAAGTCCATTCCATATCAAATGTATTAATGTAGATAAAAGTGACCATCTATTCCAGGAAGAATCAAAAATGTATTGCATATATTCATATATTCCTTAATGATATCTCTAACCCTAATATAAATATTTAAAGATCTTTAAAGGCCTTAGGTTATGATTTTAGGAGTATTATTTTCTCCTTCCCTGCAAGCTTTCCTCCATTGTCATTCTCTTCCTCCTCCCTCCCCTCCTCTCCTTTTCCTGGCCTAAAACATGTATGAACTGCATACCCTATGCCAGGCACTGTGCTAGGCAGTGGAGGCTCTTACTTCCTAGTCTTCGGGTCCTATCTTTTTAATATTCTTCTCTTATTTCACAGCTAGGACCCCGAACTCTTAGTCAGTATGTCAGTTGGGCACACCTACAAACACAGACACGGTAAAAAATGTGGAGCATTATCTCGCTCAAATCATCTTAGTTGCCGCAAGTGTCATGTGTTAAATAATCAATGCAGATAAAAGAATTTGGGGATTTTATTTCTAAGACAGGCTTCCTGGGAGCCAAGGGCTTTGACCCAGACATTGAAGATTTGAAGGCTTTGAGAAGGCAGTGGCAAAATTATTTCAGGTGCAGGAATGAACAGAGAAAATGCAAGACAAACTTTGCAGGGGCAATGAGCAAATCAGCCTTACAGTGTAGACCATCCCTATTTAGAAATAGACAATGATACAGTTGGAAAGAAAGACTGAACCAAATGGTATGAGATCTATAAAGGTTTGACATTTTAAAATTGTATCCTATTGGCTCTGGGGAATTCCTGAATGCAGAAGAAAATAACATAATAAAAGCGTCAAGGTAGTTATGAGGTAGCTGTATTCTAAGGACATTGACTTGGGCAATAAAGTACAGGGCTTTAAAGCCTGTTCTATCCACTGCTTTATTCCGAACATCTTGAACAAGCCTAGGACATTATAGAGCCTCAATAATATGTGTTGAATAACAAGAAAAATTAATAGCACCTGAAGGACCTAGATTTTAAGTCATCTCAGCTGCTTGTTAGCTCTGTGACCCTGAAGAAGTTAACTTCTTGAAACCTCAGTTTCCTCATCTACAAACAGACGTAAGGATGATACCATTCTCATAAAGTGACTGAGAAGATTAAATTAGAAAATGAAGGTAAAAGTCTTAGCACACTGTCTGGCATATAGAAGGTAAATGTTAGCCATTCATAATTAGAATTAGAAATCCCTTAAAATAATACAGGAAGCATTCAAAGGAAGCATAAAAACAACGAAACCAATTTAGTGTCTGCCGCAGAGTGGGCCTGAATAATAAGGAAAATGGGATAAATTTAGACTTTCTAAATACATATCAATAAGATAACTTCTTGAAGCACATTCTGACTGTTTTACCAATATCTTCTTCTAAATTGGTGTATATATATATATACACACACACACATACACACATATATACACACATATATATACACACATATATACACATATATATACACACACATATACATATATATACACACATATATACATATATACACACATATATACATATATATACACACATATATATACACATATATATACACACATATATATATACACATATATATACACACACACACACACACATGCACTCTGGTTTCTCTTCAGATTGTATAAATCTTTCCCCTTTTACTAAATTGGTATATATGCCTAGAATATATATATCTTAAGCCATTTAAAGAGTAGAAAAGAGAAATATATGCTTCAAAATAATATGGATTGCGATGTGTGATTCATTGATGATGTATAAATCACTGGTAAGACTCCCATAATCTATAAAATCAGGAAAGTATATTAAACACTGAACTAATGGTGACAAATCAAGAGCCACAAGAATAGTGTCTGGCACATGGTAGGCACTGAACAAACATTTGATGCATGAGTGAATGAATAAATGAATGCTTTCTGAATCCATATGGGAGGAGATTTTTAAAATAATTCATTTGACTTCCATGTTTCCAATTTCTGGCAAATTGAATTCTTCTTTAAATATTTTCTGGAAATTCTGCGTGTTTTAGGATCTCTACGGTAAACTATGTTAAAACACTTGAGATCATGATAATTAACTACAAACCATATGTTCCTGACCACTGTGTGTTACCTTGTCTCTCTCTAAGGAAACTACTAACCTACTAGTATACTTCAGTAACTGCATTTGAACTACGAACTCAATTGTCAGAAAAACACAGGAAATTCACCGACTTATAAATCACAAGAACACTGTGCTTAAATAATGTCAACTAACATAAAGGGCATGAATGATATTAGAGATATTAGTAAGGATGCAAAAAGGTTTTGTATAATATACAGTGTAGTATTATAGGATCATAATGTCTAGCAACTTTAGAAGGATTCAGGGACATAACGAGTCTATATAGCCCTTCTCTTGGAAAAGAGATTATAAACACCATTAAGCAAATACAATGTTCACATTTTAAAATCTGAATAAGTTATTCGTGAGTCCTAGAGTGGGTAATTAAGCTTTTTAGGATAACTTTTTTCTTAAATCATTCTGGTAGTATTTAAACAACAGCTATCCAACTGATAGTGAAACAAATGAAAATTTGCTGTTGGATCACAAAGATGATTAAATACAAAACCTGTAGATAAAGCTTTACCATGTATCCTTGCCAACAAGGTAGAACAGTAACTCGGAGCGATATTTTTACTAGCTATCTAAGAGGGCCCCTCCCTGACAGTGCATTCTCTATAATAAATTTCCTAGATGATGTTCTGTTTTGTGGAAAATAAACCAAGATACCTGAAGAAAAGATTTTATTGAATTACACAAATAACTGGCTACTACTAAGAAAATCCATATCCTAATATCAATCCCGTGAACATACCAAAGCCAGCTCAAATCTTTTAGCACTTCATACACAATTTCTAATGAACCAAGTTTTAGCCTTTCCCCCGCCTCACCCAAATTCAGGCAAATGGGTCAGATAAATAGCTTCGAAGTCAATACAACTTTCTAGGTGACAGATAAGAATAATGGCACAGCACAAAGACAAAGGCAGAATTATAGTAGGCAGAAAGAAACTATAAGTAAGTATTATAATAGCTGGTCTGTAATAGTGGTATTTGAAAAGGAACATAATGACAAGAAGAAAGCAAACTTGGAGAAATGTAGTAAACATATCAGGAGAGAATAATGTAATCAGATGCCAGAGCTTAATTTTACTTCTCTAAAAAATTACACTAATGGTGTGTTAATTCAGCAATATTATATTCTGACTAATTATTTACTATAATCAAGTTAAATTGTATAAAAATTTGTCTAATTAGCATTTAGAACAAAGCAGTCTGGAAGCTATTGGCTTTGTGTAACTTGCACAGAAAAATTGATGTCAGGATTTCATTTTGACTTACATGAAAATTGATCTAATATGTCATAACTTTAGCTCCCAAAAGATATGATTCTTTAAAAGCTATGTGATTAACGTTGCTTGTGTGTACACCTCCTGAAAGAATTGAGGTGCAAAGATGTTCCTGGTAACATTAGCTGTAATCTTATCACGTTTATATCTCCGCACTTACCTATTTAATAAAGAAGATAGTTATAACAACAGCATATTTACAACATTTTTTATTTCTTAGTCCAATCTTAAATTTTAAAATATATATGATGTCTGGCAAACAAAGTAAAACCAAGCAAAGTAAAATCACTCATAGTATTTATTCCTTCTTTGCATCTTTTCTCAGCTTTCTCTGACTTGCATGCCTCTTTGGTTTTTCTCCTTAAACTACAAACTATCATATCAAATATTCTTCCCTTTAAGACACTCCTAATTCTCCTAAGGAAGTGTCAAATTAAAGTAGGCGCAATCTGGAAATACTCACTGTTTTATCTCAAGAGTTCAGTGCAATTGCTTCAGCTGAGATAAATGCATGAAGACTTTTCTGAAATAACTTTTACATAAGGATAAAATGATTTCTATACAAGAAACAATTACCAGCCAACATTATTATCACCAGAAAATTGTAAGCTAGAATGAGCAATAAAAACATTGTGTTTGGAACGAGATATTAGAGAATAGCTATTAAAACATTTTACTCAATTTCTATTACACCTTAAAATGAAAGTCATCAAAATGTCATTACAGGCCTTTTCCCCAGATTCTTCAGAGAGTGAATTTAATCATTTCAGGAAATTGAGTACTATCCACCATTCACTTAAATCCTTTGAAATAACAGCAAAGCAAAACACAATGTGAAATGTATAAGACACTTTATATTAAAATGTGTTCATATATATACATAGATACATACCGAGGAGTACTTGTCTCCAAATACCTAAGATTAAATCTTGGGAAATTAACCACTTATATAAAATATTACCTTCAAGAGGACTTGAAGTAAGAAACCCAAGTAAAGGAGCCAGAAGTTGAGCTCTATAAAACCCCAGAGTTAATAAAGAACTAACATATCAGGGTTTTCTTAATACTTTCAAAAATCAATTATTTGGAAATTACTTCCAGCCACAATGATTACTTGTACACCAAAGCATGGAACTTTTGCTGCTGCTCTGCTAAAGAAAGCTAAACATTGGTTGAATAAGTGCGATTACAATAATACAGGCATGGTTATTGGCTCCTTTAGAAAAGTGGTACTTCGTAAAGAATTTTCAAGCCAGAAGAGACCTTTTGACATCACCTAACCCTGGTTCTTAATTTACTAGTTCTAGAAATAAAATCCACATAAAATAAATATTACTTTTATTGATCTCCAAAATGATCATTTTCTCTAAGGAAATAAAAAGCTGCTTATTTTCAAGGCTGAAGGGAAACATAGGGAGCACCTGATTGCATTTGATCACCAAAGCTAGCCAATCTTCAGAAAATGACCAACAATCAGATTCTCTAAGCTCTTCTCTTTAAACCTTTAATGGTTAAAAACATCAAATTTTAAATAATTATATTTAGAGAGCAGTTTTCCAATGCTACTGGCAAGAAGTAGAGGAAATGGTTTGAAAATTGCACTTTTAAAAATGTTGAATTTTTACCTTTTGATTCGAGGAGGATGTCACTTCTCATGGAACCCATTTTCCTGAAGATATTCAGCGCTGGCCGATTTAGAATAAAACTATTAGCATATTACTTAACAAAAAAAAACTTTACTACAAAGCCACAATCTCACTTGAAAGGAAGCTGATGGTGCTTATAAGCAATAAATGCCTTTCCTGATACCTATTTTGTCATCACCATCTTATTAGCAGAGTGCATGTTTTCTGCAGCATCCATCAATTAGCCGTTTTTAAGGAAACGGGAAATGGATCAGGGCTCATCTGCTAAGCAAGGCTGTATACTCCATAGCCTCTTAATCACCAAGGCCCCTTTCTAACAAGGTTCTAGAAGACAAGGAAGCCCAGAGACCATTAAATAGCACACAAGCAGAATATTCCCGGGAGTCACCAATATGGGATACAACTTTCCCCCAAAGAACCAGCCTGCGACTGAAGGCGACAGAGCCGCCCGTAGCAGAGCCGCAGCACATCTGCCAGCTTGTGCCTTAGCGCTTGGCAATTGCAAAGCAGATCCCAATACCATCAGACAAACTACTCCTGACTTCTTACTCCCCCAGCAGAATCCAGGCATTTGGAGAGAGCCTGCCAGTTTCACAGGCACCCCAACTAGAGAGAAGGTAAGGAAATGGAAGGCTCACCCTTTCATAGTCAATCCACCTAGAGCTGCATCATCCGAATCACAAATGAAATGCTAATGTACAAGAAAATGAATGCCAATTTCCTCCACTTTGCTCCAAGTTTCAGTGGCCCCTCCACAATAAAAGATAGCTGTTTGTGGAGGCTGCCTTGTTCCATACCATTAACTCAGAACAAAACATATTTTTAGTGGGACAGCAGTGTTTACTTGTAAGAACTGATGAATTGCTCGGCACCATTTATCACTTGCAGACAAAGACGTTCAGCCACAATTTTGGACATAAATCAAGGTACATGCTCCTCAATAAAAAAAGAGACTGCTAAGTCCCCAAAACCACGGAGATTGAGGTCAGACTGGCCATAGCAACCACCAACAGGACTTGGGCCTCCAGAAGGACCTAGCAACCGATAAATGAGTTCAGATCTCTTTTCATCTCCACTGGTGTGAAAGCCAAAATTAAAAAGATTAGATCACCCTGCACCCATTACAAAAGGCGCCACAATGAAAAAGTCATTTCCAGCCTTTGAATCACATCAAATAAATAACATTCATCCCTGCTATAATGAACAACTTTCAAAGTAAATTGAATCTCCATAGTACTGCTTTCCCTGGCTGAACAGTATTTACATAACAATATATCACAGGAAGCTCCGAATGGATCTTGTAAATGGGGACCTGGGGATAAAAACCATCTTTAGCCCCGATTACTGTATATTCAGACTGCTTTTCGGTCCCCCTCATTTAAACAATATGTTGTATCAGCAACATAAACAATGCTTTTAAATTGTGGGAAATGAAAGTTTTTGGTACATTTTTAAATGTCTGGACTCATCCCAATAGACTCCCTTTTGTGGGGCACTAAGAACATAAAAATCACTTAACCTCCTAAATCGATGTCCTGGACTCATTTTTGTGACAAACAATTCTATGTGTACACTTGCTTCTTTGTTCATGCCAGCAATGTTTCACCCTAAATATCTGCTGAGTTTTTGTGTATTACTTAAAATGAAAACACATTTGCAGATTTCTTTTTGGCATGCAACTCATTCATTATTTCTTATTTCCTCGAAAGTAAAAGATATTCTCTATTGCCATAACAATAATGTCTATTAAGTTTTAGTAATATCTCTACACAAAGTGTTCATCCTCTACAGTCTAATTTTGAGTCAATTTCTCCTCATCATTAAAAAAACTGACTGATTTCCAAAAACATACAGGCTTCCATAAACTATTGTACATTTCATATATATTTCAAATGGAGTATGTTCCAAATAAGACAGTTAAATCTATGTTGAAAACATACCATCATAATGTTATCTTTTTGTGACAGCCCACGTAGATATTACTATTTGAACTCCACAGGGAATCTCATTAATTTTTGAAACTCTCTGACCTCAGTACAGTTGAGTGTAAAAATAATTACAAATTAAGAATGAAAGAGCATCCCTTGAATTCTGCATGGCCATATGCTGCTCTACGTTGCACAAAACATTGCTAACTATCATCAAACAGAATTTTTTTCCAGATATAAATTTAAACAGCATGCTGAATATCACCAGACAGACACAAAAAGCAGCTCACCCTTCCACTCAGCTCTGCTCACACTTCACCTCCGACGATTCCAGTAACACAAAGCCCCGAGAACACAGGTTTGCAGGCAAGTGACAGCACAGATGATACCCTCACAAAAATATTTCCCTATCCAGAGTCGCTTTCTATCTCAATGTTGCAGACACAAAGTGCAGAAATACAAGAATCAGCGCAGAAATATTTTCTTACCTAAAACTTGTCCGAAGGATGGTCTTGTTACTGTTGTCACCTCCGGTGCCCCCTCTCACCATCGTGGAAATCGGCTCCACTATGTGTACTGCTCTGTGCCTCAGTTACAGCTGTGACACTCATCTGCCTGCATAGAACCTATGAGGGGAAATGAGAGAAAGAGAGAGAGAGGATTTGCGCTTGTGTATGTGTGTGCTTGTATGTGTGTGTGCGTCTCTGTGTGTGTGTGTTTCAGAGAGAGAGAGGGAGAGAGAGACTGCCGACTTGAAACTAAGAACCTAAAACCTCCGGCCAAGTCAAGCCTGAACAAAAATGATCAAAGCTCTGTCCTTCATCAAGAGAGAAGACAGATATTTTGTTCTCCTCCACTGAAAAGTGGGACTGTCATTGGGGATTCTCACCAGGAAAGTGCAGACAGCGGCAGACCTTCTCCAGAGTGCTAGTGCTGCCCAGCAGTCCGTGCAGAATACAGGTACCTATTGTTCCAGAGACAGATATGTAGCCAGCCAGTCAGACTCTGACAGATCTCAGCAAACCAGCAAGCCTGCCTTCATTTTAACTCCTTATTTACTAGTGCTTTTTGGTCAAATGCAAAGTCTTCTCATCACCCCCGAGAAATCAATGGAGATGATACAGATAAACTCACAGCAGAAACTAATCCTGTATCTTTTACAAAGAGGGACTTTTTGCTATTGAAATGCTGAATTTGATGCAAATATCTTATTTTTCTGGGAAGAAATGAAGCATTAGATTACATGAGCAAGACTTAGCAAGTATAGGAAAACCTTGATATTCAAGATGAACAGTGCAGCCGATTTAAAAAGAGAAGAATAAGGGCTGCTCAAAACATCCCGAGTGTAAATATATATACTCCAACACAAACCGGGTGAATAAAGCTAAGGGGTCCCAACCTTTTGCAAAGGGGTGTGGCACATTGAAAACCTGCATAAAAAGCCACCCCAACAGACCTATTTCCCTAGAGGCTAGAGTCTTTGGTGTCTCTTTTTTAGATCCCACTGCTTTCTCAAGCACCCCAAAACACCTCCCACCCCCAGTACTGCCCCAGTGTCTGAATTATATCTAAGGCAGTGAAACAAAATTAGGGAAGGTCAGAGAAAAATAACTTACTCTACATTCTCCCTGATGGATTCTGAAACCCAGAAGGTACATTTGATTCTTTAAATTCCTGGACCTTAATAGATTACAGTAGGTTTCTAACTTTTATCTTTGTGTATTAATTGATTGATTTTCTTTTAAGGAGTGAAAGAGGACAAAATACCTTGCATTTGATTGTTTAGCAATACTAGAAGACAAGGAATAGAAAAACAAAAAGTAGCTTGTCATTTAGTTAAAATAAGAGATGGAACTCTCCTTCCCCAGAAGACTTAATATACAAGCTCTTTGAATTTTTTTTGAATAAACGTCAATTCTCATTAATTGCTACCATTCACCCAAGAAGCATATTCTGATATAGTAGGTGTGCTGTATAGTGTAGAAAATCGTTATGAAACTCCTTTGTAAAATCCACACTCAGGCATCACTTAACAAAGCCAGAGGGTAAATCCTCAATGCAATAGGGGGAGGTTTAGCCATGCATGGCTGTTAACGGTAATGAGACGTGTAGAACATATCTGCGCACTGCCAAACAGCTTCTTCTAAATATCTAGCGTTTGTATTCTTTATTTTTTAGAAAGAAACTGATAAGAGATTGCATGATGTTTCAAAACTCCGCATACACACAAAAAACAGCCTAGAAAATACAGTTACCTCCTTTCACACTGTCTCTTGTCCTAATCCCAGCATTTTTAAAACATTTCAGGTCATGCTAATTTAGCTAGGACTGAGCAATTAATATAGGCTTTAGAAACTCTTTCAGAAGTCAAAATTGCTTAACTTGGTGACTTCTGAAAAAGCTGCCTTGTGGTTTCTACTCAGGGAGAGCTTCTATTATGTTCAGAAGGGAAAGGATGTCAAAAGACTGCCTGAATGACGAGAAAAATATACGGGGTTTCTGACTAAACTCATCATAACCTATAAGCCAAGAACAAAACAAGAGAATCTTGTAGCCTGCTTCTTCTAAGTGGCATGAACCGATTATTTTCAAGCCCATTTTAAAGAACATGTGCTTCTTTGTAAGGTCAAAGGACAACCTTATTTCACATTACTATCTTAACAGCAAAATAACAGAAGCCCATTCAGTGAAAGAAAGTAGGATATAGATTATAGGTAGGTACACATATAGAACAGAGCTGAATCACAGTGGAGGTGACAGCTTCCATGCAAGGCCCCCGTGACTGACTAACGCTGCAGTTTGAAAGAGGCATCTATGCGCTCACTCCTAAGCATGGGATAAGACTTAGGTGTAAGTACATTTAATTAGAGCATTACCCAGGACCCATCCAGATGTTATTATCTTTTATGTTTTTTTTTTTTCTTTTTGATCTCTCTATCCCACTTCTGGTGTCTTCAGAAAGCCAAGCTTGGTGAGCCAAACACATTTTAAATATTCAGCTCTTAACATGTTAGAATACAGACAGTTCTCACAGTCAGGCTCCATTATTTTCTAGAGGTATATACAGAGGTTTACCACCATTAATGAGAGTCATGGGCACATGAAAATAAAACACAGAGACACCATAAAGAGTGTGGATGTGTGTGTGTGTGTATAAAGAAGTATCATACTTGTGCAAAATACATGTTTTACATGCTTCATGAGTATGCAAAAGCATCATTTTTTTCTCAATAAAATTTTTTGTGAAGTCCCTACTAAAATATCTGTCCCTAGAATACCCCTGAGGTCCATTATATAGCTCTGAGTTTATAATTCACACTTCAGTCCCTAATTTGCCAAATAATTCAGGTCAAGCAAGAGTCCAACATGAAATGCCAACTGTTTCTTGAAAGAAAACAAACCATAACTGTTTCATGTGCTAGGATTTTAAGAAATAAACATTTGAGGATTAGAGGCACCTCTTGCTAATAGTAGTAAGGGGCAGGCTAATGCTCCTGAGAATCCACTGGGTATCTATCCCTTTTCATCCATATCACTTGATTTGAGCGACTTGAAATTAGGTTTCCCAGAAAAAAAAAAGGGGGAAGGAAAACAGAATCTCTTCTTTATATTACAGAATGTTCTGATTTTTATAATATTCCCCAAGACATGCTCCAGCCACATTCAGTTATTCATTCACACAATAAACTTCATGCTGACATAACTTCTGAGGGTCTCTCTGGGAATGCTAAAAGTAACCCAACTCTACCAAAGTTAAAAATCATCTCTCCACCAAATTAAACATTATCTAAGTTCTCCATGCAGTTATTAAATACATAGAAGATCACCTCTGTGCATAATCTACAAATGGCTTAGATTACATATTAAAATTCTAATTAAAAGTCTTCATCTTATCTCAGTTGGCCGATTTGAGATTAGAGAGCAAACACGGGTTTGGCATGAAAGCTCATGCGGAATCAAGATTTCTGATGATCGCAACTTAGAAATTAGTAGCAGTGTTACAGAGTATTGCTAATAGAAATAAAAAAACATAAAACTATGAACAACTTCTGAGACCCTTCTTAGATGGTGAGTATAGAGTGACATGAAGAGATTCCCTGGTAACTTCTATTCCATAGGAATGTACTTGTTTGAGAGTTGGAGAAAGATATGAGAGATGAAATTTCTGCAGGTGTGAGAGGAAATTATGCCCATTATTACATTCGAAATTGAAATATTGAAAAATTTGATCATGTAATTTGACTGACTAGAAAACGTATTATGCAACATAAACTAAGGCTTTTCAATATTTAAGATCCACGTTAGAAGAAACATTAGATTACCACTTAATCCATAACTAAGTGAAAACAGTATTTCTGAGAGTGATGCTCTAAAAAGTCATGGAACATTTAATGGAAAATATTAGGAGTTACTTCATACCATCTACATGCTTACAACATTTTATAGTGTGACCATTTGGTAATTAGTAGAAGGAAAGATATGCATTTTCCCTAATAATCCTCTCACGGCAAAGCAATAACACATTTTACAAAGCCTACCTCGTCAACTTCCTGATGTACAGTTTAAATTAGATAAATTCATTTCAGAAGAGCTCAATGAAGTATTTTACTCATTAATTAGTAAGCAATCAGATATTTAGAAGGAACAGTGGAGTATTTTGCCTTCTTTATTCAAAGGTAGCTGCTGGAAGTCAACTCTAAGAACATGCACACGGAGACCAGAATGTGAACATTTTGAATGGTAACAAAGGGAAAGGACGTGTATTGCTGCATATGAAAATGAAACAATATGTTTTCCATAAATGTTTCTATAAATGTGCTCTTAAATACTCTGGGGCTTACAGCATAATGAAAAAAAAATGTCCATGTAGCTGATTGATGAGAGTTGATATTTAACACACAGGTATTTCATAGAAGTTGGGAAACTCCCAAAAGGAATTGGGCAGAAAAAATGTAGTGAAGATTTTCCTACATTTATTTTGTACAGCATTTTTGAAAAATCTCAGAATATTCCAGAACATGCACATTTTCTTCAAGAATTGCCATTCTAGAAATTTTTCTTACTAGACATATGTTATTATTCTACATCCCATTCTTTAAGTGACATAGGACCTACCCAGCTTCTCCAACAGCTGACTGCAGAGCTGCACAACGATTGGTAGAGTATTATTCTGAGACAGGCAGAGCATCACATGAAAGTGCTCATCTCCCTTCCTTCTGTCACGTGGAGTCTCCTCCATCCAAATCTTCTGATAAAAGTCAGGATAAAGCATGATTTATTAACATGGTAAAGTCATTATACTCCTGACCTAAAATGTTACTGGACCTTTCCCTAGCTATTGCTATTTAAGGAATTCTTTAAAAAACAATTTAATTTCCTTCCACCCAGTCAAGTTTTTCTCCACAGATAACTGGCTTTCATTATAAGCACACACACAAAAAAAACATCAGTGAAGTCAGTATGTATGAGGCATTGAAATATTTTCAAATTAAAGTATGCCTGTATTTATGTTAGGGTACCCAAACACACACTTCCATTTGATTCTGTATAACTGATCTTATTTGAGGAAGCACTCTTACAACATATGAGAAAGCACTGTGGAAATGTTAAAGGCTACACAGCCAGGTTAGTCATTAATAGTAGTAGAAGTCTAAATAAGTCAGTATTGCAGATGGCATATTTTTTTATTTTAAACAAGCACCTTATTGAAAAGCAATAGAGTCTCCTTGCTAATTTTACTGAAGTTTTGCACGCTTACTACTAGAACACTCTAGTTTTATTTTCTGATTTTTTTTCTAATATCATTTACACAACAGCCCTTTGGGGATTTATAGAACGTATCTCAGTATATTATTGTCATCAAAGGTGTGTTTGAGATGCTAGTGCAGAATTGCTAATTGTTCATAAGTACCTTGAAACGTTAGATTAGCAATGTTTATAATTGTCCAAATATAGCATGACCATATGAAATCAATTACTATGCACATCAATCTTTGACATTTTAATGCATTACAACTGTCGTACAGTTGCCACAAACTTTTGTACAAAGCCGGAGTTCTATTGCCTGAAAATCGAATGAAGTAGTATTTGATTGTAAACATTGGAGAAATAAGCATAGTAGCATATGTAATGCTGAAATTGGTCTACTTACTTGAATATTCATCTGCTTTAAATTTAGACTCTATCCTCCAATGTGAAAAATTTCACATTGGAGAAATTTTCAGTGTCCTCTTGATCCCACAGTCTCTCTTCCATAGGTGAACTCTTATCAAATAAAAAGAGCCCCATCTGAATAATACTACAACTCTTTTGTAAAAGTCACTTAACTTCTGAGAACTGACCGATATTCTGAAACGCCTTCATGACACAGGTGTCTGTTGCTGGCCATTGTCAGATTTGATTTATCGGACTTATGTAGTCAAAATTGTTTTCATTTTTTCTTCCTGGAGCCCAAGGTGGTGAAGTGGGAATGGCTTCTCTGTAATATTTATTTGCTTCCTGATTGGAAGGAGAGAGTTAGCATTTTTCAATTCAAGATCAAAGATAGACATGTCCATGGGACAAAATACAGTTTTCTGGTTGAATTTGGGTCTGATATTTGCTCCATTTCTGAATGACACAAAATAAAACAAAACAACAAAACTCAGTTCGTAACATTTTGGTGTGTTTGATTCCATCAAGTCACTGTGACTTAAAAGAAAAAGCCGGTCAAATGAGAAAAGAAAGGAAGCATTCCAAGCAAATTAGTTTCTTCTCTCAGTCCCACCGCATCCCCTGAGTCCCGAGACCTGACTGCCGACCGGGCTTTTCCTCCTGTTGAATAGTCACTGTTTCTGAACCGACAGCACTCAATGAAGCTAAGGTCAGGCTATATCGAGTTGGCATTTGCAGTGATAACAAATCAGAAATGATAGCATCATAGAGATTTATGAATTTTTTACCCCTGCAGTCACAAACATCAGACGTTTACTTTATAAAGAGAGCTTTTAGATCCTTCCTGCAGTTTCCATAGTGATTTCATTTTTTCCCTTTTATCACAGATTGGCTGAAGAGCTGCTACCCTTTGTGAGTTAAAAGGCTTGCGCTACCAACTGTCGATATAAAAGGTAGCTGAGGCAAAGACGCAATATATACTGCCAAAAATAATTGAAATAGAGAGAGACATGTCGGTGAAAAGTTCCAGAAGATTTTTGTTTCTGTATCAATGTGATAGTACAGGAGAAAATAATTTTGCCTGAATTCTCATAATTACTTTGAGTTGAATGTAGTTATATTTTATGCTGTGTACCATACTTATATTAAAACACTCATCATACAAAACATAATCCTTTCATAAAAGGCTTTAATATAGCTTATGCTGTTCCAAGTGTCTTGGCTTGTTAAACATCAAAGTTCATTACAGAAACATTTTCACTTCAGTTACTTTAGTTTAGGCTGCAATGTTTACTCCAACGTTTATTCTTCTTTTCTCATCTCTCAGCTTATTCAACTTTATTTTTTCTGTTAAAGAAAAGTGCACTGCATTTTAAGATTAATCCAGACTTTCCATAGCATAACAGTGAAAACTTGTGGAAAGAACCAGTGCATTTCTAGCTAGCATGTAAGAAAGTGAGGGCTCAGTTATTAATTTAGTTCTACCTTGTTTTATATAGTTCTTCTTCCTATTAAAATTGAGCATTTAAATGAATTTTAAATGTTATACTGATTTTTCTTTCAATTAGCATATTATTTAATAATGTTGGTACCTGAATAATCCTAGTCATAGGTTGCTATAATCCTAAGAGAAATGTCTACTCTCTAACTACTTATTAAACATATTGAATTCTTGTCATGATGCTGTGGATGTATTACAAATAAACTTTTAGCTCAATATGCTGTTTTAAGACTGTGGAGAAAATAACAATATTGCTAATTTCTACTACAGTTGATGTTATTTCTAGTAGAGTCAGCCTGCCTTATCTGAGGGTTCCACACCTGTGGATTCAACCAACTACAGATCAAAAATATTAAAAAATAAAAATAAAGAACAATACAATGATAGAAAATAATACAAATAAAAGCAATACGGTATGACAACTACGTATATGGCATTTACATTGTATTAGGTATTATAAGTAATCTAGAGATGATTTAAAGTATATGGGAGGTACAAGTATATGACAAGTATATTATATTAACATATTATACCATTTTATTTAAGGGACTTGAGTATCCTTGAATTGAGGTATTTATCAATGGTCTTGTAACTAATACTCTGTGGATACTAAGGGAAGACTGTATTAAATGACAATAAATATAATTGTCATTTTAGAAAAAAATGGTATTTCTATGAAAGTAGTTAAGATAGACACTTGACCTTTAAATAATGTGGGGGTTAGGAGTGCCAACCCCCCATGAAGTCAAAAATCCAAGTGTAACTTTTGAGTCACCAAAACTTAACTATCAATAACCCACTATTGACCAAAAGACTTATCAATAACACAAATAATTGATTAACATATATTTTGTATGTTTTATATATACAAAGAATATACTGTGTTTTTATAATAAAGTGAGAAGAAAAAAATATTATTAAGAAAATCATAATGAAGAGAAAATGTATTTACTATTTATTAAGTGGAAGTGGATCACCATAAAGGTCTTCATACTTGTCTTCACGTTGAGTAGGCTAAGGAGGTAGAAGAGGAAGGGTTGGTCTTGCTATCTCAGGAGTGGCAGAAGTAGAGGAAAATCTGCATACAAATGGACTTATGCAGCTCAAACCCAAGTTGTTCAATGGTTAACTAATATATCCTTATATATTAAAATATTTCAATTTCTAAGAAGATATAGGTATCTATGGTCTCTACTGCATGGTTATTGCACATACACTTTTTTCCAGCTCATATTTTCTTTTTTCTAATTTCCAAAGTACGTATAGCCTAAATAGGCTAGTTATTCCTGAATTTTTACTCAGTATTAACAAAATTATGCACCACAGTAAGATGTATTCTTTTCCTTTTCATCCTACTTTCATCAGGGGAAACAAGAAATCAAATAGATTTTGAAAGAAAAGATACAAATTGATTGATATGCTAAGAATTTCAGGAGTTCGTGGGACAGGTAGGCATAATATAAGGAACCTATTTTAGTTAAGCTCTTTGAGGGTCAAGGAATAGAGATTTTTTTTTATTTTTACTCACCTTGACAAATGGTATAGTTATGTGTAAGAAAACACAAAGTAGGCCGGGTGCAGTGGCCCATGCCTGTAATCTCTGCACTTTCCAAGCCTGGGGCAGGAGGATTGCTTGAGTTCAAGAGTTCAACACCAGCCTGAGCAACATAGTGAGATCCCACCTCTATAAAAAAACAATTCTTTAAATGAGCTGGGCATGGTGATGCATGTCTATAGTCCCAGCTACTTGGGAGGCTGAAGTGGGAGAATCACTAGAGCCCAGGAAATTGAGGCTGCAGTGAACCATGATCTCACCACTGCACTCCAGCTTGGGCAACAGAGCAAGATTTTGTATGATAAAAAAAAAAAAAAAAAAGAAAGAAAACACAAAGTAATAATTAACATGGAACTCTCACTCTAATCTATATAATCATACTTCTGAACTGCATAGACACTGAAACAGGAGTCAAAAAAGTACTGGAGACCTGGTCTGCTAGAATTTATGGATTCAGTCATTGAACAAATTCTTAAACACACCACATGCCAGACACTTTGGTATATGTTCGGTGTATTTCCATTTGTTAACAGGAGACAGCATCCTTGCCTTCGTGAGCCTTGCAGTCTGGAGAGGAAGTAGGGGGATAAAGAAGTAGCAAGCAAATAATATATAATTTTATTAAAGAAAATAGCAGTGTCTTCAAGACGGTCATTTATAATCTGGCACTTGAGGAATGAAGAGATGGCTGCCACACATGAACCATGTGGGAGGAGTATTTTTCAGACACAGTGAGATAATTCTATGTTTGAAGAAATGGAGGGAGGCCAGTGTAGATGCAGCAAGGGAGCAAGGATGATGGCAGCCCCAGATTTGATTACAGAAGGCATAGACTGTGGTTCGGGTCAATTAAGTTCTAAGCATATGGGAATATCATTGAAGGGTTGCAAGCAAAGAAAGAATATGATCAAGTTTTACTTTTAAGGATCATTCTGGATGGCATGTGTGAAATAGCTTGGAATAAGATGAATGTAGAAATAAAGAGATAAATTACTGTAGAGACTCAATAAAGAGATGCCAGTGGACTGGACCAGGGGAATACTGTCAAGAGGAGACAATGAAGATGGATTTGAGTAGATAATGGAGGTAGAATTGTCAGCCTGTAGAGATGGATAGTCTGTGGGTGGGAAGTCAGAAGAAGGAGCCAAGGACTCCCAGGTTGTTGTGACGCAGTGGCTGGGGGTGGATGGTGCGCAGGGAGGGAAGAGGAAATAGTGGGATGAGAAATACAAAGGAAAAAATATTTATCAGGGTAGAAAGAGCAAAACTTTAGTTCCAGACTTATTAGATTTTATACATCTATGGATGTCTCATAGATATGGTGTGGGTTGGAGACATAAATTTGTGAGTTGTCAGTATATGGATAGCATTTAAAGATATTTCTTTGTTTTCCAGGAAAAATAAACCATCTAGGAAAATCCTATGCAAAAAGAAGACAATGAATCCTAAGCTGGAGATCTGAGAAATGTCAACATTTAAAGATCTGATAGAAGGGGGAACTGAGAAACAACCAAAAAGGTAGGAAGAAAACAGAGAAACTAGACTGCCTCAGAAGCTCAGAAAAGAGGCTATTTCAGAAAGGGGGAAATGGCCAACCGTGCAAAATATTACGACAAGGTCAAGTAAGACAAGAATAGAAAAAATATTTTGAATTAATTTACATGTAGTTCACTGGTGGCATTATGAAATGCTACAGGTACAAACTACATCATAAGGAATTGAGGGATGATTGGGGAGTAAGAAAGTAGAGCTCTCATGTTTGGACAAATCATTGAGAAGTTTAGTAATGAAAGGAAGCAGATAGTCTAAAAGCTATTGGAGAGGTGACTGGCTCAAGGGTGGTTTTCTTGATTTTTGTCAATATTGAAGATTCTGGAATGTGTTAACAATGAGATTAATCCATCAATAAAGGATTAAGGAAAGAGAAAATGAGGAAATCACTGAACTCTTTGACAAGGCAAGAAAGGAAGGGATTTAGAGCACAAGTGGGAGGATTGAGTTTTGATAGGAGAAGAGACATTTCCCCCACTGTTAATAGGAGAGAAGATGAATGAAGAGCCAACTAGGTGTGTAGATTTGGTGTAAGAGGAGAGTGAGTTCTTGACTGACCACGGGCTTTCATTTTCTAAATGAAGTGTGAGCCACAGTGATCAGCTAAGAGCAAGGGGAGGAGATAGGATGTGGAATTTAAAGAGAAAGTATAAAATGTGTCATCTTGAGTTAAAGAAAGATTATTCAAGACACTTGTTAAAGACAGTAAGAAAGACTTTATTTAAGAAAGCATCCAAATTGGAAAGGAAGAAATCAAATTATCCTTGTTTGCAGATGACATGATCTTATATTTAGAAAACCTAAAGACTCCACCAAAAAGAAACCTCTTAGAACTGATAAACAAATTCAGTAAAGTTGTAGGATACAAAATCAGCATGCAAAAATCAGTAGCATTTCTATTTCTTAACAGCAATCAATCTGAAAAGGAAATCAAGAAAACAACTCAATTTGCAACAGCTACCAAAAAAAACCAACCAAACAAACAAACAAACAAAAACAACCTAGGAATAAATTGAACCAAAGAAGTGAAAACTTTACAAGGAAAACCATAAAATGCTGAAGAAAAAAATTTGAGATGGATATAAAAAATGGAAAAATATTCCATGCTCATGGATTGGAAGGATTAATATTGTTAAAATGTCTACTCAAAGTGATTTACATATTCAATACAATCCCTATTGAAATACTGATGGCATTTTTCACAGAAATAGAAAAAAATCCTAAAATTTGTATGAAATCACGAAAGACCCCAGATAGCTAAAGCAATCCTGACCAAAAACAGCAAAGCTGAAAGCATCACATTATCTGATGTCGAATTAGACAATGAAGGTATAGTAACCAAAATAGCAATGTACTGGAATAAAAACAGACATATAGACCAATGGAACAGAATAGAGAACCCAGAAATAAGTCCACATACTTACATCCAACTTATTTTTGACAAAGGTGCCATTTTAACAAACGTGGCAAGAACATTGGGGAAAGAACAGTCTCTTTAATAAATGGTGCTGGGCAAGCTGGATCTCCATATGCAGAAGAATGGCATGAGATCTCCATTTTTCATGAGATACAAAAATCAACTCAAAATGGATTAAAAACTTAAATGTAAGACCTGAAGCTATGCAAGTACTAGATAAAAACATTGGGGAAATAGTAAGGACATTGGTCTGGGGAAACATTTTTTTGGGGGGTAAGATATTGAAAGGACAGGAAACAAAAGCAAAAAATAGACAAATGGGATTAAATAAAGCTGAAAAGCTTCTGCATAGAAAGGAAACAATCAACGGAGTGAAAAGACAACCTACAGAATGGGAGAAAATATTTGCAAACTATCCATCTGACCATCTGACAAGCAATTAGTGATCAGAATATATAAGAAACTCAGACAATTCAATAGCACAAAAAAAATCTGATTAAGAATGGGCAAAAGACCTAAATAGACATTTCTCAAAAGAGGACATACAAATGGTCAACAGGTATATCAAAAAATGCTCAACATAACTAATTATCAGGGAAATGTAAATCAAAACAAAAATGAGATATTAGCTCACCCCAGTTAGAATGGCTGTTACAAAAAAGACAAAAAAATACAATGCTAACAAGGATGTTGGTGAGAATGTTAAGTAGTACAACCACTGTGGAAAACACTATCGAGGTTCCTCAAAAAACTTAAAATAGAACTACCATATGATCCAGCCATCTCACCGCTGGATAGATAGCCCAAAAAAAAGGAAATTGGTATATCGAAGAGATATCTGTACTCCTGTTTTTATTGCAGCACTATTCCTACTAACCAAAAAATGAAATCAATCTATGTGCCCGTCAGTGGATGAATCAATTGTTTAAAATGTGGTATATATGCACAGTAGAATACTATTGAGCCATAAAAGGAAGAAAATTCTGTCATTTGCAGCAATACAGATAGAACTGGAGGTCATTGTGTTAGGTAAAATAAGCCTGGCACAGAAAGACAAATATCACATGTTCCCACTCATATGTGGGAGCTAAAAAAGTGTATCTTATGAAGATGAGAGTAGAATGATGGTTACCAGAGAGTGAGAAGGGGAGAGAGGAGGAAATAAATGAAGAGAAGGTGGTTAGTGGGTATTAAAATACAGTTAGATAGAAGAAATAAATTCCAATATTTAATAGTACAGTAAGAAAATTATAGTTAACAATAATTTACTGTGTCTTTCAAAATGGCTAGAAGAGAAGATTTGTAATGTTTCCAGTGCAAAGAAAAAAATAAATATTTGAGGTAATGGATATCCCAATTATCCTGATTTCATCACTACGCAATGTATGCAGGTATCAAAATATCATACGTACTTCCAAAATATGTGTGATTATTACATATCACAAATAAAATAACGGAAAATCTAAAAAAAAATAGACTACTGAAATGAGAGGTTTTACAGTAGGAATGATCAGCTCAACTCCAGATATAACAAGGATGAGTGGGGATTTATAGCCAAGAAGCAGAGTGGGGGTCAGTGGATGGAAAACTATTAGAAGAAACATCAGGATAGGGGAGATTCTGGCTAGACTGACCTGATAGGATTCTTGCTGCAGACAGGTCAGAGTGATAAGATATCATGCACAGGGGATGAGGAATTTGATCAGATATTAAGAGTGCTCAAATACCCAGGATGGAGGATTTTCACTAAATGGATCCAGCAGGATTCTTACTTAAATTTGACTAAGGAGGGTAAGGACAAAGCCCAAGGTCAGGTCCTCATTACAAAAGGGCTCAGAGGAAGCTGTCTAGAGTCTGGTCAAAGAGAGACATTGTCACTTATAGAGTAGAAATATGAGCTTACTAGATAGATACAGAAGGACTGTCAGGCAGGCAGGTTTAAGTGCTCATTTAAGGTTTATGACCTTAAATTTAATGTGAAACAAAATTCTGAAAGAATGTTTGATTTTTTTTTTCTAATAAAGTTTAACTGCTTGACTCAAAGGTACCAGGCTGGGGCTGTGCCAAGTAAAACAACAGAGGGAATTAGATAAAATAAAGTAGGAGCATTTGCTGAAGCATGGTCATATTAATGGACTATGGAATCCTGTCTTGGGGAGGAGGAAAGGGAAGCCTTCCTGTCTTCTCGAGAATGAAAATGGTTGGTGGTCTATGGATTGTAGGTCTTGATAAGGCTGAAGGTTGTATAAATGAAGAGTCAAGATGAAACGATGGGAGACAGTGATCTCAGAACGAGATATTTGAAATGCAGATAGCAGAAGTAGTAAAGTCTCCATCAAGGCCAAGGGTAATAGCCATGGGAACACATGACATTTCTATTTCTTGTGGTTTGTAGAAGCCACAAAAGAGAAGTGGGTACTCTATGGATGCAGATATTAGAAAGCTCCAAGGAAATACAGATGGGAGTCTGTGTATTCCAAAGGGAATATCAAGTGGAAAGATGCCCAAGGGTGTTGAGAACTTATCAGAATCTCGACTTTGGAAAAAATACAAGCACTGAAGAAGAAAAATCAATACAATTTTGAAGATAGTAGTAAGGTTTGACAGGGTGCACTTTAAGAGAGCTCGATTAAATGAAGGCATATATAAAAGAAAAGGGCTGGGCACGGTGGCTCACACCTGTAATCCCAGCACTTTGGGAGGCCAAGGTGGGCAGATCACTTGAGGTCAGGAGTTTGAGACCAGCCTGGCCAACATGGTGAAACCCCATGTCTACTAAAAATACAAAAGTTATCTGGGTGTGGTGGTGCATCTTGTAGTTCCAGCTACTCGGGAGGCTGAGGCAAGAGAATCACTTGAATCTGGGAAGCGGAAGTTGCAGTGAACTGAGATCACGCCACTGTACGCCAGCTTGGGTAATGAAGTGAGACTCTGTCAAAAAAAAAAAGAAAGGAAGGAAGGAAGGCAAGCACATATCCAGAAATAAGAAAACAGGAAAGCAAAGACTATCAGGAAGGAAAAGACCAGAACAAGTTGACTTGTGTAAAAAATGTAATAAATGAAACAGATTTTAAACCTATATTCTGATGAAGAACAAGAAAGAGATCGACTACTTGGGGCAAATGGAGTCTTTCATTCATGCAGTTATTCAAATGAGCTTTTACAAAGTCCCTACTGTGTGCTGAGAATTAAACAACGTGAGATGGAAAAGTACAAACCTTACCCACAAATAAAAACAGACATAAATTTTTAAATGACAATTACCAATAAATGAGTGATTACCATGAGATAGGCACTGTTTTAAGCAATTTCCATATATTAGCTATTAAATCTGAATAACAGCCTTATGGGTAAGTACTAATATTATCCCCATTTTACAGATGACAGTTTGGAGGCAGAGAGAAGTTAACTAAAACGTTTAATAACACACAATTTATTTAGAAGAGGCAGTGTTTGAGTCCCATGTATCAGCCTGTAAAATCTGTAAATCTGTCAGAAACTCTTGAAGCAAGATGTGTTTTAGAATTCAGAAATCTTTTGGACTTCAGAAATATAAAATAATGCATATACAGTCATCCCTTTGTATCCATGGGAATTGGTCCCAGGACCCCCATGGATAACAAAATCCCCAAATGCTCAAGTCTCTCATGTGAAATGTTGTAGTATTTGCATACAACCTATGCTCATACAGATGGTATACTTTAAATTATCTCTAGGTTACTTGTAATTCCTAATACAGTAGAAATGCTATGTAAATAGTTGTTGCACTGTATTTTAAAATTTGTATTATTTCTTACTATTGCATTATTTTTTATTGTTTTTTTCCCAGGTATTTTTTATTTGCATTTGGTGAAACCCATGGTTGGTAGAATTCACACGTGTGGAAGGCTCACTACTTTTATTTCATAATGTCTCTAGGATAGTCCAAGTGATTATGATGAACTTACTAAGTGTTTTTGTAGTGAAACATATTAGTTTAATACTAAATGCAATAATAACTAAAGATTATAAACTTTACATATCAGTCCAGGTTAAGTTTTGAGGTCAAATGAGTTTTACTATCAAGAGAAGAAAAGAAGAGAGAAAGAAAAGAAGGGAAGAAGAGAGGAAGGGAGGGAGGGAGGTAAGAATGGAAAAAAGGGGGAAAAAGAAAAAAAAGAGCAAGGAAATCTTGGTTTTCGGTTCCTCTCTAATTCTGGAATTGCAGATGAAGGATTTGGGCCTATATTCTATATAGATCACAGAGTGATAAAACAGGTAAAATTCAAAATATTTAACAGTATAACTAGGGCACTGGACAACTAGAAGGAGAGACTGGAAACTAGTCTTGGGGAGGAATCCTGAAGACCATATACCATGTTGATAGTTAACCTTTTAGTTGCTGTATTTTAAGAAAGTCCAAAGAATGACAAAGATGTGGCTTGGGACTGCCAGGGAGACAGTGAGTGAGAACGCTGGGTAGGGAGGTAGCTTCGAGGTAACAACTTCCAAAAACAAACAATAGGAAAAATTTTAATATATTACCAGTCAGTACCTTGGAGAGAGATCACTACACAACACCATTACAATACTGTTTTATATATATATATATACACACACACACACACACACACACACACACACACAGCGTGGTAGAGCTAAAAGGAGAAACATCTATACATAGGAGTGGATGGGGGCATGGAGGAAGGGAGTCAGAGGATGTTTTCTTATTGCTCTTATACTTTAATAATAACAAAAATGATAGCAAACACTGAGATCTCATATGTACCAGGTACTCTTCTAAATACTTTATATTCTAAATACTTTATACTTTAAAAATACTTATTGAATCCTCATAATAGCTCTGTAGGAGGGTGTTGCTATTATCCCCAGTTTTCAGATGAGAAAACTGAGGTACAGAGCAGTTAAAAACTTTCTCCAGGCTAAATAGTTGCTAGGTGGAAGAGCCAGGACTTGAACTTAGGCAGTCTGGCTTCTGTGTCCATGCACAAAATCACCACACTAGACACTGTATTGTAAATTCAGCTTTACACAACAGTCCCTCACCTTGTACCAAGGATCCGGGCATGGGACCAGGTGTCATTCATTTCCACATCCTCTGCACAATGCCTAGGTCATAATAAGTACACAATAAATAGTTGTTGTGATTACTGTTATTTTATGAAATGATGCCCAAAAGATACTAAACAGTTAGGAGAAGAACTGAAGGAAAGAGTCTTAGATGGGGAGCACAGTGTGAGCAGAGACATGGAAGCCTTTGGCAGCAACTCCCATTGTGATTCCATTTTCACTAGGAAAGGAAATAATCTTGAAATTGAAAGAGGTGGAACCAACAGGGGTTGCAAACTCAAAACACTTCATGGGGCAGTCCAGTAGCATAAATGTGTGAAAATGCTAAGTGAAGAAAATAGAAAGCTTAGTAAGGACTGGAGGAACCCAGGGAGTGAATGTCCTGCCCATAGGCATTCAAGTTCAGACGCTCTGAAGCACTTCTTTTGTATCCTTTGGCTTAGAGAGACTTAAAGGGAGATGATTTTTTTAAAGCATTTAGGGGTTTGGGGGGATAAAATTAACACTCAGAAAAAATGATGAGCTGATAGAACCATTTTTGGTCCTCTTTGTGAAAATAGATTGAGGAAGAATCCAGAATATGGAACATGGACGTACCCATACCAAGACAAAGGAGAACATTTTGATTCCTGCGTCTACAAGTCAATGAGTCTGACGATGATTTCTTGGGAAGATTCTAGAGATGATTGAATTGATAAGTTATGAGCAATTAGCAGAGAAGTCAGAAATAATTGGAAGGACTCTTGGATTATTAAAAAATGAGGGCCGGGCACGGTGGCTCACGCCTGTAATCCCGGCACTTCGGGAGGCCGAGACGGGTGGATCACGAGGTCAGGAGATCGAGACCATCTTGGCTAACACGGTGAAACCCCGTTTCTACTAAAAATACAAAAAATTAGCCTGGCGTGTTGGCGGGCGCCTGTAGTCCCAGCTACTCGGGAGGCTGAGGCAGAAGAATGGCGTGAACCCAGGAGGTGGAGCTTGCAGTGAGCTGAGATCGCGCCACTGCACTCCAGCCTGGGGGACACAGTGAGACTCCGTCTCAAAAAAAAAAAAAAAATGAGTTAAACTAAGCTTAGTTCTTTCTTTGATAAGAGCTTTCCAGGCTAGTAGATCACTGTCTTTAAAGACCTCTTGTGGACAACATGGAGGATCCCGGGATGGAGCTGTGGTTAAGAAACCTTGGTCTCTGTCATCTGTCCCGATGAGATTCTGTAAAGAGTATTCGGTTGGAATCAAGCATACAAGGAGACCATAAGCAGTGGAAGCTCATCTAGAGAATGCAACCAGGTTGGACCAGTAACTTGAAACTACCTCATTATATAGAATAACAAAGATATTTGACCTAGAAAAAGACAAGAGTAGAAAGAGGGGAACAAAAAGCTCTCTTTGAAGGCTGTAGAGCATGCTACATGGAAGAAGAATAGAGTGTGCAGTAACATATAATAGACTCTTTTGTAAGACAATGAGATTCCAGTTGCTGGACCCCCATGGCTGTTGGGAAAACTCAGACTTAGTCTTTAGGTAAGACTCCCAACCAGTCCTGTAACTTTATTCATAAGAAAACGGATAACTGAAGGAGAAAGAGGATTTTGTCCAATGCCACATAGTGCTAGAAGGAAACTCAAGATTCTGACTTTCTAGTTCAATGTTGTGTCAAAAATTCTATGGCACTTGGAAGCTAATTTGCCTCCTCCTTCACGTGGTACTGGAACCTAGAGGAAGATAACGTTAATTATCCCACTAAACTCTACTGCCTTTCCCCAAAGCTACACGGTCCTAAGTGGAAGAAGCTAGAATCTGCAAGTGCAGAACAATATTCAGCCTGACAATATTTCAGTGGTATATTCTTTTAAGTGTCATGTAGCAATTGCCTCCTTTTGAAGAATTTAACCTGTTTCGTGAGGCGGACTGAATTTGACTTTCTGGTTTGTACTAAAATTCTGTTATTTTCTGGTTGATAGTCAAATCTATTAAACTGACAGAACTTTAAACCAAGTATGCAAATACTCTCTATCAATACATTAACAAAAGTTTGGTGTGCCAGTAAGCAGCAATTTTCAATCACAAGTACATGCATGTTTTCTTGTCATTTAACACAGCAACCACCGTAGGGGTCATTTTGTAAACCACTTAAATACTCAGTACAAAACAAAAAAAAATGCTCAGTACATGTTCCATGTCAGGTAACTCTGACAAGAAATATTTTCAATGAGGCCCTTCCTAAGAGCCCTCAAATAGCCTGTCTCTGTAAAATGAAACGCAAAGACTTCACTGAACCAAGCAGAGCTAAGTGGCTCCACCGATTTAGAAAAGGAAGGAAGTTAAGATTTAGCATACATCTTTTGTATACCAGGCACTGTCAGATCATGTATTCCTCATAGCCATCTGTGAACTACTTTATTTAATAAATGCATATTTATCTGCATATTGATTTATAAAAATAATTTCAGTTTGTCTATGAAGCAGGAACTAATATTCTAATTTTGCAGATAAAGAAACCAAGGTTCTAAATGTAGTTAGTTTGCCAAAGGTTTCAGCTAATAAGTAAAGGGACCTGGAATTAAACATGTTTACACCAAAGTTTTGTGGCTCCTTTCTGCTGTACAGGTACTAC